>NW_017728886.1:248921272-248931735 GCF_001723895.1 Crocodylus porosus | reverse complement strand
GCCTCTGTGCTTTTAAGAGGGGAACTCCCCAGCCTGCATGTATGCATTTATCTACGTTGAACCCCATCCTATTTTCATCTGCCCACTTTTGTAGTCTGTCTAAATCTAGTTGCAGCCTCACTCTCCCTTTCAAGTGTGCTCACCTCGCCCCACATCTTAGTGTCATCAGCAAACTTGGCCAATGTGCTTTCACGTAACATTGTTTCTTATGAGAAAATTAGTTCCGAGTTACGCTTTGACTTAAGACGCTGTTTCCAGAAACCAATTGTGTTGTAAGTCTGAGGACTGCCTGTAATCCGCCATCTTAATTTGGAGAAAAAGGAGATCAAGATGGGGGGAAGGGATGAACAACATGACAGCAGTTTTCAAATAGTTGAAAAGTTGCAATAAAGAGGATGAAGAAAAACTGTTCTTTGCTTCAGAGGGCAGGACATCTAACAATAGGCTTAATCTGCAGCTAAGCCAATCAAATATTGGAAAAAGCTACCTAACTGTAAGAGCAGAAGGACAGTAGACTAAGCTGTGGAGGGTAGTTGTGGAATATCCCTCAGGAGAGGCTATAGGGGCATGTTCCTGGGATGCTTTAGGTGAAGGGGTCAGACTGGATGGCATCCAATGTTACTTCCAACCCTGTGTTATTCTGATTTGTTGAAACCAGTTTCTTCTTACAGACTTTGCTCTAACCCCACAGGGATGGGCATTTGGCAACTTCTAGTATCATGTGCTAAGCAATTACAGCCTCCTACTTACCTTGGCAACTTCCAGTTCTGTCTGGATGTGACAGCTAAGCAAACAGTCAAAGCTGATTGTCAAAGATGATTAGTACAGTTTATTCCTATAGGATCAACTCGTGAAGCTTGCATTCCTTCCCAGTCAATATGTCTATTGACTTTAACAGGAGTACTTCCTCAGGCAGGGCCAATATTAAATAATAAAAACGGCTCAGATGTATAACAATGGCTCAGATGAAGAGCTGTAAAAACTCAATCTAGATATGGATATTTACACTCTTATGTCTCAAATACCAAACCATCCTCACTCTCTCCCCTACCAAATAGCCCTGTTTCTGAGAGGAAAAAAGTGTTTGCATATACGTGCTACCCTGCAGTACTTACTTATACGTTCTATGGAAGAACACAGTTACGTATATTTCTTGGTGTTGTATAACAAGCCTTATTAGCATAGGCAGACAAGGTTCTTTTGTTAGACCAACTTAAATAGTTGGAAAAACATTTTTTAGCAAGCTTTTGGGTTTAAAACCCCTTCATCAGGCTGAGGAAGGTTCTGCAGTCGGTGTGTGCTGTTCCTATGTTATTCTTATTAGCATAGGTACCTTAATACAAGTTGCAGCCCAGAACAGACTGAGCTGGCATGTGCTCTCCATTGGGTTTGGAAGAAATTGCAGGTGTGGGTCTGTTTTGGTAGAGAGGAGTTCTCTTCTCTGTTCAGAGACAAAATATTCCGCTCCCCTCTGGCAGCTTCTATATACACTTTACATTTGTCACCGAAGATAAACTCCTATTAGTAAAAGCTTACAAACTAAACATAATATGTTAAATATATGGATGTGCACCTACCATGTTTTTAGTGCTGCTGAAACATAACTGCCTACAAACAGAAGCTCAAAATCCTGACCTTTTCCTCTTGGCTGGCTCCCTCTTCTGCTAAGCAGTGCTTGTGCTGTGCCAACAGCAACTACAAGAGCCATCCCACTCTTTCGTTTTGGCCTATTCAAATGCTTCTTTCCTAGTTACCATGAGAAGGGACTTTTAGAGGATGCTGTACTAAATTTTTACTGTTAGCCCAGGGAAATTCAGCTGTTGGCCTACCAGGAAGCCAACCTGTTGGGACCTGATTATCCTATCACTAGAAATTACATACGTGTATGTTGACAGTGGGACCCTGAGGATATATTGATTTGGTCATAGTTTCTGGCTGAACATTTTTGTTTTATCTGTCTTGATCTCTTCACTAGCTCACATTCTCTTGATGCATGATTGCCTTGCCTGCTGCAGGCTGTCAGTGGCACCTTACTCAACAGAGTTACATGCAAAAGACTACCTGATGACATGCAAAAGGCAACGAGCATCATATGGTGTGTGTGACTTACACAACTTTCGGGTCCTGCTATACAAAATGCAAGCAGGAATGTCCTACTCAGTAAGAGCCATGTAGAAAAAGGAGCATGCTCCTGCGAGAGTCCACACCATGCTGGTTATTGATATGCTTTTTGTGGAAATCAAACATGGTTCACAAGGGTTCTGAAGTGGTTGCATGTGAGTACGAACGACTGGTGCCTCCTGAGACTGGGAAGGCACCATTTGAAGGCAGCAGCATCAGCATCAGCATCAGCAGTGAGAGGGACAACCCACAGATGATGGTAGGGCGGGGGAGAGGGAGGGCGAGCAGTGAGCAGGGACTGCCCGCAGATGCCAGCAGCAGCAGCAGTGGTGATGTGGGGGGCAGGTGGCAAGCAGCGACCACATGCAGCAGCCAGCAGGCAGTCTTGGGGGGGCACATGCCTCCTTGTGCCCCACCTACATATCACCTATGCGTGTGAGGCTGCATACAAGGCAGAGCAGGCAAAAAGGGTTAAGAGACTACAACAAGACAGATGACAGGGATAAACCAACCAAATTAAAAATTGATACCAAAAAAGCAATGCAAAAGAACAAGCTAGCAGGTACAGAATGTAAGAAATGTAGCTGAAATAATATCAGGCCATCGTTATAACAGGGAGAGATTTTCTTTGTGGCATCTGAGTAGACCATGTTCACTTTTGAATTTGACTGACCTTGTTCTAATTGTACATTAAGCTCCTGACAAGGTGACCCACGTAGATGTAGAATACACAATTATTTTTCATTTTTTCTTAATTAAAGTAAAATGACATTCCATTTATATTCTGTTTTTTCCCATTAATACTTAAGGAAAAAAAACAGCCAAGCTGGAGGACCTTTTTGTCCTTGGCAAGGTCTGTCTCTCCATAAGAAGGTAATTTGCCCTTAGGTAATTTAAGTGTCTGATTAATTAGGAGCCCCAGGTGTGGAAGTGTGCAGAACCCTCATTAGGAGAATCAGGGCTGAGGAGTTTAGTGCTGGTTTCTACAAAATGGACAGTGCTAGCAAGTTTTGCACTGGCTGTACTAAGAGTGCTACATTTGTAATTAATGGGAAACACTGGCAGCTTCTGAGTTCATACAGTAATACATTATATTCTCTTGAGACAGCACTGCCAGTTGGTCCCGTTTCCTTAATGGTTTTGATAGATTATTAAAACCTGTTCCCATAATTCCTTGTGCACCAAGTGAACTCAGCCAGAGAGTGATAGTACAATGCAGGTAGGATTGGGACCTAAAATGGGAGACTACAAACTTTCTGGGTGTGGCCTGTCTTCCTCCATAAGTCTTCAGTGCAATAGGAATTTAATCTTTATTATACCTCAAAGGCTCAAATATCCAATATAAATACTGAATGACTTACTTGTACTACTTAGTACAGCAGAGACTGACCTTTCTGCAATTTAAAGAGAAAGTCATGTTGTTAAATTCTTATTAGATGCCTATTGGTTGATTGTGTATGTGGCGTATTTTTTTTAATGTTAATTTGAGACCTTTCTAATGGTTTGATGATTCTAATTGTGCCCTTGCTGTAATGGATGCTGCCCAAAAAGGACATACAGCTGCAGATAGGCAGTTACGCCATTCTGGTTCTAGCCAGACAACTTCCAGTTGCAGATGTCCACAGTGGGCCTCAGATCTGTGGAGTGTCCTGGATTTTGGTTCACAAAAGTTGGTTGCCACACTCCTAAATCCATACTGAAGTTGCCCTCGTAACTTTTGCAATTGGCTTTTTGCATAAGCCCTTTCAGATGAATAACCCTATTAGTTTTAATGAGCATGGGGTCTGCGTGTCAACAAGCTGCAAAAGAATAGCTCAAATGGTTTGATTTTAAAAAATGCCCAGCAATTAATCATTGACTTGATGCATATCCATCATAGACTCGGTTACCTAAAGATTGCTTCTGCTTTTCCAGACTTTGGCCACGAAAGGTACATCAAAGGACTGCAGCAGGGAATGAAGCATAGAATTTCTATTCTGCACAGGCATAATCGCCCCAAATGATAAAGCATGACCACCCATGGGTGGATCCATGATTTTGTAAAGGGGGTGTGCTACACTGCAGGGGTGGCTGCAGAAACAGATCCAGGATTTAGCAAAGTGGGTGCAGTTGCAAGGGTGGCAGTACTCCCTGCTCCCACCAGCCTCCGTTCCCTCTTCTCTCTCCCCACCACTGGGGCAGCCCCTGCATGTGCCTGCTCCTGGGCTGGCAGGGAACATCTGCCGGGTGGGAACAGGCAGGGAGGGGGAATGCGCCTGCCTGCCAACACTGATGTTGAAATCCTGGGTTTAGCACAGCTCCCCAGAAGCCCAGCTGAAGTGCGTAGGAGCTCCCCTCCCCAGTGGTGGGAAGAGAAGGGAAGGCTGAAATGCATACTTTCTTTTTTGAGACTTAAATCTCTGGCTGCTCCTCTGGTGGCATGATTGGAAAGGGGGGTGCAGGGGCACCACTGCACCACCTCTGGCTCTCCCCCTGTAACCACTGTAGTGCTGGATGCATACAAAAGCTCTCAGTCTTATCTTGGTGATATCTCAGTGGTATTCTTATCTCCATATACCAGCACCAGTTGTGTGACTAGGGTAGGGCGAGCGGGGCACCAGCCCTGGGTGCTGAGGAGTATGAACAATGTGTGCCCCCAAAGGCTGGTGCCCTGCTCACCCTACCCTGCTCACATGGTGGTGACAGCGGCGGCATCATGACAGTGAATGGGGAGCTCCCACAGGCAACCGCAGTGGTGTTAGTGGCGGGGGAGGGGTGGCGAGTGCCAAATGGCAGTCAGCTACCGCTCGCAGACGCTGCTGGTAGCGTCAGCAGTGGCCAGCAGCAATCGATGACTGCCTGCAGATGCTGCCAGCGGTGTCGGTGGGGGGGGGGCAAAAGGCAACTGCCCGCAGACACTGCCAGCAGAATCGGCAGTGCTTCTTTCAGGGGGTGTGCCGCCAATCTCAGGGGGTGCACCCATGTGTACCCCTACACATTTCCAATACTGAGGGGGGTTTCATTATGGTGATAAGAGCTGGGCAGACACAACCAGACAGGCACAACCCCATGCCCAATAGTGTACTTGTAGCAGTGGGAAGGGAGGGGGAATGATATCCCGTCTGGGAGGCTTTGCCATGGGAGGTATAGGCCTACTCCTGTGGCCTGCTCCTGTGGGTCAGGGGATGAATGAGGTGCCAGGAACAGCCCCTGGGACTTTCTGTCCTGCAGTGGCAGCAGCCTGAGCCCATGTTGGTACAGCAACAGCCGTAACACCTGCCACTCAAGTGAAGACAGTCCCAGCAGGTAAGACTCCTTTTCTTCTCCCCTCCCTTTTTCCTCCCCAAATCCCCTGCTGCCTGTGGTCAGCATCATTCCCTTCCCACCTTTTGGTCCAGGCCATGAAAGAGTTTGCTATGCTTCTGCCCAGCCCTGAGGACAGCCACATTACATGCCTCTAGAGAATAGCAAATGGAGTGGACTTATCATGCATCACTGCAGTGCTTCCTAGAGCACATCTACATTGTCAAAGGAGTGCACTTCAAATTAAGGTTAATGACTTTAAGATTTTTCTTTAACCAACATTTTTGTATTTGTAATAGAATGGGTAACTCCTCCTGAGAAATGTGTGGTGAGGAATGAGAAAAGAATGAGCAGGCAGAGTGGGTGAGAAGAGCTCAAGAAAGCTTAGTGTCGCAATATTGGACAGGCCCATCCATCAGAGTCAGTATTTCAAAAACCACTTGAACAAGCTCATTTCTTCTAGCATAAGATGCAGAATTTCATAATAATGATTTGTGAGTTAGATTGTTTGCAGAGTTATGCTGAAAGGGAGAAAATATTACAAATGAAAAGAAGGTACCTGTTTTACTACAGGATTAATGGAAAACACTAAGGAAATATTAACATTTTATGTAGGACATTCCAGACAATTCACATACTGAAAAAAGTTTCCATTTTATTTAAAAGGACTAGCAACAAATATTGAAAAAATAAATAGACAAAGAGGGTTGAAGATTGGATTTGACATGTAATATTCAAGCCCCAAAAGTAGCTATTATTAATATTTATGTACCTAATGTAGACAATATAGGATTCTTTGATCAAGTATCTGGACAATCAGCAATTTTGGTTAATAATGTGGGAAGTAATCTCAGCCTTGTAATTGATCAACTTTATAGGCGAATCAATACCAAGTATTTCCAGCATTTAGCTGTGAAAAAATAGTCTAAAATACAAATGTGTATAAATCATAATTTTCACAACAGCTGGAGATTATGACTGCAGTGGAATTACACCAGTGCTACATTTGGCCCAACCTGGCTCTACTGAAAGATCAGTAACTAGTAGTAGGATAAGGGGTTGAACTGTCAAAAAAATCAATCAAAGCTGTTTTTCAAAGACTTTTTTTTTTTTTTTACTGCATAGGGGTTTGGGGGGGTGGAATCTACCTCTTATATTGGGGGAAAATGGCATCTCATCTGAGATCTTTCCCCTTCAAAATACAGAAAGTTATTTGTTTGGGGCTCAAAACTGTTTTGTTTTATTTTTTCATTTTTAAAATGCCACCATAGTGCTTAATCATGGTGTTGGTGCCTCATGGACCTCCATGGGCTAGTGACATTTCCCTTTGTGCACTATATCTGGAATTTCCACAATAGTGTGATGGCTCAGCAATAGGTGCGACTCCTGCTTTATGGCATGGGCGACTGGTGCCTCCTGGCTCTGGGGGGGCTGCAGCTGCTAATCACTGACTGGTGGGGGAGTCCCCCAGCCACAAACCAGAAGTGCTGCCAGCACTTCTCAAGGGGGGCACCCACCGGCGCTCCTCACTCCCCAACCGGCGTGACCTCCTGCGCCCCTCTATGCATTGCCTATGCTTTATGGAGTATGTTGTTCAGCTAAGAAGCCTGGTCTATAGGATGGAAACATATATCACCTTTCCTTGCTTTTGTGCCCCCATATAAAATTGTATGGAGGCATATAGGCAAAGCAAACAGATATCCATACCCTTTCTCATGCCACAAATGACCAAATCTGCACTGGTGACAAAGGTAGTAATACTTATACTGCTTTATTGCGGTGGACATCTGTTTGCTTGGTGATGAGAGAGCATGAGCAGCTAGAGCTGCCTTTGCTTTCCAGCCACCCTGGAAAGGTGCTCTGGAGGCTTGAGGGGCCTGATCCTGTGCACCCCAGGGAATTCCTAGGCAGGATTGAGGCCCTCAAACTCCGGGAGCGCTTGCCTGGCTTTTCCTACTTGCAGGTGCACCCTGGGAACTCTTGGGGCTCTTCTCAGTCAGTGGGGAAAGCCAGAGTTTCCCTGCTTACGGAGTCACCCCCAGAATCTCCTTAAGCAGGGAATGTCGCTGCCTCCACACTGGGACCCATCCTGCACCAAGCCATGCTGCAGGCAGAGGCACAGGTCAGCACAGTTCCCAGCAAGGAGGCACGGGCGGTGCGGGAGCCGGAGAATTCCTGGCACCCCATGCCTCTGCGTCGGGGCCTGCACTGGGTCTCATGCCACTCCAGGCTTCATGTGCTTCAGTGCCGGGGGGTGTGGAGGCTTGGGGGTTCACAGGAGCTGGGGAATCCCCGTTTAAAGTGAGCTTGCCCTGATTAAAGAGAAGTGCCCATAGGATCTCCCTGATATACCTCCTTAAGAGGTATTCCCTGGGTTTTCCCTGCTTAAAGAGATGCACCTCCAGGAGACGTGGGATCCTGGGAATTCCCAGCGCCCTGTCCCTCCAAACTGGTTCCTGTCCTGCGCTTACCTATGTTTCACACGGAGCCATGGATCCAGGGATTTCCCACCTCCTGTGCTTCCACATGCCTCCGCAGGAAGCATGGGGTGGCATGGGTCCTAAGCATGGAGGCATGGGGCGCCAATAATTCCACAGTTCCCAAACTGCCCCACACCTCCTTGACCGGACCTATCCTGACCTGTGCTTCACCTGGAGAGACTGGTCAGCATGGGTCCTGGCAAGGAAGTGTGGAGCAGCAAGGAAAACTGGGAATCCCCTGACAAGGAGAACACGTTACTCCTTGTCCTGTAGCAGGCCCCTGATATGTATGTCACCCAGTAAAGTGATTTGCTTCAGTGTGGTGACATCTTTTTCTAGCAACAGAGAAGAATGGCAGTATAAAGAAGCCAAACAACAGGAGTTCCAGCACTTGTAGGAAACATTAAATAGTCTGCATGATGCATAAAAATGTAGATACCACTATGAGGCATACTAAGGAACTGCTTAACCATGATCTTTGCTTTACACTGTTTTTTTTTCAGGTAAATTTACAGTTTCTCAGCTTTTGGAGTTTCTGCTGATAAGTTAAAATTTCCAGTTTTGATTAAACCTGTTTTCTGACTAGCAGCATAAGAAATGTATTTCTCACTTGAATGAAGGGTCATTCAAGTATCTATATAATCATATTTCACTAGGGAAAGTTATGAACCCTAAAAACAAAAAAAAATTGTGTGAGAATGACTTGACTAATGGATAGCATTTATAAAACCCTTAGGGAAATCTAGATTCATAATACATACTATTTTATAATAAAAAATCCTAGTTCCTGGTATTTTATAACCTCTCCCCCCTTCTCCTCCCCCACAAAAAGTATATATTAAAAGGGTGTGAAACAGGAGAAATAGTAGCAATTACAAACCAATTCATTGTCCTAACATGGCTTACAAAATGCCATATTTTCCTGCTTACTACATGCCTCCAACTGTAGTACATACCTTGTTTTAAAAGGCAGGATGGAGAAAAAAGGGGCCTGCTTCTTACTGTAGGTGATGATGGACTACAAAAATTTAGAGTACCTCCAAAAAACTCAGAATTTAGAATTATGCCAAATCTGCTGGTCAATATTCTTTTCCTATTTTGAATTGGTGGGCATTTATCATCCAGGTACTAAGAATCAGAAGGCAGATGCATTGTCCGGGAAAGAGGAAAACTCAGTGTCAAACCCACCACTCTTTTCCACCATCCTCCAACCCAAGAATAAGATTATTCAAGGCACCACCCAGAAAAGTCTTCTCTCCTCTATACAAACAACTCTCACTGATGACATATTTGCTAAAGAACTGCACCATGCAACAGACCCACCCAAACCTGAATTCCAGCAACATGATAATTTCCTGTTCTTCCAGTATTACCTTTGTATTTTTAAAGGACCCCTGAAACCTAGATACTAAAAGTCTGCCATGTCATCCCACTCACAAGCCACTTCAGGTGCTCCAAAACACAGGCTTTAATTTGTCACCTACTTGGGTGGCTATGGATGATTTTAAGCATTATCATTTATCTGCTCTTGTGGTATATGTACCTAAACTAAGAAAACCTCAACCAGCCAGTCAGTGTTTTCCAGCTCGTGCCCTGTTACCATGATCAACTGTACCTGTGAATTTTCTTATGGATCTCCTATATTCTCAGGGTTGCTCAATGGTTATGGTAGTAGTTGACCTATTGACAAAGATGGCCCATTTCATCCCTTTTCTGTACTACTCTTACAGTTAGTGAAACTTCTAATTGTTTCTGGGACAAGTTTTCCAGGTTCGTGGCTCAGGTCATTTCAAACTGCAGACCCTAGTTCATCTCATACTTCTGACATTAGTTCAGCAAGACTGTGGAAATAAATGGAGCGGTTCGTTCCACCCCCATATCAAGGGACAGAGTTTGTGAATCAAACCATTAAATGCTGCTTCAGGTGTTTTTGAACTGTCATCAAGATGACTGGGTAGCCTTGCTATCTTAGCAGAATTTGCTTACAACAGTGCTTCCCATGCCTTTATACCCCAGGCTCCATTTTTTTCTAATAATGGGTTCCACCCCAGTTTCACCTGATGCTGTCTGTTTTTTCCTTGAGTACCTGTTGCAAATGACTTCATCGCTCACCCCCAATAAGCCTAACAAAAACTGCAGGAGCCTCTTATTGCTGCCAGGGCCCAAAATAAATGCCAAACTGACCAACTTTTCCAGCCTAGTCTCACTATCTCTGTTGGGACAAGGTTTGGCTCTCTTCTAAGAACATCAAAGCATCAAAACCATCAGCCAGATTACCAGTACCTGGGGTCTTTTTATAGTTGGTAGGGTCAGAAGGGACCTGAGCAGATCATTAAGTCTGACCCCCTGGCATGGGCAGGAATGAATGCTGATATCTATCTAGCCTCCTTATAAAGACTCCCAGGGTAGGAGCCAGCACCACTTCCCTTGGAAGTTCGTTCCAGGTCCTAGCCACCCTGACTGTGAAGTAGCACCTCCTGATGTCTAGCCTGAATCTACTCTTTGTCAACCTATGGCCATTATTCCTTGTTACTCCCAGTAGTGCTCAGGGAACAAGGACTCTCCCATTGCCTGCTGGTC
>NW_017728886.1:248917370-248920963 GCF_001723895.1 Crocodylus porosus | reverse complement strand
CTGGTTCTTTCTCCCTAGGTGCAGTACCCTGCACTTGTCAGTATTGAATCCCATCTTATTCTCATCCGCCCACCCCTGTAACCTGTCCAGATCCAATTGCAGCCTGTCCCTCCCTTCTAGCATGCTCACTTCTCCCCGCATCTTAGTGTCATCTGCGAATTTGAACAAGGTGCTTTTCACCTCCTCGTCCAAGTCACTGATGAAGATGTTGAACAGGGCGGGCCCGAGGACCAAGCCCTGAGGGACCCCACTGCCCACATCCCTCCAGGTTGAAAATGACCCATCCACCACCACTCTCTGGGTGAGGCCCTGCAGCCAACTGGCGACCCATCTGACTGTGTAGGGAAGAGCAGTCAGCCAGGTCTGACCTCTCATGTAGGTTCCTAGCCATGTTACAGGACCTCCATCTAACCCAGGAGGCGCACAGTCCCACCAGGGGAAATGCCTTGTTAGACCTGGTCCTGGCCACAAGCAATGACCTGATGAGGGGACTGCGGAAGCTCGATTACCTGGGTGATAGTGGTTATCGCCTATTGGAATTCACCATCCAGCGCAGGGTGGCAAAGGCCTGCAGCAAGACAGCAGCCCTGGACTTCAGGAGGGTGGATTTCATTGAGCTAGGGAGACTAGATGGGGAGGCACTTAGGTCCTGGAGGGGTGGGGAGTTGGGAGTCGAAGAAGAGTGGTTGTTCCTGAAGGAGACGATCCTCCAAGCTCAAAGGGTGGCAATCCCAACACAGATCAAAGGGGGCAAGAGTCCTCAGAAGCCCCCATGGCTCACCAAAAGCATCCAGGAACATCTCAAAGCTAAAAAGAAGGTGTACATCCAATGGAAGGCAGGGGCCATCACCAGGGAAGACTATACCTCCGTTGCTCTGGATCGTAGGGGGGCTGTTAGGAAGGCCAAGGTGGAGATGGAACTGGGACTAGCAACCCAGATCAAGGATAACAAGAAATCCTTTTTTACATACATAGGGGGTAAAAAGAAGGTTCTGGGTAACGTGGGGCCTCTGCAGGACATGCTAGGAAATTTGGTGGTCTCACCAGACTACAAAGCTAACCTGTTTAACAATTTCTTTGCCTCCATTTTTCTGAGCAGGGACCAGGTCATCCCCACACCAGGATCCCCAATGGTCCCAGGGGAGGCACAGCCAAGCCCACGGTCAGAGAGGGTCTAGTCGGGGAACTTCTGGTGGGACTGGACGTGTTCACCCCAGGGTGCTGAGGGAATTAGCAGAGGTCATTGCGGGACCCCTGGCACAGCTTTATGAGCACCCGTGGTGCTCTGGCGAGGTGCCAGAGGACTGGAAAAGGGCCAATGTGGTCCCCATTTTCATAAAAGCAAGGATGGATGACCCAGGAAATTATAGGGCTGTTAGTCTTACCTCGGTCCTGGGGAAGCTCTTTGAGAAAATTATCCAGGTGCACATCTGCAAGGGGCAAGCACGGGAGTATATGCTTTGGGGCAACCAACATGGGTTCATTAGAGGCAGGTCCTGACAAACCAACCTGGTGGCCTTCTATGACCAGGTCATTGAGATCATTGAACAGTAATGGTCATTACTTTGAGGTCATTGAACAGTAAAGCCCCATGGCCTTTAAGCTCTGTCTGTCTGAAACTCGAAAGGTACACCCAGTCTTTCATATGCCTTTTCTCAAACCTTATAAGCTAGGGACAGAAGTTACACATTCACCAGTATAAGTGATCAGAAACCAGTTCAGATCTGTAACACAACAGAAGTTCAGTGCACGTAAACTGCTTTCAAAGTGGCTGAAACAGGTTTAAGATAAACCTGGATTGATGTAGTATCAGACTTAACTGATTTAGGTTAACTTGGTTTATTGAACTTCTGTCCCAGATCCCCTCCAGATTCAAGTTAACGCACAGTCCCCAAGCATCCCAGGATGCTTTACACCTCCCCCACAAACCCTCCCTTTCAGGATAGGTGGGCTAGTCTTGGCCCAAGCTGTCTGCTCCAGCTGAGCAGGCAGGCATGTTCTAGGCCCTCCCCTCCCCACCCTGCCGGATTCTGGCTTGGGTCCCTGCGGGCATATGGCTGCATTTCTGGAATCAACCGTGAATGCCTAATCACTTGCTTATTGTTGCAATCTATGCAGTTTAGACTAACCTGCAGAGATTGAATCGATTCAGTCTTGGGCTTTTTGACTGCCTGTACTTAGCCATAGTGAAGGCCCCTTTCTTGAGTGCAAAGCCCTGCCTTAACCATCTGTAATCATTGAAGGGCATGAATAATGCATGGTTAGACAGATTTTAGACTCTAAGCCAGTCTGAGGGAAACTCTACTACCTGGTGGACTGGGAAGGATATGGACCTGAACAACAATCCTAGTAACCAGCTTCTGATTTTTTGCAGACTTTTCATCAAAAGCACCTGGAAAAAAATGGTCTAATCTGGGAAGACAGCCCTGTAAAGGGAGGTTTATGGTCAGGGGCACTAAAAGGCAGCCCATCTTGGATTATCTGCTTAGCTAGCCAAACTTACCAGAGGCTGTAACTGGCAGTCCCACCCCAGTCACAGCAGGAGGGTGGAAACTCCTGGCTCCACTCCCGCTATGCCCTGGGACCAATGTAGCCAAAGGGCTGAGGGTTCCTGGTGCTGCCCCGCTCTAAACAGTGCCTAAGCCTGGGGCTCTTCTTTCCCCAGCGTAGTTACCCTACAGTTACGGGGATGCCGATCTATCCCTGACCATAGGATACACTGAGTAGATGTCTCATACTCAGGGCCTGTTTTTTCCTAGGTGATTTCAAAAGGGCAAGGAAGACTTTGAAGTGGGGTCCACCTGGTCAAAGACTCCCCAGACAGAAACAAAAGGAAGATTTGCAGGAGTTCTGTGCTCTGAGTGACGTACTGCATCCCATTTAAAATAAGGATGTCCCAACAGTTAAATGTCCTATTTGTGCCTCAGTAATTAGATCTCAGAAGAAGCCTTCCTCAGAATGTGCTTTCCACCGCCATGCAGGAAACACAATAGATAAAATACCATCAGTTCTTGTGTGTTTCTGGGGTGGAGGGAGGTTAGTGCAGGCAAAACAAGCAGATGTCTATGGACAGCACTTGAATATTCTGTGTGCTTTTGATGTTTGCATTGCAATTAAGTTTAGATTCTTTTCAAATGTCAGTCTGATATCCCTGTTTCACAAGGCCTGGGAGATGAGGAATGTAATTCTAGGGCCATAGGATGGTTCCTCTTGGTTGCAAAGCTGCCATGCTCTTCTTGGTCCCAAAACAGAGAGAGACCAAATGAATGGATCGGTGTCATCCTGGCAAGATGTGGGCAGCGGCATACCCCATGGGTTGGTACTTGACCCAGTGCTGATCAATATCTTCATCAGCGACCTGGATAAGAGGGTGAAAAGCCCATTCACAGACGACATCAAGATATGGGGTTGTGCAGACACACCCGCAGATAGGCTGCAGATACAAGCAGACCTAGACAGGCTGGCATGTTGGGCAGAACAGAACTAGATGAGGTTCAACACTGAAAAATGCAAAGTGCTGCATCTGGGAAGAAAGATGGGAAACTTGGTCGTCACACCAGATGGCAAAGCTAACATGTTTAATGATTTCTTTG
>NW_017728886.1:248895222-248916420 GCF_001723895.1 Crocodylus porosus | reverse complement strand
GTTTAAGAGGAGGTTAGATGCACATCTTGCTGGGGTTGTTTGACCCCAGTACTCTTTCCTGCCATGGCAGGGGGTCGGACTAGATGATCTTCTCAGGTCCCTTCCGACCCTAGAAACTATGAAACTATGAAACCCCCACCACACCTACAGGTTGGGCATCGCTAACCTGACCAGCACTACAAATGAAAAGGATCTGGGGGTAACAGTAGACCCCAGCATGAATATGAGCCGGCAATGGGATGCAGTAGCCACTAGGGCCAATAAAACTGTGGCATGCATCAATCAATACATCGCCAGTAAAACCAAAGAAGTGATTCTCCCACTTCACTCAACATTGATGCGGCTGCAGCTGGAGTATTGCATCCAGTTCTGGGTGCCGCACTTCAACAAGGATGTGGTAAAGCTTGAGAGGTTCCAGAGAAGGGCCACCTGCCTGTTCAGGAAATTGCATGGCAAGCCATGTGAGGAGAGGCTGCGGGATCTCAGACTCTTCAGCCTAAAGGGAAGAAGGCTGAGAGGGGACCTGATGGCAGCTTACCGCTATATTAGAGGCGTACATCAGGGGTTTGGTGAACAACTGTCCACCAGAGCACCCTGGGGGAAAACTAGAAACAACGGCCACAAACTTCTGGAAGATAGTTTCAGGCTGAACATTAGGAAAAACTTCTTTAAAACTAGGATGTCCAAACTATGGAACAAGCTCCCCCCAGAGGTGGTGCAATCAGCTACCCTAGAGGTCTTCAAGAGAAGCCTGGATGGTCACCAGGCTGGGGTTGTCTGACCCCAGATGTCTTTCCTGCTTATGCAGGGGGCTGGACCTGATGATCCTTCGGGGTCCCTTTCAGCCCTACAATTCTGTGATTCTATGAAACCAAGCCAAATTCTTGTACGAAAACAAATAACTCATATATTTTCTTCCTAAGTGACTACACAACTCAGCAGAGGGCAGTTTAATTGTTCAAAAAGGGGTAAACACCAGGCTGACCTATCTCCAACTGTTATGCAGCTACCATTTGCATCATTCTAGGTCGTGAATCTTTTGGAAGACTGCTGATTATTGCAGGTGATTATTTTAGCTGATACCCATTGTGCTACAAAGAGAGGTGAAAAATAATCAGATTACTTTAGTACCATATAGGGATCTAAAGACTAGACAGAAAGCAGCTATTAGTTCAGACTTCCCTTGTTTACTTGCATACCTATTCATTTTGATTCTGGACCCCAGACCTATAATTATCTAAGTAAGTGATGTGAACCCCACTGCAGTGTTCCAGATGGGTGATGCCAGATTTGTATCTTGCCCTGCAGGCATGCATCAAGCAGCTTAACAGCTTCAGTTATTATTGGACACCATCGTAAGTGAGCCATTTGCTGTTATGATTAGGGAAAAAGCTGTACTTACAGAATGAACAGAAATGATCACAAAGCTTGTGGTGTTATGTTGCATGTGAATGATGTATTGAAGAGACAAAGGTCACTGACTGCACTGGAAGTTATTAATACAAGTTGGCAATATTGTAGCTTAGAGAACCAATTTTTTGCCCCACCTAAACTCTATTACTCAGAAATGATTCTTATACAAAATGAAGCTAAGGTCCTAAAGCCTCAGAGGCATTGATCATCTTGCATTTGTCCGTCACAGAGGAGGTGGTGGATTGCCGTCTCCCCAGGAGCACATACATTCCAGGAGAAGAGACACTTTGTGGATCTTGCATGTGTTTGATCCCTCCCTCAGTGAGAGGCCTCACACTGTGAAAACTCTATGTCCAAGTACTCCTAGGACCTTGAAAGGAAATACAAAAGTCTATGAAATCAACATTTAGCATTTGCCTTTATCTGTAGTCTTCTCTTATTGACTGATATAGGGTTGAGCCAACTCATAGTTACTCAGGTATTAAACTGCATCAGGGCCTTAATAACATAGTGAAATATAGTCTGAGCCATATGGTGCAAAATATATTAGATTATTTCAAAGACAGGACCATCTGATTCTCTGGGGAAGAGCAAACATAATTAAAATTACTTCTACTTCAAAAAATCAGTTCTCTTTACAAATGTTGTCACCAAGTATTCCCAGCATAATCCTTATTCAAAGTTAGAGAAAGAGATATTAGCCTTCCTGAAAACTGTGTTATATTGAATAAGATACTGTATGCACTACCTTGAGTGTAAGGGGAAAGAAAATTAGATGTTAGATTGAGATTGTGTCAGATGACTTTCAATCTTCCCTCAATTTATATGCTCTAGGTAGCAAGGCTTGATTTCTGTTGTGGCAGAGATGGAAAACTTGATCGCATGTTACTTGGAGTTTAATTATAGGATTCTAAATTCAATTATTAGACACTCATAGGAAACATTAAATAGTCTATATGGTGCACAGATATTTAGATACTAACATGAAAAACACTAACGAAAATCCTCAGAAAAGCTTTATTGAATCACATTGTTAGAGATGAGACATATTAAGTAATTTTCTCCATTCCATACTATATTCTACATTATAATGCCTTACCCATCCACATCTGTTATTTCTTTTATTCAGATTTGAAGCATAAAATACCAATTACAAGACTTAACACAAGACATAAGAATTTCATTGACCAACAACAAATAGTAGAGGAACAAGGCAATATCTTCTACCACAACAATGTATTCAAACAATATCTGGTATGTATCTAGAATAGCCGGATGAAAGGAATATAATTTTACTGATGCATCATTTTCCTCCCAAGCAAGCATACTGAAGGCTTGTTTTTGTTTTTCCTACATGCTATGAATAATGTTTTAATTTATTTAAAAACAGACTGGGGGGAAAAAGATGTTGGGACAGTCTGTACTGAGGCACAGGGAAAAGGTTGTAAGGCAATAATTACAGAACAGTCCGAGATACAAAACTATAATTGAAATGGTTAAAAATACTTTAGTATTTTTAAAAGTTTAAAATACTTTGCCCATGTTTGAGACAGATTGATGACTCGCTTTAAAAATTGTAACATTTATAAGTAAGGCCAATGGGCTGTTGATGATCTTTAGTTGAAATGGAGGCCACTCTCCACATGGTATGACTCCATTCCAGGCCTATGTACTATTATGCTATATAAAGTTTCTGTATGGTAATATGCTGAGGGACTGAAGATGTTTCATCAATAAAAAAAAAACCATTTATCTTGTGGCAGCAGCTACCGGCCCCAGTGGAGACTGAAGCCTCGTGGTGCAAGGCACCAAAGAGTCTACAATCTAAATATGCAATAGTGGGAAGGTAAACCCAGGCATGGTGTACTTGTCCAATGATACTACTGTTGCCAACCCTCCCAGATTGGCCAGGAGTCTACCAGAATTGGCATCTATCTCCCGGTGACTACTGAAAGCAATCCAGGAGCTTGATATTGTGAATGAGTTGAACAGGACAATTAATGACATTATGTCATGTTGGGGAAACAAATCTCCCAGAATAGCTTCAGTCAGAATTGGCAACCCTAAATGGTACACAGCATGTCAGGTGCCAAGCTGGGGACAGAATTTCTCTCTTCTCACTCCCAGGCCACTGCTTTACCCAGCAGAGCACACTGCCTCTCCAGTTCCAAACTGCTCTAATTTTGTCTATCCAGGGCTGGATTAATGCACAGGCAAACTAGGCACATGCCTGGGGCCCTGAGCTATGGAGGGGGGGGCGCCCTGGTTCTTCCCTCCGTGGTGACAGTACAAATGGCCCCATCTCCTTCCCCTCCTTTCCCCTCCCCTCCAGTGGCCTCACCGCCCTGCAGCAGCAGCTTCCTAGTGGCTCCGAGCCTGACCCCTGTGGGCAGCGCCATTGGGGTGGGGAGGGGGGTCTTGACCAGCCCAGGGCCCAAGAGTTTGTTTGTCTAGGGCCCACGAAAGGGCTCTGCGTCTATCCTGTTTTATAGTCACCTCTGTGCTAGACTGTAGGCAATTGGGTTCTCACATTGTCAACATGAGTTATATTAAGTTAAAACACCCTCTTTGTGTGTCCTCTTCACCCCAACCCCCATTTTCTCTTCCTAGCAGCAGGAAAGGACATTCCACCACTTCCAAAAACAGCTGCAAGGCCCTAAATTCTCTGCCATTTCATTTTCCTTTCCTTCCTTTCATTTTTCTTTTTTCTTCCTTCTTTTGTTGAAGGAAAAGCACAAATATGGAGGTGCAGCAAGTGCCAGGCACACTGCTAAAATTCCTTTAGAAAACCAGCCCTTGCCAGTGAGCAGCACCACACAGACAGAGGATTTTGAAATAACTGTAGCCTCTGGTCAGAAAGCTTCTCTGGAGTAACAGAGAATCAGGTCCTCTGTGTACAGCTATCACTACATGCCTTTGATCCATTTCTGATTGCCACTGGGATTCATGCAAACCAGAAAACTGGTGAGAAAGAAACACTCCAGAAGCCCCTATACTATACTATCTACTGTGGTAGATGATGCTCAGCTTGCATCCTGAGCAGACTGTGCGCAACAGGAGCTGTGAAAAAAATTAAGGGTTGAGGGGACAAGGCCAGCACAGGTGAATGGTCTACCACAGTGGTTCCCAATCTCTGGTACACGTACCAGCGGTGGTACACAGCCAGCCAGTCAGTGGTACGCTTTAACAGATTCATTATAATTACTTCTATGACAAACATTTGCTTTTGGTACTTAAAGTTGTATCATTTTAAATTGGTGGTGCACAATATGGCAGAGTTTGGGAACCACTGGTCTACCATATACTTATTTAGGCATGCAGCCCCTGTCATGGCTCCTAAACACAGCTCTTCACCTGCATAAAACAGGGACAAAGACAGGAAGGGACCTCCAAGGTTACGGTTGTAAGGTAAGTTGTTTGCTTTTACTACTCCTACTGGAAGCCTGTTCCCGAATTATTCTGCTTTGCTGGGTAGAAACCATCTCCTAATTTTTAGCCTGCCAAAATATTTTCCTGGCCATTTTGTGCATTGAAGAGTCTCTCTTTGCAGGGTTCACAAATGGTTAAACTCTTCCCTGGGAATAGGATCAGTACAAAGCTTTTGCAATATTTACAGCATATTCTGAAATCCTAAGTGGCTGTATACCCCCAGCACTGCCCTCTGCAAAAAAAAGTGAATTTTCTATTGCAGCATATGCTGTATGTATCCTCATTTGTGAGATGGCTTATTATATTTTTTCTCCACTAGTTCAAAATTGGCCTGTACTTCTTTGTCCTTGTGTTGCTGTTCACAGCATTGTGTGATCATATAATGAAAGACTCTATTGTAATAGATGCAGGCAATGCTAAGGTTTCTGTGGGAAGCTTAAGTCTAAATTTTGCAACTTTTGTACAATTAAAATCTCAGTGTCAAAGATGTGTTATTACAGGTTCTGGATGAACTGGAGTCACAATTAAAATAAAGGAATTTATAAAGAAATTAATGTAGGGAAGTCTTAAGAATTCAGAATACAGAAAGCAGCAGAAAAAGGAGAAGCAATTCTGAGCAGAAAGGAGAAATGAGGCAGACTTATGAGAAAAAGAACTGAAGGAGGCAGTTGGCAATTAGGTAACAGCAACTTTTGCTTAAAAGCATAATGGTTCCAGGCCCAATTAAATGAAAACTCTTTAAGAAATTTCTTTCTGGAAGAAGAGAGCGAGAGAGAGGGATTCAGAGGCATCAAAACCTTACAAACCCAAAATGTTTTAGCCAATCATTGGAAAAGCAGAAAAGGGAAGGGAGGTAAGAAAAGAGCTAGATTTAGAATCTACAATTCCCTAACCATAAAAACTAAAAATACAAATAACTTTTTAATCCTATAGGCTTTCCAAGGAGTTGTGTTGCGAAGAGTAGGGGAAAAAGAGTAGAAAAAATTTTTAAACAAAAGTCATTGTACGGGATGTCATTGCAGTTTGTTAAAAATAAAAAGCTCACTGTGACTACATTTAGAAAAATCTGCAATGGCAGCCAGAAGAAAATGCTCCATTTTCTGATGGAAAGTGGTCAAATATCAGAGAGTAGCACAATGAGACTATGTTGTTCTGAAGAGATAATAGTAGGCAGTAGTAGTAGGCATCTGTCTCACGAGACAATAGATTAGTAATGCTATAGTAATTGGACTCAGGGTGGAGTTTGGAAGCTTTGGGTCCCTGTACATGAACCTGGAGGCTGCTCTGACATGCTCTAATTACAGTGCATCGGAGCAGGCTCAAGTGAGTGCTGCAGTGTGGTAATTACTGTGCTCCAGCTGGCCTCTGTCTCATGTATCAGTATCCCAGTGCTTCAAAATGGTGGCAAAAGTGTTTTAGCTAAAGCTCGTTCAACAAGCTTTAGATAAAGCTCCCCGTCACTATTTTGAAACATGGGGACACTGATGCATGAGATGCTCTGGGTGCTTTAATTAGAGCAACTCTGAGAGCCATTCTGATTAAAGTGCCCCCGACTCCTGGAGCACATACAAAAACACCCTTTGTGTGTGACTGCTGATGTTTTCAAAGGTGGTTGTAACTACTAAGGGCATGCATAATTGTTGCAGTATAAACTGAAGGTCAGGAAAATACCATAATGAAGGTGTCTAAACTGCATCATTCTAGCAATTACTGCATGCACCAAGCTTCAGGCTGCCATGGCTGGGCTTCCACTTGTATCCAGATTTGCTAGTGTAGACCTACACAGCATATATCTGCACTGGACTGTAGTCACAACAGGTAATTCAGTGGAGGCAGGCCCTTAGTTCCTGTTACATCTATTACTGTGGATCCTAAAGAGCCCGGTAGAGGTTAAGGCTAGGTACAGATGTTACACTTAATGTACTTTACACTCACAGAAAGTGGTTTATAGCTGTAACAGAACAGACATTCATGGCACATAAAATGCTTTACAAATGGAAGATCCCACTCTAAGTTAGCCCTGAATGGATGTGTACTAATCTAAAGTGCTTTCTATTAGAGAGCTTGATCAAATGTCTGTGCCAGATCCCATCAAGGGTTAACTTAGAGCATGATCCCCACCATCCTAAGCTGACAGTCACCAGCTGGTGGAGTGGGGGTGGGGTGGAGTTGGGGAGAGAGGTCACTCTGGCAGCCTCCTAGGAGGTATGCGGGAGCACCTCTAGTGGTTAGTGCAGGCAGGCTGAGAGCCCCCGGACACCAAACAGTGAACATCTGTTCAGTTGGCTCCATCTCTAACTTATCATGCTTTGCATAAAGTGCAGTAGTTTAGAGCGCTTCTGCCAGGGGCATTTTGAATGTTTGTACTTAACCTAGGATCTTAATATTTTACTTTTTGTTTACAGTTTGACAAATGCAGACAATTGATTTAGGGTTCATTGCCATTCCAACCACATTTCAGGTGGGCCCAAAATTGAAGTTCTGCAGAGTTTCTAGCGAAATGAAACATTTTGGGGGCATTTTTAATACCACCAAAATTTTTTTGGACAGAAAGAGCTAGATGCATATTCCAAGTTGTGGGGTAGTGCCTCCCCCAATAAACCAGCCATTAGGCACTTCTCCAGAAGAAGAGACACCTGAGTTCTAGTCTCTGCAGCAACAAATACTTAAGTGGTATACACATGGTACACCAGCTTTAACAGGAGAGGTGGAATAGCCTATAGTCCAAAATCGCCTATTGCCCGCTAGTTAGGGCAGCCTCGTGGGAGGTGAGAAGCTCAAATGTCTTCTCCAGCCAGAAAGAAGATTAGAATTCTTGCTTGAGAGTCTTAACTATGGTCTACACTTGTTAAAGTGGATATGACCCCCTCCTCTTCCTCAGTTTTCTGAATGCCTAATGCCTACAATAAGTTCCCTTGTGACTAGACCTCAAAATGTTTGATTTCAGAAATGGACAGTTTACATTTGTAATCATTTTTCAGGTAGTAGGGGAGGGAGGTTTCACCAAACATGTCCAACATGCTCATCTTAAATTTGCCAAATATTTCGATCACCCTGAATTTACATTTTGGGGTGAATAAAGTCTTATTCACTTGTATAAGTGAATAAACCACTTATACAAACACACTAAATAGAGTTTCAGCCCCAGAATGCTCACAGTGCTAAGCAATGACAGGTAGATAACTGAAGCAGGAAGACCAGGCTTGCTGTCACCATGCTGCTTTCAAGAAGCAATCTGCATGTAGGCTCTACCCATACTTTGTTTGAAGCTGTATTACACATGGTAATAGACAGTATCTCAGTTATTCAGGCCAATGTGCACAAGAATTATTTTCCCAAGTATGGGGCTAGTTGAATCATACTACCCATATGGGGTATGATTCTCTCCGCACCAGGACTCTACACTTCTAAATCAAGAGTAACTCTCTTAACTTTACTGGAGTAACACTAGAGTAGGGAAATGGCAATTCAGGGCCTTATGGCTTGTTTTCACCATCGCAGCTAGCTAAGATTAATGTACTTGTGTTACTTCATTTGAGCTTCTCCAAGCTTGAGTGACAGGCCTTCTTCTGAAACAACCCTGTAGGAGTGATTTGATTAGCAGCAGAAAGTAATTGGATTAACCAGGAGACAAGTTGAGATGTTGTCTCTCCAGGTTAGCAGTTCCCAAACTGTGGCTCAAGACCCCAAGTGGGGTCACAACATTAGCGGACGGGGTCACGGGGATGAAGGCTGTGGGTTGGGAGTGAGGGGCCATGCTGAGGAAATGGGGTCATTCGGAGAAAATGGAGCCATAAATGGGGTCATGCTGCTGAGAAAAAAGTTTGGGAAGCACTGCTCTAGGTGTTGCATCCCCACTGGATTACTAGCTCAGACACCAGCGGCACTCAGACTTTAACTTGCCTGCTAGGAACAGTAAGCCAGATATCTCAAACTTAAAGCACCACTCTCTTCAGACTGCAGAGGTTATAGCTTGATTTATAGCACAAGTTAATACTGCAGTTAAATCAGACTGACAAGTTGTATATCCCAAAGTTTTATAATGTTTATAACCTGATTGGAGTGGAGGAAGTGCTCTGCATATACTCATAGAATTATATAAAATTAAGGTGACAGGACCGCACGTGGAGAAATCATATTCAGAATCCATGTATCGAAGCTAAACATCCCTAATATGCCAGTGTGTTTCTATGATGCAAAGACCATTCAAACTGTAGTTCTAAAGTCTTATGCATATTCTGAGCTGGATTCTCCTTCTGTAGTCATTCACACCTGTGCAAAGTAAAGGATTCCCAAACCAGATGGTAGCGTGTTATACTTCCTTTGTAAGGTAGCAGAGGGTTCATTACATTCTTTTGAGAATCTAGATTCTGTAATGAGCTCTGTACTAACAAGCTGGGGTGCCTGCACTGATTGAGTTGAAGGACTGAGGCCTAGAGAGCTAAATATCCTGGTAGAATAAAACTGGGCCATTTCAGTTTCCATGTATATCTATGGAGGTGAGAGTTTGAACCCCTTTCCTGACAGTTATAAGAAGGGAGCGAGTTGCACACCACAGCCCAATTTTATCATCTGATATTCAGCATCCATATGGTACTATAGACAAATAATACTAGCGTGATTTTAAGACACATTATTCAGCATGTATTAGACATATCTTCCTGCCTTTTTCTTCACAGATAATTGCCACCTTTTCTTAT
Source organism: Crocodylus porosus (assembly GCF_001723895.1). NCBI lineage: Eukaryota > Metazoa > Chordata > Crocodylia > Crocodylidae > Crocodylus > Crocodylus porosus. The sequence continues at coordinate 248,906,878 of NW_017728886.1, read as the reverse complement.
TGCTAGTTCTGTAGCTCACATGGTAGAGATCTATGCTGAACTCTCTAAATTCATGCCTTGCTGTTGCTGCCTTTGTGGATCACTGACCTTCTGCAGAGTGTCAGAGGGAGAGAGTGTGTTCAGACACATTGCTAGTTTATGACAATAATGCCAAATAGTGTTGAATGGCAGAATTTACTAAATAATATTGTTACAAAGAGTTTTACAAGCATTGTTTCTTAGCTATTAAGCAGTGTACCAGTTCTGAAGAAACACTAATATTGTTTTGTGATGCTATTTCTTTTGGAGAGAGCTGTTGCAAACAACAAGACAGCTTTCTCCTTGCTTTCACTTATATTAATCTCTCTACAATGATCATGAAGAGTGGCTTCTTGGGTACTGATTCTTAATTTGGGGGCTGAAATGTTGAGAGGTGTGATTATCTGTATACTGTTTGTGACCAGCTCTGTTTTGGGCCCAGTACAAAAAAACAAGGCATGCTAAGAAAATGCCTAGGCTCCATATTCTTTTCCACTTAAAAAAAGAGCTGCAAGGTGATGATACTTGTTTTGCCTCTCATAATAGTATCTGTATGTTTGCCTGTATAAAATAAGGGAACCAAATTTGCAGTACTTGGAATATAAGTGGAATTCCCTTTTCATTAAAACAAAATAAAAGAGCCCTTAGTGATAACTGAAAGCTTTTGGGAAATTATCACAGTGGAGAATTAGGTATCTTTTGTGAGTCCTGACATCAATGTTATATTTTGTTGGACATTTAATGAAGTTCCTGTGCTCCTTTGACAGTAGTAACCTGTGATGATATATAACGTGCAGAACACAAAGTAATATTATATGCATGCACTCAAGATATAACACTCATGCAAAAAGTGAAAGGGGTAAAGACTCACAGTGCCTAGCATCTTGCACACAGTACTTGCTTGCATTTGCCCAGAGGGGATGTCAGATGTTTCTAAGCTGAGCTGGTAGTGACTTACACCCACTTAATTTATAGTAAATTACTATAAAAGGTGTGAGGCAATGAAAAATTGAGGCTGTAATATCCATCAGATTCCTGAGTCATGTTATTGCACTGGAATAAAAGCATTGTGGAAAATAAAATCCATCTGTGAAGTTAAATGCAATTATCTGATTTGCCTTATTAAATTCTTTCAAATCACCACCAACTGCTTACATTTTTCAACACTACAGTGAGCAATTCACCAGCAGGTAAAGGTCATCATGCATAGATGTCATCAACTGCGATCATTATTAAGTTATTATTATCCATGATAATGTCACTGACTCCATCCTAAACTCCCACAGCAAAAAAGTTTTAAAGAAATGGAGAAATGGTTTTTGAGGTTTTTTGACCTTCCTTTGATCAGAGTGCAGCAGTTTATATTGGAGTCCTGATGTATTGTTGTAACATAGCGCAAAGGCAGTGAGACTGGGACCTAAGCAGCAAAAATGTCTAGTGTTACAAATACAAGCAGGCTCTTTAAGGCTTGATTCTCCATGATGTTCTCTCCTGTGCTGTCTTCCACCTATGCAAAGAATAGCATTTACACCAACTTAACACAAATATAAATTACTCTGACTGCTCAATATGTAAAGCCACTGGACATTGCACTATGTGTTTATATACTATACAGGTTTGTGCCTGCTAAGGCTCCATAATGGATGAGATTGTACATCACCATTTTCTATTAGATTACAAGAGAAATAGTAGGTTAACTCTTTAGCCGGTATAAGTCGAGTTATCTCAACTGAGGCATTGGCTTGAACAGAGTTATACCAGCTGCAGGTCTGGCCCACTGTCAAACATCTGAGAAGCAATAGGTTCTCATGCTCATGGTTGGAAGTACTCACAAACAAGAAGGATTTTGGCATATTGTATAATTCACAATAACTCCTTTGTATAGCTCAAAGCAACCACAGATACTGGCAATTTTTTGAAAGCAAAAACCACCAGAGTGCATGTATCCTTAGACTGTGTGGATTATTCTAGGCCATGTCAAACTGAAAATTCAGCAAGTCATGCTGAGCCCCTTGGATAGGACAAGGTATAAATCTAAAATAAATAAATGGCAAGAGTTGGGAGTTATTTGTGTAGTAGCCAGTTGTATCTGAGTCCACCAGCCATGACAATATTTTAAGGGGAGTTGCATACTACTGACAGAAGAGTGGATTCAACAAGTACTGCAGAGTTGTTCCTAGGAAAGGCCTAGGTATGTTGGCACCTCTATCCTTGTTTCTGGAGCCCCACTCTGAACCTCCATTAGTAGATCCATGGAAGAGAGTATATGACTTATTCATCTGAAAGAGGCAATGCTAGAAGTTCTACAGGGATTTGAACAGGAACGCTTTGCTTTACTGGTTTTTCCACTATTACGCAGTATTAGCAGTTGCTGGATTCACACACATAAACATGTTTTCCTGAACCAGTGCTGCCATTTGGTTGTGCTTTGAGTAGAATGGGCTCCCACATTTTGTGTACATACAAAATGCATTGGACCCTGTGGCAGTTCTGGATGGGCATGAATGTAGAATTAATTGGCAAATGGATTATAGAGCACAAACTGTAAACTGTATAGGTCTGTACATAGATGAAAAAGCGTAAAAGATGATTTTCAAGTCTTTGTAATGTGTGCTTCTAAGCCTACAGTGTACTTGTGAAATTTTTGCTAAGGATTCACATTTCTGTACCTTCATTCACAGATATTAGGTGGAAGTGATTGGCATGGCAAGCTCTGTAGAGATTATGCTGGCACTCCAGGCTAGTCAGACTCAACATTAATGTAGACCTATTTGAGGCAAAGAATTTGATTCCTGATAGTGGGTGGAGAAACAGATTCTGATACCTACATTGACTAGTACAATTAGTCCCATTGAAAAGAAGTGGAATTAAGTGGAGTAAAAGGCTATTCAAAATAAGCGAGGGGCCTGTAAAGACTTAGATTTGTTAAGCTGTACTGCAACTCAGTAAGATGTACTGCAACTCAGCCTAAAACAGCCACAGCTGAAATTTAAATGTCAGTGTAAAATTTAAATCCCTCTCTATTGCTCCCTATTGCTAGTTTTGTGCAAATCCTGCTAAGAAAACTTCAACTGTAACTTTCCTCCATGTAACACCTGTGTGGCATAAAACTCATTCAATACACCACAAAATAATTCACTAATTATTTCATAGATTTCATAGACATTAGGGCTGGAAGGGACCTTGGAAGATCATTGAGTCCATCCCCCTGCCCCAAGGGCAGGAAGTCAACAGGGATCATAGGATCCCAGCAAGATAAACATCCAATTTACTTTTGAAGGTGTTCAAAGTAGGTACTTGAACCACCTTTGGTGGCAGGCTATTCCAGACCTTGGGGCCTCGGACAGTAAAGAAGTTCTTCCTTATGTCCAGCCTGAAATGGTCATGGAGGAGTTTGCAACCGTTTGACCTTGTCATCCCTTGGGGTGCTGTGGTGAACAGATGTTCCCCCAGGTCCTGGTGAGCACCCTTGATAAACTTATAGGTGGCCACCAGATCACCCCTGAGCTTGTGCTTTTTCAGGCTGAATAGTCCCATGGCTCTCAGCCTGTCGTCGTAAGGTCTGTTTTCCTAACCTCTGATCATGCATGTGGCTCTTCTCTGGACTCTCTCAAGCTTCTCCACATCCTTTCTGAATTGTGGAGCCCAAAACTGGATGCAGTACTCCAGCTGGGGCCTCACCAAGACTGAGTACAAGAGGAGAATGATGTCCTGGGATTTGCTTGCATCTATGGATGCAAGTCAGTGTTTTGCTCGCTTTACCAGCTGCGACATCACATTGTAGGTTCATGTTCATCTTGTGGTCAATCGTGACCCCCAAGTCCCTTTCATCTGTGGTGCTAGCCAGCGTAGCACTGCCAAGCCTATAAGCATGTTGCAGGTTTTTCCTCCCAAGGTGGAGAACCTTGCATTTTTCAGTGTTAAACACCATCGGGTTCTCATCCGCCCATTTTCTGAGCCTGTCAAGGTCTGCCTGGATCACCCTCCTGTCCTCAGGTGTGGATGCTTTACTCCAGAGTTTGGTCTCATTGGTGAACTTGGCCAGTCCGCTTCTTACACCAATGTCTACATCATTAATGAAGATGTTAAAGGGTATAGGCCCTAGGACAGAGCCTTGAGGGACCCCACTAGTCACAGCACACCACGATGATTGACTTCCATCAGCCACCATCCTCTGGGTCCTACCATGGAGCCAATTCCCCAGCCAGCGGATCATGGTGAGGTTGAGGCCACAGTTAGCCAGTTTTGCCAAGATTGAAGGCTTTTTTAAAGTCAAGAAATATGACATCAATCTCTTTTCCCTTGCCCAGGTGATATGTCATTATTAGTAATGACCAGTTCAGATCTTTGCAGAAGGGCTGTATTCCATGGCACATACCACTTTGCAGGAATAACTGCATGGTAACTGTTGTATATTTAAATTGACGACACAATGGAAGAGAGAGATATAGTTATTGCACCCATTCAGCAATCATGAGACAGGACCCTAGAATCATGATACCTTTTAAGATATAATACATAAAGGGCTCTTCCTGTCTTCAGTCTGGACAAATAAAAAAACAATACAAAAACCTCTTGGATACACTTGAGTCATACTTTTCTTCAACTAAAAGGGGAAGAAATTTACAAGGAAAGGACAAGGAAAAGAAATTGGAATCCTTACTTGATCAGTTGATCAAAGAGCTGAGAGAGTGTATAAATCTGAAATGACAACATTTACAATAACATTGAGAGACTCAGATGTACTGCAAGCAGAATTATTAGTGTTCAGTCATGGGAATAATTCTGAACAATTTATATCTTAAATAACATTTGAAATGCACTTAGCCAATAGTTAGCAGAAGTATAAGTAATTGTTTACAGTCTTAAGACACATTGTAGAACAACATTAGCGTAGGTGTGAGGTGTGTTGTGAAGAAAGAGTCCACCCAAGGCAAAATGATTACACTGCTAAAATATGTTTTCTCACTCCTTAATGGTTTAATATAGTTATCATTGTTTAAATGATATTAAGTGTATTTGTAAACATATTTTGCTAATTTCTGGGATAATTAGCAATAGAATTCTATACACAAAAGGAAAAGTAGGTGATCTACATGGTTTTCTTGTGCATTTTATACCACTTGAGGAGCTGGCTCGGCATATATATTAGTTATATTTTGACATGTAGTAGAATTCTGTTCATGTGCATCTCTCTGATTCTGGGATCTGACCTACAAAGATGTAAGGGTCTGTCTTCATAGCTGAGATTTGAGCAGGGATGGGCTAAAATAACAGATTCTCTCTATTTATCAGCAAAGTTTTAATAGCAGATGTTTAAGGGAGGTCCTTCAATACTATGTTCTTTTAAAAATATATACACAGTTGGACATTTCCTAAATATACCGCAAAAAACTGAAATTAAACTACAAGTACAAAAAAAAAGTATTTTGCACTACATCCCCCATGCTTTTACTTGTCTGTGCGCGAAAACTACAGGAATGGCTCAGCAAGCCTTTTTCTTAAGGAAAACCATTTATTATAAGAAAGAAAAATAAATTAACAAAAGGAACGTGTACCCAAGAATTGCTTCCTTTTACTCTAAATGTGGGACTCAGGCTCTCCACTGGCATCTTTCACCTTCCTGCCTTTCAAGCAATTCGGAAAGAAGGGGTAAGCAGAGCTAAAGTTACACCCTTGTTCACTGTCTTGATACGTGCTGGTTGAATTTCCTGCTGAAACCTAAAATACAGCATCTTATCTAAAATACCATGTAAAAATAGTGTGTGGGGGGTTGACAAAAAGACCTCTGCTATCTTTTTAATCAATGTAATTTATGCCTGTAGTAAACACTGTCTTATCCTGCAGGGAGTTGCATGTTCTAAAGGGTCAGTTACATTGAACAAGATTGACTTGTGTTGGGGGAAAAAACAAACGTTTGTTGATTTCAGGCATTCAGGTTTGTTGAGCATTTTAAAGGCTCTGATGCATAGGTTACTTCAGGCAATTCTGCATAAAGTAGGTAGTATCATTCCTGTGTTTCACAAGTTTTGAAGATAGGCTTTACATAGGAATTATATCAAGGTTTATTTAGTTAAGTAGATGACAGCCACAATTTTCAGATATGACTGGTGATTTTGGGTACTAAACTTGAGATCCCAGACAGAGGTCTACATGTGAATTTTGTGTCATACAAAGGCAAACAATTCTGATTCTAAGTAATAGAGAGCAATAATACACATTCACACCAGCAAATTAGTTACAATAACTTACCAACAGTGTTTCCTACAGATCACATTTAAGCGTTAGAAAAATATATATTCAAACAAATAGTACTTGCTATTTTATTTAAAAGTTGTTGATATTGAGCCAAAAAAACAATTAAAGTTTACATGCATAAGTTACATACCTGTATAAAGGTTATATGTATAGTTAGAAAAAATATATATAATGCATTGCTTGTTATACATTCCATATTATACGTTTGGGAACATCATTTGTTTTTGGCAATCACTTTTATTTCTAGTGCATTACAGCTATTACTAGTGTTTTACACAATTCTGCTGCTCCAGGGAGACTGTAACCCAATTCAGATCTATACAATCCAAAGGTGATCGTTTACATGCATGTGACATCCAAAAACATGTGTTAGATTAGCAGTGTGAAGTCAGCACTAAAAAACTTCGGAAATAAATGTAAAGGTAGCCAGCGGATGGTGCAATGAAACCCTGAAAGATTTCATGCTTGTGTCCTCATTTTCAGAATTTTCAGCATGTCAGAATTCCTGCTTTTGCTGGGATGGGTATTTACTGGGCCAGATCCAGGAGAGGTGCAGTGATACAGTCAACCCCTGCTCTCCCTTTGATTCCTGCTCCACTCAAAATTTAAAGCAAACTGCCTCACAGTGGCAGCAGTATTTCTCGTTAGGTAGCAGTGAAGAAGTTACTGGACTTCATGGCTCATTATCTACCTGATTCCTTCAAAACTAAACTCTTCTTTCCACAGGTGTTAGCACAGACTGTTTCTCCTTTTTTAATGGTCATAATATTCTGCTAATCCAGCTATTCTTCCTTCTGAAATTCGGCTGTTTCTTAACTGTCCATGGTAATGTAGCTCCCTACTTCAAAGACCTTCAGATTTCTTTATAACCCTATCTAAAAACATTAACTCAGGTAATGTGGAAACATTAACGTAGGTGAATTTTAACTCAGATGTGCAAATAACTTTCAATGAAACATTGGATGCACTGTCAAGATGATCAAGAAGGCTGATTTTGTTTTAGCGGCGTAGCCATGTTGTTCTAAGACATAGGCAGACAAGGTTCTTTGGGTAAATCTGATATCTTTTATTAGACCAATTCAAATAGTTGGAAAAATTCATAGCAGGCTTTTGGGCACAAATACCCTTAGTCAGGCTGAGGAAGCTTCTGCAGACTGTCTGTGCTTTTTTGTTTTATGATTCTAAAGAGATGAATATTTAATTCTAGTGACTTCAGGACTGAAAAAAACCAATGTGTTTTGATTATCTTTGGTTTATTTGTTGTGTTTTTTAATACATAATGTATAATATAGCAAATTAATGTATGTTCCAATAAAGTAATTTTTGGCTTTACCTCACTCTTAAACTAAATAATATTGCCCTAAGCCCCTAGCAAATCTTTTAGATTATTTTTATCTGGAGAAAAATATATTGCATTATATGCGATGAAGCACCACACCATCTGTAACCTCCCTTTCCCTCTGCTTTCAAATTCCTAGATCTGCTCATTGGCATTTATGGGTACACATACATTTATGGACTTTTGCACCCTAATTTAAATTTGTTGGACAATGGAATCTTTAATAAAGATACACACTTTTTAAAGTGTTTGTTAATTATTATCAAACAGCCTAACTAAATCCTCCTTGTCTTCTTTATTCTTTGATCCTTGTGATGTCATAAATTTTACAGGGTTTTGCAAAAATCATAGACTCTTTGGATATTCACGGCCCTCATTTCTTAAACAGTTAAGAATATTGGAGGTAAAATCTTTCAAGTATGTTTCATACGTCATAAAAAAGCAAAAAATGCACATGACTTTTTTCTTTAACTCTTTTAGTTGTTTTGTGAGGAAGTATTTCAGGATTGGTTTAAGGGTAAATGGTTGGAAATTTTGAGAAGTTTAAACAGCGTGCTTATTGTCTTCCACAAGTAAAAGAGGAAGGACTTTATCACTGAAGTAGTCACGCTCACATTTGACTATTCACTTGAGTACAAAGGGCTACAATCCTGTGGCCCTTCCTTATGTGATCAGCCTTACTGACAGCACGGGATTGCCAAAGGTAGCTACTTGTTTCAGGAAAAGATGAAGGATAGCAAGTGTGCAAAGAGCCACATTATAAATGGCACCAAGATACCTTCAACAGGAAGCAGACATCCAAATACTTTGAGGACCTGAACCAAATTTCCTTGAAATAACTACCTAAGGATAGTGCTTCTGATCAACTCTACTTCCCTTTAAGAACCTGCTCCCACTAAACTCTACCATGGGCAAACCTCTGCAGAGAGCTACCTTAACTCCAGCAGGACTCTCGGTGAGAGCAAGGATCTGCCCCAGGACAAGGTCCCAAGTTAACTAAGGACCTCTTGGGAAGAATCAAGCAGGTTTTTTTCTCCTCTCTTTATTGCTGAAGAGGTGGTGGGAAAAGGAAGACCTCATTCAGTATTGGCTTAACTCTGCTCCTACTGAAGCCAATAGGAGTTTTACTTTAGCATCAGGCCAATGCTGAGTGCTTCTGGAAATCTAGCCTCTAATGCAGAGCTGCCTATAATAGAACATGTTTTAAAATGAATGATAAGAAAGTATGTGCATTTGTGCAGAGAGTAAACAGGATGTTGGTATTCAGGTGCCAGAGAGGGGCATGGGGAATTATAGCATTCAATATTGTTATTGCATCCAGAAACAACCTGGTCGGTGGGTGGGGGAATGACTAGTTAATTAAAAAAAATGTCCAGTTAATCTATATTAAGCAATGCAAGAAGCAAGGATTTCTTATGGTGATAAATTTTGTTGGCCTAACTATGTAGTTGGGAGAGCCAAGCTTTTGAATGCAAGACATTTTTCCTCAGGTCTGACAATCCAATAAAAACTATCTCCCTAAGAAATCCTTGCTTCTTCACGTCATTTTGGGACCATCTTGGCTACATCATCACTCCTGCACAACCATATATCAACAATGGCTCTGTGTTTGCTGGGGTACGCAGTCAATCCTAGTTTGAAAGGTTTGAGAAGATCAGGAAGATTAGAGAGAGAGTTTATTTGTATTTTTCCATGCTTGAGTTGCCCGATCAGTTGTACTGGGAAGAATTTCTGGATGGCACGAACAAGGTTAGGACTTGTTCAGCAAAGCCTGTATTCCTGTTGCTGGCTGAGGGGTCCTAATCCCCAAAGCATTTACATTTTTAAGGGTGAATAGAAATCCTTGGGAGCGGGACGAGCCTATCTGGTACACAGAAAGATCATGGGCATGTGTCCACACAGGTACGGTTACCCTCCCCTGTGGTTAGAGGGGGCTATCAGGTTTTCACCAACTGATTCCTTGGGATAACTTAAAACACTAATACAGACAGATGTGAGGGACAGGATAATGATTGCTCCAAGGGGGGACACTGAGCAGAGCACACTGGCCAGTGCCCGCTGGCCCTTGAATGCATTCGAGGAGCGGTGGACACTGCCCAGTGAAACCTTGCCTGGAAACATGATGAGGGACAGGAAAATGGCCCTGCAGTCTCTGGGGGTCCCCCTGTCCAGCCTCCTTCCTGGTTAGATAGATGGCTAGCTTAGCTAGGGCTGGGAAGAAGTTGACCAGGAGGTTCAGAAAAAGCATCATCTATGGTGTGTCCACATCTTCAACACTGTGCCCAGCTTTGGTCTTCACACCCCCAAAAGAACATAGAGGAACTAGAGGAGGTCCAGAGAAGGGCAATATGGATGATTGGTGTAGAGGGGCTTCCAGATGAGGAGCAACTAAAGAGCCTAAGGCCATTCAGTTTAAAAAAGAGACACTTGAGGGTGGGGGATGTGAGAAGGGTGTACAAAACAGTAAATGGTGGAGAGAAAGATTCATCGAAATTTAGGGCTGGAAGGGATCTTCTGAGATCATTGGATCCACCCCACTCTGGGCAGGAAAGACAACTAGGGTCACATAACCCCAGCAAGGTGTGCATCCAGTCTCCTTTTGAAGATCTGCAAAAGGTACCTGCACCACCTGTGCTTGGGAGCCTATTCCAGACAGTGCCAGATTAGGCGCAAGCTAAGTAAGATACAGCTTATGGCCTCACATTATTAGGGGCCTCTAAATATGAAAAAAAATACAGTAAAACCTCACAAATCCAGTGTGCTCAGGATGAACACGTGCCGGAAATATGAAAATGCTGTTTTTGATAAACCAGCACTGCAGCTGGTTGCGGAGCTGGGGAGGGGTGTAGGGGTAGCGGTGGTCAGTCCTGGAGCACCAGTCACATGCTGAGCAGTGGCATGGGGTGCTTAATGGAGACAGCAGCAGCTGTGTGCTAGCTTCCCCCCCACTTCCGGGGCGGCATGAGGGAGTGATGGCCGGTCCCGAAGCGGTGGGAGATGTGCTGGATTTTTGAGAATGCCGGATTCTTTTTTTGGTAATGGTATGGGGCCTCTTAAGCTTGATGTAGCTTAGGGCCCCAGCATGTCGTAATCCGGCCCTGGTTCCAGAGCCTGGTCACCATGAACGACACATGCCCCTGGAGGCTGGGGGGGCATGGTGACTGCCTGCAGACAGTGGCAACAAGTGGGGAGCTCCTGCAGGTGGCCACTGCGGTGTTGGTTGTGGGGTGGTGAGCGTCGACCGGCGGTTGGTGACCACCCAAAGATGCCGCTGGCAACACCCAGGGTTGATCAGCGACTGCCTGCAGACGGGTGACGTGGGGAGTGGGTGGCGAGCAGAGCCCACCTGCAGGCACCACTGGCAACGTTGGCAACACTTGTCTGGGGGTGCACTGCCAATCTCAGGGGGTGCACATGTACCCACATGCAACTGCTAGGTGTCGCCAATGCTGGTCACACCAACCGTCATTGTCGACGCATAGCGAGTGCACGCGTACCCCGAGTGTGGCAGCACACCCCCTGCAAAAAGGCCGGGGGCCCGCCAGTGCTCAGCACCCTTCTCCAGCGCCGTGACCGCCTCGCTTGCTGTCGCCATGCTCCCGCTGCCGCCAGCGCCGCCGCGCCCCCCAGCCCCCAGGGGCACGCCGCGTTCATGCCAACCACGAAGACCTTCGTCTTTATAACCAGTCTGAGATGTGCACCGGGATTTATTATTGACTCTCTCAGTGCAAGAAGAACTAGCGGTCGCAAACCCCAAGGAGCGGGCAGGAAGCCGGAAGGAGGTTTTCACCCAGGTGTGGAGCTCGTTGCCGCCAGGCGCTTGGCCGCGTTCAGACGGGGACTGGGCACCAGCGGCCGGGCCTGGTCACTGCAGGGCAAACCAGGTGGCTCCGGCGTCCAGGAGCAAGCGTCTCGCAGAGGCTGCGGCCCGGCAGGACTACGCTTCCCAGGCTGCCCCGGGCGCCTCCCCCGCCTCTCGCAGCGTGAGCGCGGCAGGTTGGTGCCTGGCCGCGGTGCGGCGGAGCGGCGGGCGCGGGGCCG
>NW_017728886.1:248893701-248895086 GCF_001723895.1 Crocodylus porosus | reverse complement strand
CCTGGCCGGGCCCTGGCTCGATGCAGCGCTTGCAGAAGGGCTGGGCCGGGCGGTCCCCGAGCAGAGGGACGTGGCTAGCCCAGGCAGCCTGCAGGTCCCTTAGAGGGGAACTAAGTGAGAGGGGGAGCAGGGCTTTTGGTGAACACCAGTGCCCTTCCACTGCAGGCCGGTCCCGCGTGCCCGCGGCGCTTTTAGGGGCTACTGGTGCTGCCACGAGGCCGCCTGGGCTCTTTCAGCCACCGCTCGAGGTCTGTCAGACCTGCTTCCTCGCGGGACGCCGGGGCCTGACGTGCGAGAGGTTTTCTGTTCTTAGCCGGACTGGAGCAGCCGCCTGGGGCTTTTCACTACCAGCTCAGATGCTGTAACTGCGTCCTGGTGCCTCACCCGGCTGCTGAGTTTCCTGAGTGGAGCATGGGAATGGTGTTGTGTGTCCCGCCCCCCCGAAGATATAGCAAAGCCGAGCAGATTTGGCGATATTAGCCTGCCTTGCTAAAGCACGGATGCAAGGTTGCGCGGCTGCCTCCCACGCCAATGCCAACAGGTGCTACCAGGCCAGGGTTGTGCAAAAGCCCAGCTCCCATAGAAATGCCAAAATGAAGTGGCAGCTGCTCTGAGCTGGATAGCTCATTTGGGTGTTTCAACAGAAGCTGAACTCTCCTGGGAATCTGACTGTGTGCACGTAGTAAGCACTTGCATTTTGTTTCTTCTGGCTCTTTCAAGGAAATGAAGGGGACAGGATTTGTGGTGTAGGTTTCTTGGCGAGTCCTTTTCATTTCTTTCCCTTGGAAATTCTTGCGCGTTTCAGAGGTGGCACGTCCTAGTACAGTCATCGCAGGACTGGGCATGAGGACTACCTGTATTCGAGTCCCCTCTTAGGTACTGTTGTGCTCTTTGACCTTGGGCAAATGGCTGAGACCCACATATTAATGTCTGTGTCTCACTAGGAGCTCAGCTTAGGGCAACCCTGGCCTTGATTTGCAGGGGTGCTGAGCATCGGCCACTTCATCTGAAGTCAGCTGGAGAAGTGGGTGCCATACATTTTCAAAACTTCTGTCAAGTTGGGCACCCAAAATGAGATGCACAGACTCACTGACCAACTCTGGAAAATGTGTACTTGGTGCTAACTGACAGTTATGGTCAGCAGCGATGGTTGCTTAGCACCTCTGAAAGGCACAGCCTTGAGGGGCATGAGGAAAATGAGGCAACCAAACTATTGGTGCTTCTGACCATTTGGGTGCTTGTATTAGAAATGGTCATTCCACATCAGAAGTAATTTAGAAAATTTGGCCTTGAACCTTTTAAAGGCCAAGTGAATGCACACTACTCCATTAGGGATATGGACAACATGGAGAGGGTCCAGGGGAGGGCCACCCGCATGATCCGAG
>NW_017728886.1:248873652-248893491 GCF_001723895.1 Crocodylus porosus | reverse complement strand
TCACAGTTAGGGCGGCTAGGATCTGGAACCAACTTCCAAGGGAAGTGGTGCTGGCTCCTACCCTGGGGGTCTTTTAGAAGAGGCTTGATGCCTACCTGGCTGGAGTCATTTGAGTCCAGTTTTTCTCCCGCCCAGGCGGGGGGTCAGGCTTGAAGATCTACAAGGTCCCTTCCGACCTGACTTCTATGATTGTATGATTCTGTGATTAAATAATATTTCTGGAAATGCTAAACAAGGCTAAATGAGAAACCAGTGGTCCTGCCGTAATTTATTGTCCTTTCTGTGGCACAGAGTTAGCAATGCACACCTGAGTGCTTGTGGTTGGTAGTGGATAAATAGATGGGACAGTCTGCCATAAACTTGCTGTTGTATAAACTGGAGCCCAACTCCCATTACAGTGCATAATGCCATCCTCCTTTATTCACATGATTAAACTCTTTATAGTCTGTCTTTTGAATCTGTTCACATGTATAATAATATCTGTCATATATGCAGTGCCTTCCATCTGAGAATCTCTAAAAGCTTTATAAATATTAATGAGTTAAAGCCTCACTAAACCTCTGTGAGGTACCTAATTTCTTTGCTTCCTGAGAGGATTTGGAGAGTCTCTCCTTTTTTCTATCCCCCGACTGATGCACACACCTTCTTCTATCACTGCTGTGGCACCACTGCTATGACCAAAAATGTTGCTTTTGGTCAACAGCTTCTGGGGGCCCATTAAGCATTTTGGGTTTGAGAACCCTCATGGGGCCTGTATTTTGAAATGAAAATATTTTGGAGCATTTAGTTTGTGGGAAACTTGGAAAGGTTGATTTTGTTTCTAATCTCTTGGTCAGTTCTAGTAGCTAGCTTTCTGCCTGGATTGTCTAGTATCCCCTAGTGGAGAGGAAACCTTTTTCCTTTCTTTTCTTTCCTCCTCCCCAACCCACAAAAGCCAGGTGCCCACTTAAATGAGTCGTGTTAGAGGCTGGGGGGTTCTTATTCACTCAGCTGTTCAAGAATTGAGCTGGGTAGCAAATTCTTCCTGCTGGATTTAAAAACTCAGGGCATTTTTCTCCACATTGGCATGTGATTTTTGCAATCACAAAATGTGAGGTTTGGAACAGCTTAAGTTAGAAAATGCATGGCGTGTAGTGGTGGGTGGGGGAGGGGGGGAAGTTTGTACAATATAGAGCAAAGCATAGGGGTGTATTTATCCCAGAAGGTAAGGGGTTCTGTGCATTGCATGGTGTCTGTATTTCCTGATTAGCCAAAGAGTTGGTGGGGGTGGGGAAAATACATTTTTCAAGCCTTCATATGAGCCCATCTATATGGGAGCATTGCCAAGGTAGGTCTATTTTTAGACCTAACAGTTTTGACAATGTTCCTTTAAGTGTTTGCTTCCTTCTAGTAAGAATGAAAGAACTAGGTCAGAGCCAGTAGGAAAGAAAGCCTTTTGATCTTTGTTACATGTTTTCAAAATACATTTCTCTTTTAGTACTTCTGCAGCAAGGGCAGAAGTAGAGGGTGACTCTACATATTTATTGCTCGTGAAAATGAGAGCTTGATAACACTGGGTGAAGAGTACTGGCTTATTGCATGTGGGCAATCCCACACAGCTCTGCCCATGCCCCTGCAGCTCTGACCTGCAATATCCTTGTTGGTCCTGTGCAAAAAAGGATGCTAATTATGTTGCAGAGTATTTTGTGACAAATGCTTCATAGATGTATGGTCTGACTCCTGTCTGGTTGTAGTTTGATTTTAAGTATAAAGAATACATTAGCTTCTGAACTCCCCCTGACAGCTGGCTGAGATCAGGAACTCCTGGGATGCCTTTAAATTGCCCTGGTGGTTTGGAAAGAGGCTTTAAATGCAGGGTCTGTATTCTGAGAGGTACTTTGAGTAAAAAGATGTTTTCTGGTTGATACGGACCTGGAAGAATGTTTCTGTGCTTGCCTCCCAGTGGCTCTAGGGAAAAAGGTAAACTGGGCAGGTCTGAGAGTGGAGCCAGGCTGTAACTCCGTTGGTCTCAACTCACAGCCTCCAGTGGGCACAGACAGCCCAGCTAAGTAATATATGTAGTCATAAACCTTCTGTATTAAGGAACATAACCTAGAGTACTGCAGTGTGGCCATTCAGAGTCCAAGCACAGTCAGACCTGTCCTCTGTTCCCTACTACAGCTTCCCAAAAATTTTGTATTGAATTCAGCTAACACCTGGCCCAGAGAGTGCTTTAAACTTGGGTAAAGAGCTAGGATGATGGCTTTCCTCCTTTAGCACAGGAAATGGCCTAGAACAGTCTGAGGGCTGCTGCACCCTGGGACTAGCTTCATGGGAAAACTCACCCAGGAATTGAGGACCGTCACAGATCCCATCAGTTGGTCCAAATGCAAGGCTCATTTGGGGGACCTTGCCATCTCTAAAAGAAATGTGTAACAACGAGAATAAAAAAGATAATTTTTCACTGTCCATACCTTTCCCATGGGGAAGGAAGCAAACAGTATGTGGCAGATGGTAGTCATGTCTCTAGATTTGTAGTATAAAACCCAGGTAGAATAGAATAGGCTGACTCCCCCTCTTCACTGCTTTCGCTACACTGGTTGTATTTCAGGAAAGAGGCCCCAGTTCTCTTTACTGAGACTTTCAGATCATGAGGATTTTCAAATTCCTTTCCTCTGAGTCAACAGTACTGGGAAACTGCTCCTTTCTCCAAGGAAGTTCTTGTGTAGTTCTGCAGAATTCCATGTTTTGCCCCTCTTCCTGAACACGTCGGTGGCCCAGCAATCCCTAGACCAATAAGGAAAATCCCATTTGAAGACAATGTGTACAAGGCCTTGGAGAGTTACTAAGGAAGTGTGTCATGGTCCAGTACATACAGCATTCAGTTTATGATTTAGACTATCTGGGTTTTTGTACTGGGCTATGATGCTAGCCTGCTTTGTTACTTTGGGTAAGTCATTTTATTACATTGCCATTGGGTCTCTCATCTGTTTAAATTCTAAGCATTTTGGGACAGGGACAGAAGTGTAGCTCCCCGGTTTAACTCAAGGCGCTTCAGAGAAAGTGCCATGAGAGAGACTGATCCTCTCAACACATAGCTATTGCTAGTCCATTGGGACTAGCTTTTGTGCTGGGAGGGGTGGGGATTGAGCTCCAATTTGGAGCTGACTGAGGATGAGAGGCTGTGTCTCTTTCCCTAGCTCCCTGCTTTCCCCACCCATCCCTGGTACCGTCTCAGGATGGGAGGGGGAGAAGGCGGGGGACAGAGGTCCGTTCTGGGTTTCCCGCCTCTGCTGGAGTGGAGGAGGTGGGTGAATTGGAGCCTCCTACCTCAGAGGGGCTGTAGTCCACCCACCAACCCTCCAACACTGCCTGTGCACCCCCCAGAATGAGCTTCTTCTGCTTCCTTCCCCCTTTCCCATTCTGAAAACAGCTCCCTCCTCCCAGCATGCACAACACAAGTTAATGAAGGCACTCTCCTTTGGCGTGCCCTCTTCTGAACCCTCATAAGGGTTCAGATTGTCACGGGATCAGGCCCTTTTAAAGCACTCTGCAGCTGTGTACTTATGTTTGGTCACAGCTACAAAGTGCTTTCAGGGGCTAGATCTGGCAAAAATTGTCATTTCTTTCTATGCCATTAGAGTCCTTTCTCTTCACTTGAGCGATAGCTGTGTGTTGATATCAAGCTCCACTGGGATTAGACTGAGAAACCTTTGCTTGCATTGGTGGATGCTTACTTATATGAGCAGTCATATTGACTTCAGCTGTATATATGTGTAAGTGGTTTCCCTGGAGATCAGTGCTTGAGTGTAGGCTGTTTGTTCAAAGGCACCTGGAGAACACATAGGGAGTAACCATGAAAGGTGCTAAGGCACAAGATAGAGGAGAGGGATAAAACCCGATTACCTTTGTGCACATTCAGAATAACACCAGTGATTTGTGCTGGCGGAATTATTTTGCATTTCTGTCTGGTAACTGAGAGCAAAATTTGTCCAAAGACAGCATGTCACAGGGTGGGGTCTCTAGGGACAGCTGTGTTGCCTCTAGGGCGGTGTGACCTTGCTAGCTTTGCCCCACGGGCACCTTCTATTCTTTCTTGCCACGTCTTGATGGTTAAGAGAATAGATGGTAAATAGGGAGGCTGCCCTCGAGGTGTTATACAGTCACAGTTCTGGTGGACCCCACTAAACCGTGTGGATTCTTAGAGAAGGATGCAGCAAGGGGTCTAAGTAGTGCCTCATGGGATACCACAAGCCTCATGGGCTGTATGTGACTCCAAAACTGCCCCTTTATCATGCCCCATGCCTTGCAGATAGTATTCAAATATTGCTCTTTGATCTAGCTCAGCCTCCTGTCGTCATTGGGCCCTTGGCTCCTGTCTCCTCGCCCACTGTCACTGCACCCTCTGGCACTCGGGCTCTGCATGGTAGTGTGCCCTAATGAGGCCTCCTTCTCCCCAGTAGCCTCAGTCTGGTCAACCAGATTAAAAGCAACAACATAAATATGAGCCCCTGGGCTATAACATAACAAGCATATAACACTGGAAGTCACACTCCCACAACAATGTGTGTCCTAGCCCGGATACTGTAGGAGCTCCTAAACTTCATTAGTCTCACCAGCAGTAGTGCAGGCACTTGGGTATTTCCATGGAGCCTTTCTGCACAAACTCCACTCTCCCTAGCAGCTGCCAAGGCCCTACCCACCTTCAGGCCCAGCCCTGGGGCTTATATGGGCCCAGGGCCCTGCCGCCTTCCTGTCAGCTGACTGGGTGCAGGTGCAGGCTAATTCCCTCCTTAGCCTGCTGCCATAGTAACCTGCATCTGTGAGGTTTCTGCTTGACTCCTAGGCAGATTGTGCCCTTAAAGGAACAGGCACCTTAGCGCCCTGCGACACAGCGGAGTATGAAACAAAAAGGAATGGAGAGTTGGGCACTGAATTTTAGCAGAGAGATGTGAAGGTAAAAAGGTAGTTATCTGGGGTCTTCCCTCAAGACCTCTTTGTCCAAAAAAGTGGGCCTTGTGATAAATAGGCTACGTAGACAACAATGATGTACCAAGGATTTGTGGGTGATGGTGTAGCGGTAGAGAGAGTAGTGTGCTTTTCATGCAGCATGAAGTAAAACTGACATTAAAATAGCAGGCTTTCGTAATGCTGATCTGAACATAAACTTGCCTCGTCTGCTCCGCCTCCCTTTGGTGGAGTTGGAGATTAGCTGATGTGCCCTGGGATTGATTGTGGCAGAAGCAAGATGTTATACCTGTGTGTGAGGACCAAATGTTCACAGGAGATATGCAGTTGTCCTAGAATGGGGCTTAAGGGGACACAGTGGATCCAGGACTCCCTTAATATTTATTCATATAGTTTTGGTCTCCACTAGCTCAACATCCTCAAGATAGCAGTTGCACATATAATCCCATCATTCTCCTGCTAATTTCCTGTCCTTTGTCTGTGTTTTATGTTGGATGGGAAGATAGAGACCACACAAATTACTCTGTTTACATAGTTAAATCCCTGCAAATGAGGGGGTTGGAGTGGCACAGGTGCTAAGGCGCATGGTTTGAGGTCACGAATTTACAGCCACAGACAGAGGTCACAAATTTGCGGCTGCATCAGAAGTGCTCACAGCGCAGCCTGTCAGATTGCAATGAAATCTGCAAATTCTGCTAACTACCTGTCATAAGGATATGAGAAAGGAAAGGACTTCAGATAAGAAATGCAATTCTTACTTCTTCATATTTTTGAAATGGCATTAACAAAGTATGTAATTTGTGTAAATGGTGGCTTTTCCCTGTATTTTACTCTGGTGAAATAATGAGACACTTATCCAGCAGTGTGTTGCTGTTGAGCCAACTGGAGTATTGGAGTGTAGGATTCAGTGGTATGATGAAGCAGTAGGAGGTGAGGAATTATGTTGGGGGAAGGAATTTTTAGTCTCTAGTTAACATGCTGAAGGGAAGGGATGAGTTTGAAGAATAGAAGTAATGGCAGGAATGGCATCTTGTGATAAAATGGGAAGTAAAATGAAGAGCAAAAATCAAAAAAGTCAGTTGCCACATAACAAAATAAAAGGCTAACAAGATTTTATAGCTAGCATTTCCCTTTGTTGGGTGGTGATTGGTGCATAGCGCACTTTAAATGGGAGAAAGCTTGGATTCACAGCCTACTGCTTGGATTCACAGCTTACTGGACATATGCTTTTATAAGCCGTAATGGGGCAAATGCAAAGGATTGGAAATTTTATGTTGGCTGTATTGAATTCCTTATTGTAACATTAAAGCCGTAATAAAAAAGACTTTGTCCAATGTCTGTCTGATCTCTGCTGTGTGCGCTACGAAGTCCCTTGTTACTCTGCAGAAAAGATTTCTAATGAGATGGTTGCTATTTATGGCACTGAATGGTGATCTTATTAGGGGCTGTCATGAAGCATCCTTAATAATGTGATTTGAGGTAGGAAATGAATTGTATCTCCTTTCAAAATATTTTGTTCCAAAGAAAAAAAAATGCAGCTAAACCCTCCTTAGTCCTCATTTTGCTCATCTGAACATTTGATAATTTCCACCAAAAACTGGAGGTATCCTCCCACATAGGAGTAGACTTAGTAAAATGTTGTCAGTCGGCATCTTATTAAAGAAAAGGTGAATTATTTTTACAAACAACCAGGTAATGACTAGGATGATCTGCAGTTTAAATTATTATTGGAGTTATTGAAATTAAATCGGTGGAGTATGTTAATATGTGATTCCCCACTCCTTTTTATAGTTTGTTCACCTTGTCCCAGTAGGTTTAGAGAACGCCCCTCCCTACTCACCCCTTATACCTGGGAAGATTTTATTACAGGATGAGAGCTTTCCTTGCTAATTCACAAATTTTAGTAATTTACAATGACGTTTGAGTCATTAGTATGAATTGGAGACCTTCAGTCTAATGCTGACAAATACTGTCTGTACTCAAATAGAAAATGACCCTGATTATAAGACGTACCCCCAATAATTAGATTCTGTACATGGAATATTTATACGTTTGTTATAACTTTCTAGGTGTAGAATCTAATTATTGGAGGTTTGCCTTGAATTTGTCCCCTTTCCACTGCTACGGGAGGGAAAATAAATCTGGGGGATCAGGTAGCCCCTTTGCTTGCCCTCAGCTTTTTCTCCTGGCAGCTCCTTGCCTCTCTCTTTACTGTCAGCCCTGCTCTCCCAGAGTACGTAGGAATGAGGAACACATTTGAAAACAGTAACCTTGAAATTAAATATGGCTGTAGGGATTTGCATTAGGGTTGGGTGTTGGACCGATCAAATTAAGTTCAGTCAATTGACCGGTCAAATATTAGTAAAAAAATTGTAAAAAATTGGCAATAGGTCCAAATAATACACAGAAAAAGCACAAATATTCCATTAAGAAATATGTTAAAAAACAATACAAAAATCATATTTCTGTCAATAAAAATGCAAAAAAATGTAGCTTTTTTGTAAAACTGCTATAATCTTTGACTGGTCAAAAAACATGCAGTCAATCAGTATTTGACCAGTCAGTTGATCATTTTGCTAACCCTGATTTGCATATAGTACACACACAGTTTATCTAGAATTGATGCGTGTTGCTTTTTTTTTTTTTTTTTGGAAACTGCATCCAGTTTTACCACAGGCACACCATACAAATTATGCATGCTATTAGTTCAAAGCCAAAGGCTTGTGATTTACTGCATAGTTCACTGGGCTGCGCCCCACCAGAGTCAAGAGCCATGGTGACCCCACAGCTCAGCTCTGCTCAGTATGTGTGTGTGTACTCCAGATACCCCACAGAAAGGATCTGTGTACTAATTAGTCCCCACTTATGACTGGAACTGGGTGTTCTTGTCACAAGTCCTGGGGTCCTCCAAAAATTTATATGCAGATGAGGCACAGGGCAACCTGGTTCAGCTTCATCTCCTAGAGGGTGGGGATGGGGTCACACTAATCATATGTGTCAGACTGAGAGAGAGGGCGACAGGGATTGTAGATGAAGAGTTTTCAATGTCATGGTTCACCATGACTTGAAAAAGAATCAGTGGTGAAGGGGACTGCTCCTAATGGGCTCTATTATATATTTTATTCATATGGATGGCACTAATCCATTTGCTTCTCAGCTTTTTGGCTCAGGTCAAGTGTAGTCCCTGTTTAGCCTCCCAGTGGGAGGATCTTGGCTACATATTTTGTTTTATGGAAATGGAGGATTGCTTTCTAGCTTGTTCCTTTGGCCTTTGGTTAAGGGCAGCTGAGATATGGGGTATCTGAACCCCAAAACCTTTGGGCTTGGGGCTTGTACAGAAGATGCCTGGCATGGATTTGGGAATATGTGAAACCCCAGGCTGAAGAGTCTGGGAAGTAAGATACTTGCTGGTGGTAACACAACAGGGACCTGAACAACTGGCCTCTGCTCAGTTGATGGAATTTGCAACTGATTTGGCTAATTTGGCCTAGGCTTAGCCTGTTCACCCTCCCAATAGGAGAATCTCACTTACATACTTTCTTTTATGGAGATAGGAAATTCTTCCTAGCTTGTTCTTTGGCCTTTGACTAAGGGCAAGCAAGACTTGGGGGCATCTTAAACCCAAGACCTCCAGGCTTTGGATGTAGGAAGCCTCCCATGGATTTGGGAGTATTTGAAGCCCCAGGCTGAAGAGTTTGTGAGGTAAGATACTTGTGATAACACCACATGGACCTGAACAACTGAGTTCTGCTTAATCAGTGGAATTTGGAACAGATTTAGCTAATCTGGCCTGAGAGACAACTTTTAAAAGAAAAAAATACCTTGTGGTAGGGTCCCATTAGCACGTTTGCCCAGTGTGGGCCATGTGTTACAGTCATGCTCAGTGTTGGCTGTATTTAATCAATTTCATAGTTGGCTTTCATTGCTGAGCACACACTGCTTTTGTTAGCAGTTTAATGATAGACAACACATTCAATGAGATTTCCTTGTCTGTAATTATAAGACATGCCAATATCCCCTGTGCCAGTTGGGAGGGAACCTCATATTGCATTTGAGTAAATACACTACTAGCATGTGGCAGTGGGTTTAAAGTGACTTTATACATGCATAAAGTGAAGCATGTACCTAAGTGTCTGTAGGATCAACACTTACAGTGCTAACTCAGAACGAGTAAGTTTCATATGTGTGATTTTTCAGAAGTGAGAGGTGTGTTTTATTTGTTTCTGTCCTGTAGGAAATTGAGTCTTTTTGTAGGCATTTAGTTTGCCCATTTTGATCAGGCTTGAGAAGAATGTTTTGCATTTGAAAGTTTATCTAACTCTATCCCAGTGGTTCTCAACCGTTTTATGCAAAGCACCCTTCAGAAAATGCCAGCATTTAGTTTTCACTTGTTTCTTGACTACCTAAAAATAATAGAGCAATTCTGCTGCTGTAAAAATCTCAGGCCACAACAGTTCAGAATGTATTTACTACTACAAACTCCTATTTGAAATCTCTAGGTTCATCATGTGAATCACGTTTATATGCCTAACAGTGCACGGCATCCTGTGGTACCCTTGAAAGGATCCCAAGGCACTCCAGGGCGTCATGTTACCTTGGTTGAGAATCACTGTTCTATTCCAACTACATAGTTAGTCCAGTAAGAGAGATCACCTGAAGAAATCCCTGGCTGGCCCCTGCCTTTGTTCTGATTGGCATTTTCATTATTTAATTTCTTTATTTCTCTTTATGTATTGCTTTCCTCTTTCTTTTTTATTTTCAATTTATTATTACTAATATTTTCAGTAATGTCTGTGATGTTGCATTTTCCACTACCAGTCTATCTGTAATTGTTTGACAAGATTAATTGTACTGATAGGCTCATTTTTATATCAACTAATAGAAACAGATGTCTAGACACAACTGTTATATAAAATAGAGTAATTCAGGACTTCAGTCTTCAAAACTTTTTTTAATTAGAAATTTATGTGTAATCTGTACTGTAGAAAAGGGTTTGTGATTAACTCTTTGTGAACTCTATATACAACTCTTCGTGAACTCTACTGATTTTGCTGCTTGTTGGATAGGGAACGATACCGTGTTTGCATATATTTCAATAATACTTGCCAACAGTCAACTTGAACTGTGCTTTTGACTCTTTTTTTTTCTGGATACCATTGGCAAAACATTCAGCTCATGGAGCATTGCTTATTGAGACTGAGGGGTGTGGTGATCAGACTTGACAAATGTATTTGTTCAAGTAGCTAGAGAGCAAACAGCCCATTAAAAAACTGACCAGTTATTTAGAATCTGGCCTCCTGACAGATTTGTAGGTTGGTTGCCTGGAACGGTCTTCCTCCAGGTAAAAGTATTCCAGTTCAGATAACTCTAAATATCAACCTGTGATGGTAGATGGCATAACTTCTATCAACTAAGCTTTAAATAGTGTCATTTAGTTAGTATGTGACAAATATCCTAGGCAGTTCAGTTTTTAGAATGAGCCATGTTCTCTGAGGAAGCACAGAATTACTCAAATAACTATTTCTGGAATCGAATATAGCCTCTGGCTTTTGCGCTTGCTTCCTCTCTTCGAGTCTGATTGGTCAGTCAGGTTATCCATCTCAATCCATTTGGTGTGAGGTCTCTGTTTTAAATCCCTAGGGTCAGAATGAGCAAGGAAAAAGACGTTTTGACTGGAAATGTCTTAGTGAATCCTAACAAACATGCTAAAACTGACTGTATGTTCTGTTAAGCAGAAATCCCTTAAGGGAATGCAGTCTAGCTACTCTACATCAGCCATGGAGAAGGAAGATGAAACCACAGACCTGAAAACTTGCAAAACTTCCTCCTGAAAGTTTTAACAAAGAGCACTGCATGTATAGAGTCGAGTGCACCAATAGAGTTTTTGGGCTGATGACGATGGCTGATTTTTAATGAGCCATATGGGCTGATACCGATCTGATTGCCAATATGCAGTCCAGCAGCATGGAGAGCAGCATCTGGCTGGTAAATCTGCTGGGGGAGAAGGGGTAAAGGGGGAGGAAAGCAGTTTGGGGGGAGACCGAGGTCCCCGTGGTCAGGGAAGGAGCAGGACTGGCGCTGGGGCAGGCACTGCCCAGCTGGGATGGGGTGTGGGACAGAGCTGCAGCTCATCTGGGAGGGTATGGGGAAGGGGGTGACTCCTGCCACTGTATGCACCCCTGGGGGAGCCATGGAGGGTGTCTGTCCCCTGAATCTGTGCGTGCAGCATGGGCAGATTGCTGCTGCGAGTGGGAGTGGCGCTGGGCTCTTCCCAGTGGGGGTGCTGGGCCAGGGCTGTGCTCGGGGTGGGTGATGGTGATGCTGGGAGGTTGGCCATAGCCATCTCTAAATTCACCATAGCTCCTGTTGAAGTGCTGCCACCACCCACCCCAACCGCAGGCGTGGCCCAGCCCCCACGCCAGGAAGAGCCCAGCACCACCCACACCCCCAGCCCACAGTGGCAGCCCACCCTTGCCACATGCACAGATCTGGGGGCCACAGGCCCCCCATCTTTCCCCCAGATGTGTGTGCAGCAACAGGAGCTGCCTCCCTCCTCCCTGCACCCCCCAGATGAGCTGTGGTTCCATCCCATGCTCCGCTGCGACTGGGCAGTGCCTGCCCCAGTCCCATTCCCTCCCTCACTGCAGGAGCCTTGGTCTGCCCTCCCTCCCATGCCCCTTTCCTTTCCCCTTCTCCCTCATCAGACTTACCAGCTGGATGCTGCTTTCCATGTGCAGTGCTCCTGGCTGCTGCAGCTGTGCATGCACACTGAATTTATCGGTGACATTATCAGCCACATTGGCCAAAAAAAGCCGATTGCTGATACTGTCAATTTTCCTTTTATTGTTGCTGATACACTATGGACCAGTTTATCAGTGCACCTGTAGTATAGAGCTTTAATTCATAAATAAGGAAAGAGGCAAAGATCCATGGATGAGCCAAGATGAATCCCTAAATTCCCTGGATTGTCCAGAGGTTAAGCTTTCTATTGCCTTGAGAGAAATGCTTATACTTAAAAAAATCACTGAATCCTCAGATGAGATTCAAGATGACTGATTGTTGGAACCTGTGTGGCATCTCCCTGCACTTCCTTGTCTGCATTTGTTAAATTTAGATTAGTTGCCAAGGTTCACCTTTCTTTCCTTTCCAACTAACTTGGATTTTTTGTGGAGGAGACTGTATGGGGCTTATTTATTTAGGGTATGTGGTTTGGCATGAAGAGCTTGAAGGCCACCAGGTGGCATAGTAAATAAACACGAGTCAACAATGTGGGACATTGCTTTGAACTTGTCCACAGGGGCATTTGTCATCATTTTGAAGGCCCCATTGGTACAGGTTTGAGGCACAGTGACCCTGTCCAGTTTGAAAATTATTGAGAAGTGCCCAATAATGGCATGGCCAGTTAAACCCTGGTTGACTGACTGTAGGGTCAGATATGATGTGATCGCTGATTGATGCCATCAGGTAAGTAAGGAAAAGTCAAAGGGTTTAGAGGGAGTGGGCTGTGGCAGAATGCCATTTCTGCCTCTCCCTAAACTGTGCTATCAGGCAGATGCCTAATCTGCCAATTTGGTTACCATGGTCTCTGTAGAGGGCAGACCCCCTTGGCCCCCTCGGTTTCAGGTAACCCTGAGTTGTAGCCTGAGCTGGATATATTCCAGAGGGAAGGGGAAACCTGCTCCCTCTGCCTGTGTGGCCGGCCGGCCTCACACACCTGGCTAGGGGCTTAAAGTCATATTATTCTATGCAATGTCATCATGACTGGGAGGGGGCTAGAGGGACAGCTTAGTAGAACAGAAGATTTAGTAGAATATCTAAATAGGTTAATATATTTTTAAATTTCAGTCAAAACTTATTTGTAGCAGTACAATTTCCTAACGCTTTGCTGTTGTATAGGGAGTGTCATCTGATTACTGGATAGAAGAAATATTGTGGGTGGGTGACTTGCTTTGACCAGGTTTTGTTGCAAATGGGCATCAGCTATATTGGGAAAATAAAATTTTTAAGGGATGCTGAGAGATTAGGATGAGCTCTCTGTTTTGTTTTTTTTTATTTATTGGTTTAATCAAATCTAAATCACGAGAGTCTGCAGATATGACTGTGGTACACACAGAACAGATGATTAAGAAGTTGCTATTTTTTTTATCAGTCACTTTTCAGAGTAGAGCAATTATTACTCCATGTAACTAAAGCACTTGTCAAATATTCTTTGATGTAGCTTTAATTGATCTCCTTACACATTTAAGCACCAGGCAGTATTTCCACTGAAACATGTAAGATTATGAAATATTTCTTATACAATATAGAGTATGATGCACTGAGGTGGGGAGAGAGTATGGATTGGAATTAAAATTGAGCCAGTTGCACTAGCTGCATGGGCTGGGCTTTTACTTCAATAGGCAACTAACTATGTGGGCATAGAATTTTGCCCATGTGAATCAGCTTGTCAGATAACTAATTTACTCAAACCATACAATGGTTAGTTATCTGGGTTATATACCACATTGGCAAAAATGTACA
This sequence comes from Crocodylus porosus, assembly GCF_001723895.1. Classification (NCBI taxonomy): domain Eukaryota; kingdom Metazoa; phylum Chordata; order Crocodylia; family Crocodylidae; genus Crocodylus; species Crocodylus porosus. The sequence continues at coordinate 248,880,024 of NW_017728886.1, read as the reverse complement.
TTGTGTACCAGTGCAACTTATTGCTTCCCTAGTTTTTAGGGTTGGCATGAAAGTGTCAAGACTGTTAGGGTCAGCTCGTTATTTCCTGACGTTCTGGTCTCCCTGCTTACTAATGGCCTGGCCAGGGTGCTCAAGATGCAAAATTCTCAACTCCTATAATTCTGTTGCACATTAATTCTGTTGTGGTTTCTTTAAACACTCCTGTTGCTACCATGTGAACTTCAGGCTTGAAGAGCTGTCATTATTTACGATATTTTGTTGCCAATGTGCCTAACAGCCCTAGTCATGATTTAGGACCATCATGTGCTATGTGTTATACAAACAGGACAAAAAGGACAGTTCCTGCCTCAAAAGGCTTATTATCCAACTATAAAACAAGAGACAAAAGATGTGTACAGAGAGATGGCAAGAATACGTAAACGAGACAATGTTAGCATGATAGTTGGAGCTGGCTTTATCTGTCATCCAAGGGTGCTTGTACATATGATGGTGGGGCCATGTACATATGATAAAAAGTGACAAGAAATCATCATTTGTCTAACATTTCATAGATTTCATAGATGTCATAGACATTAGGGCTGGAAGAGACCTCGGAAGTTCGTGGAGTCCAGCCCCCTGCCCCAGGGGCAGGAAGTCAGCTGGGGTGAAAGGATCCTAGCAAGATAAGCATCCAAATGTCTCTTAAAGAAGTCCAGAGTCGGTGCTTCCACCACCTCTGGCGGCAGTCTGTTCCAAGCCTTGTGGGCTCAGACAGTAAAGAAGTTTTTCGTTATGTCCAGCCTGAAATGGTCTTGGAGGAGTTTGTGACCATTTGACCTTGTCATCCCTTGGGGTGCTCTGGTGAACAGGTGTTCCCCCTGGTCCTTATGTACCCCTTATATACTTACAGGCAGCCACCAGGTCCACCCATGAGCCTGCGCTTTTCCAGGCTGAAGAGTCCCATGGCTCTCAGTCTCCCTTCATAAGGCCTATTTTCTTTCCTTTGATCATGCGCGTGGCTCTCCTCTGGACTCTCTCAAGCTTCTCCACATCCTTTTTAAATTGCAGAGCCCAAAACTGGATGCAGTACTCCAGCTGTGGCCTCACCAAGGCCGAGTACAGCAGGAGGATGACATCCTGGGATTTGCTTGAGAAGCGTCTATAGATGCAAGCCAGAGTTTTGCTCGCTTTACCAGCTGTGACATTGCATTGGTGGCTCATATTCATCTTGTGGTCAGTCGTGACCCCCAAGTCTCTTTCAGCTGTGGTGCTAGCACGCGTAGCACTGCCAAGCCTATAAGCGTGCTGGAGGGTTTTTTTCCCAAGGTGGAGTACCTTGCATTTTTCAGTATTGAATGCCATAAGGTTTTTGTTCACCCATTTTCTGAGCCTGTCTAGGTTGGCCTGGGTCCCCATCCTATCCTCAGGTGTGGATGTTGTACCCCAAAGTTTGGTGTCATTGGTGAACTTGGCTAGTCCGCTTCTGATACCAATGTCTACATCATTAATAAAGATGTTAAAGAGTATAGGCCCAAGGATGGAGCCTTGGGGGACTGTGCTGGTCACGGCGCACCACGATGATTTACTTCTGTCTGTTATCGCTCTCTGGATCCAACCTCAGAGCCAGTTCCCCAGCCATCGGACTGTGATGTAGCCAAGGCCACAGTTGGCCAATTTTTTCATGAAATGATCATGAGACACCAGGCTTTTTTTAAGATCAAAATATATGATGTCAATCTCTTCTCCCTTGTCCAGGTGATATGTCACCTGGTCATAGAAGGAGATGAGATTGATCAGGCAAGACCTACCCACAGCAAACCCTATTCTTCAGGATGTTGCCATCAGCCAGCTTGTCAAGGATGGTCTTTTTGATAATTTTTTCTAAGATATTCTCTGGGATAGAGGTCAGGCTGATAGGCCTGTAGTTCCCCAGATCTACTTTCCTCCCTTTCTTGAACATAGGTACCACATTGGCCTTCTTTGAATCTTCGGGCACTTTGCCCGAGTGCCACCTGTTCTTGAAGATCCGTGCCAGTGGCTGGGCTATGATGCCTGCCAGCTCCTTGAGTACCCTGGGGTGTAAACTGTCAGGGCCAGCTGACTTGAAGGTGTCCAGCCTCTCAAGGTATTCCTTAACCATGGTCTACATTGATGAAGGGTAACAATTCTTCTTTACCCTGGCTGTCCCATAATATACTGAGCAGAGCTGTACCTTGGAGCTGGTGAAAAACAGATGCAAAATACCCATTAAGCAGTTTAGCTTTTTCCTGCATGTTGGTTGTCATTTGTCCCATATGGTTTAGCAGGGGTCCAGTGTTATCCTTGCTTTTCCTCTGGCTCACCACATATCTAAAAAAGGATTTTTTATTGTCTTTGATATGTGTAGCGAGTTGGAGTTCAGTCACAGTCTTGGCTTTCCTGGTTCGCTCCCTACAAGTCTGGACCAGTACAGACTACTCGTCCTTTGAGGTAGATCCAGTCTTCCATCCTTTATAGGTCTTTCTTTTTAGATGCAGAAGGTCCACAGTTTCCTCTGAGATGGGATAGACATTGCTTGTGCTTTCAGGGTTGCTCTCTTGAGGAGCAACCAGTCATCCTGAGCTCCCTTCCCCTTTGGGTCGTGGTCCCTTAGAGCCTCACTAACAAGCCTCCTGAGCTTGTCAAAGTCAATTTTCCTGACGTCGAAGACTTCAGCATTGCTGACTGACTTACCAGCTTTGTGGTGGATAGTGAAAGTGATCAGCTCATGGTCACTTTCTCCCAGCTTCCCTTCAGTCATTAGGTCACTGACTAGATCTTCCTGTGTTGCCAGTACCAGGTCGAGCAGCACTTTGCCTCTTGTCAGTCCGTAGATTTCATGAGTCAGATAGAGGTTGTCCACGCACGTGAGGAAGCTTTGCAGCTGTTTGGATTTGGCTGAGTACTCTTCTCATGAGATGTCTGTGTAGTTGAAGTCTCCCGTGACAACCATGGACTGGGAGTGTGTAGCCTCAGCCAGGTCCTTGGCGAATTCCTTGTCGAGCTCTTGATCCTGATTAGGAGGTCGGTAATTGACTCCTACCATTGTGTCCCCTGTGCCGTGTTCACCATGGATTTTAACCCGTAGAGTCTCCAGTCGTCCATCCTGATGCCAATGTCAGCTTGTAGGGACGAGTAGTTTTCCTTGACATAGAGAGCTACACCCCCACTCCTTTTGTCTACACGATTTCTCCTGTACAAGGTATAGCCGTCTATACCTGTGGCCCAATCACAGGTGGAGTCCCACCAGATCTCTGTTATCCCTATGAGGTCATAGTCATTCTTGTTTAGCAGGAGGACCAGTCCTTGTTTATTCCCCAAGCTCCTGGCATTGGTGTACAGGCACGTAAGTGTCCCATTGGAGGCCCTAGTGCTCCCTACACATCGCTCTGGGGCTGGGATAGGGGTGGGTTCCCTTGAGTGCCTTAGCCTGCTGGATTCGCAGAAGTTGCCCAGTGGGCTTGCTGTGGCAGTAATCATCCCCATCCCCTGGCGGGCTTAGTTTAAAGCCTGGTTGAGCAGGTCAGCCATTCTGGCGGAGAAGAGCCTCCTCCCCAGCGCAGTGAGGTGGAGGCTGTCTCCTCCCAGCAGACCACTGCCTCTCTCACCAAAGAGTGGACTGTGATCATGGAAGCTGAAGCCTTCATGATGACACCAGCGCTGCAGTCTTTGGTTAACTACCTCGATCCTCCTCTCCCTCCTCAGCCCATAACCCAGAACCAGGAAGATCAAGGAAAACACCACCTGCACCCCTTAAGCCCTGCTCCCAAAACCTTGTAGCCTCTCATGACCTGGCTGGGATTGCTCTGAGCCATGTCATTCATGCCCATGTGGGTAAGGAGCATAGGGTAGTGGTCGGTGGGCCGGATGAGCTTTGGGATCTTCTCGACTATGTCCCAGATACGGGCTCCGGGGAGGCAGCAGACCTCCCAGGCTAAGGGGTCAAGGCGGCAGATTGTGCCCTCAGTCCCCCTTTGGAGGGAGTCTCCCACAACAGCCGCTGTACGTGTGGCCTTAGGGAGAGCAGGGACAGTAGCTGTGAATGAGCCTCTGTTGCCTGCAGGAGCTGGCAGCTCTGCAGGCTCTACTGGGGCTGCAAGAGGTTCATACCTGTTGCAAAGCTCTACAGGGGAAGGGACCCTGGTGCAGCAGGCCTTGGGGCTGTTGACTACCTTGGTCCAACCCCCTGGCTGGACAGTATGGGAGATACTTGAGTCCTCCCTTGTCCTGGAAGGTGACCTTGGTCTACCCTCAGCCTCCAGGGGGTGAAAGGACTGGCGGTAGGGGTTTATTTCCTGCTCACCATCTCTGATGGCATCCAGTCTGTAGACTGTGGCCTGGAGCTCCTCTATCTGGCGCCTCAGAGACTCCAGAGCAGACCTTGCAAGGGGAGGTGGCCATGCTCCTGGTCCCATGTGCCTGGAAACATGCCGGGCAGCCCCTGTAGCCACAAGCCAGAGGCTCCATCTGCGTGGAGCCCAGAACCGCGGGCTCTGTCTGCAGGGAGACCTCAGAAGTGCCAGAGGGGGAGGCCGCAGACTCTGAGGGGACCCTTGGGGTGCAGCGTGTGCCCATCCGCATTGTGCCACTGGTAATTTGGTGTCTATATGGTGTCACCATGTACACATGCACAGGGTTTTTTTGTGTGTAAAAATGTCTTTGAGCGTGGCAACTTAGACCACCTCTGATGTATTTTATATTGATTGGGGCAAATTGTCTCATTGAGGGTTTAAAAAAAAACATGCACGTGTACATGTCATGGGTATGCTGGTGGGGACAATGCATAGGATGCTGGAAGCCCAGGCATGCTCAGGGAAGCTTGGGTTTGGTGGGTTTCCAGCACCTTGTGCACCATCCTAGCTGCCTTCTCTGGCTACCAGCACACCCAGCTGCCTTCCCACACTGCCCCATGGGCAAGCCAGCCCATTGCTGGCAGGCCATCACTGTTCCATAACAGTGACAGAAGCCCCTAAATTGAAATGGTGGGTCTCAGTTAAAAACCCACAGATTAAAAACTCACCGTTTCAGTTTAGGGAAACTAAAGCTCCCCCCTCACATGTACAGGTGCCCCTAGATGCACATCTCTGCAGCAGTGAGGAGACGGGGGTGGATTTTAGTGTAGCAGAGAGGCTGATGGGGCCTAAGTTTATAAAGCATTGTCTGCAGAAACACAAGACATCACAAGGGAGAAGTGTTTGAGGAAGATAATGAGGGAGCTTTGAAGAAGTTTGTGAAGCTTGTTCAAATTTTAAATTTAACAAGTTGACACTGAAGTCCAGCTTCACAGGCTGATTTGAGTCATTGTCTCAATTAGAGATAAGTAGGATGAGGATAGTTTGTGGAGGGCCACTGAAGTGAATAAACTAATGTTTGTGGTGTGATAGAGAAAGAGAAGCAAGTGGAGGGATGCAAAGAGAGGAGCGACCTGCTCAAAGTGACAGGTTAGAAAATGTTTTTTGCGTCGCCATTCTGAACGGATGCATGTGGGACAGGACTGCATTTGTCAAAGCAGGAGAAAGGATGTTGAATAATAGAAATGTGAAGATGATTATATACTTTGACTTTAGCAAGGCTTTTGATACTGTCTCCCTCAATGTTCTTGCAAGTGAGGTGAGGGAAGTATGGGTTAGATCAGTGGTCTCCAAACTTTTTTGATCGCGAACCCCTATCAGTAAAAAATTTTTGAGCATGCACCCCCAATATATGTATATTTATATAAATATAAACAGAAGTTCTAATATTTTCTTCCCGCACCTCAGTGGATCATCTTGCGCACCCCCTGGGGTGCGTGCACGGCACTTTGGAGACCACTGGGTTAGATGAATGGACTGTAAGGTGAATAGAAAACTGGCTGGATTGTCAAGCTCAAAGGTTGGTAATCAGTGGCTCAATATCTAGCTGGCAGCCACGTTGAAGTGGAGGAGCCCAGGGGTCAGTATTGGGGCTGGTTTTGTTCAATTTCTTGAAGACCTGGAAGATGGCATAGAGCGCACCCTCAGCAAGTTTGCAGATGACACCAAGCTGGGGGGAGTAGTAGATACAGTGGCAGGTAGGGCTAGGATTCAGAGAGACCTCAACAATTTGGAGGATTGGGCCAAAAGAAATCTCATGAATTTCAACAAGAACAAGTACAAAGTCTTGCACTTAGGAGGGAACAGCCCCATGCACTGGTACAGGCTGGGGGCTGACTGGATGGGCAGCAGTTCTGCAGAAAAGGACCTGGGGGTTACAGTGGACAATAGGCTGAATATGAGCCAGCAGTGTGCCCTTATTGCCAAGAAGGCTAACGGCGTACTGGGCTGCACTGGTAGGTGTGTTACCAGCAGATTGAGGGAAGTGATTCTTCCCCTGTATTTGTGAGTGATTCTTCCCCAG
>NW_017728886.1:248864100-248873372 GCF_001723895.1 Crocodylus porosus | reverse complement strand
TGGTCTCAAGTTGCAGCAAGGGAAGTTTAATTTAGATATTAGGAAGACGCTTTCTAACTAGAAGTGTAGTAAAGCATGGATGGGAACAGGTTACCTAGAGAGGTTGCGGTATCTCCATCTGTGGAGGCTTTTCAAACCTGGGTTGACAAAGCCTCGGCTGGGATGAGCTAGTTGGGTTTGGTCCTGCTTTGAGCAGTGGGTTGGACTAAATGACCTCCTGAGGTCTCTTCCAATCCTAATTTTCTGTGATTCTCTGAGTAGCTGTGTGGGTATGTAGGAGAGCCTGGCTGTATATTACGTGTTACACAGAAAGTTCACTTGCAAGGCTGAGGTTCTTCCAGGGTGGAGCCCTCAATTACTGGAGAATCTGAAGCTTTTTATTGGTGAGAATCTGCTAAATCTCATTCTGGTGCCTGGAACCATGTGAGGAGCAGCGAGGACAGGGTGAGAGAGCTTCAGTGGAGAGCCAAAACGAGAAATTGAGGGTAGGGTGTTGCAGACACACAGTTCTTTGCAGGAGCCGCCAGCAAGTTGGAGGAGCAGAGACAGCCCCTCCTCCAAACCTGCCAAACTTCCATTTCGCATCACATCATCCCCAGAAAGAGGTTTTACCTTTGTTCTTTGTTCCGTTGATTCTGCAGTTTTTGGAGAAACAATGGCAAATTCTCAGTTCACAAAAGCCCTCTTCTGCATTCCAGTTAAACCCAGTTTGGACGGTGCTTAATCTTCATGTTCAGGAGAGGAGACATCTGTGGAGGGCTTAGCATCAACCTTGACCAGCTAAACAAGATAAATGGTATTCCCCTTCCCTGTGTTGATTTTAGGAAAAGGTTGAGTTAGCTATTGCCTATCTAACCTTGATCTCATTCCCTGCTCCAGACAAAGCCTGAGAGGGAGAGAAACTAACCTGAACTGAAGATTAAGAGGGAGGAAAATAATCTATCCCTGTGGTGTCTGAGCAAATAGATGGAATTGACTTATTTATTCTGAGTCTCCTGTGTGTGGAGACAGTAGATAATAGATCAATGCAAGCAACTATACTTCCCTAGATAGTCTCTGTGTGGGTGCAAGTGTGTCAGACTATGGGGTTGTACTGGCGATGAACAAAGGAAGTAGTGGCTATCTGGGGACTCGAGAAATAAGATACATTTGCTTTTCTAAATGAGTCCCTTTTATGCTATTCTTATGTTAAATGATGATGGAATACATTCAGTGCAGCATTTGCTTACTTTGTGTTCAGTCTCTTAACTGTTTAGCAATTTAAGTTGGTGGTAAGTAATAAGCAAACAAAATAAAGCAACTCTATTCCCTCCAACCTCCAAAATGGCAAACTAAAAATTTGCAATGGGGTTGTTCTGAGCACCTTGTTTTGCTTGGAAGAAGCTTCCTCTTTCCAATGAAAAGCTACTGGAAGCTGAATCTGCCTTGTGCATAATTGCTAGTACCACTTATTTTCCTCCTTTTCATCATGAAAGATCCTTTTATATAGCATGAACAGCACAAACATTATTTACTCTTGAAAGGACAATGGGTAGGACTGAAGCAGCATACTGTAGCATGTTTTTTTTTCTTTAACTCCATCGGGGTGACTTCATGCCTACATGTAGTCATCAAATACTGGATCCTCCCCACTATGTGTGATGTAGGTTAGTAAATCAACATGATAATGAAGAGGCATTCTTTTGCTTTTCAAATTGTATTGTGTTTGGGCTGTTCAGAAAAAAAAACCCTGGAAAAAGGCAGAAGTAACTGAAATCCATGGGAAAATCTCCAGAATTGGAATGCTACCTGAGGCAGTATTAGCTTCCACTGTGCTCTTTGTGACTCTCCTCTTCAAAGAAGCAGAGCACACACAGATGGGAGCTGGCAGTCTGAGCCTGCATAAACATTGGTCCTAGTGAGCTCCTGAAGTGGATGCACAAAAATTGCAAGGGAGGATGAATGAATCTGTCTGTGCTGCTAGGGAAGATCTGTAGGATTGGGTGCCTGGCTCTTTGCAGATCCTGGGGTTTCTATTTATGGTGTCACTCCAGACTCATTGCATGGCCCTGCTGCTTTCCTGGACCAGGGTGAGTCGGGGGAGAATACAGCTGCACTGGTGTCAGAATTTTTGCAATGATTTGGTCTTTTCTGTTTGCCTTTTGTGCAGGAGGGGAACATATATCTGCTGTTAGGCCAGCCTGTCTCTGCCTGATTCTCTGCATCTCATTTTACCTTTCTGTGATTTGAGGGTAGACCAGTGAAGTCTTTTTTAAGTACTTCTTTGTTTTGGGTAGATAGATACATTTTAGGAGAGATCAGAGAAGGTTCTTGTGTTGTAGCACATATGACCTGATTTAATCAGAAATTGATACCTGTTTAAAACACTTCCTCAAGAATTTAGGAGACCAAAAGAGTCTCTTAAATTCTACACTGCAGCAGATTGGCAGGGTTTAACACTATCCACAGAGAAGCAAAGCAGCCAGATCAGGTGAATCCTATTAGCTTCAGTGTAGGAGTAAAAAATCTTTTTCTTTTTTCCTGTAAGACATAGAAAGGGACCATGCACAGAAAAACCTCTAGGAACAGCTAAGCTCGGGAGGCTTATTTCTGTTGTTGTTGTGTATGGTAACAATAAATCAAAATTGTAGAAGGGGGCAAATCTGGACCAGACCCAGAACATCTTCCGAGTCAGAAGTTAAGAAATGCCAGTATGAAAAGTATCAAGATTTAAATTTAAATATTTGGTTTATGCCTGGGAAAACAGGCAGAAAGGAAAAGAATGGCTTAGAATAGTTACTTGTCATCTTGCTTAAGAGTGGTTAAGGGATGATGCTAGAAGTATTAGTCTTGCTGACTTCCTCCCCCCCGAAATTTCTAGCTAACCCATAAAACTGCTTTTTACCAGGAAAAGTGAAAAAAACCCCCAAACTTCCCCAAACACAGAAGAAATTAGCACTATCATGGTTTAAAAAAAGGACTCTCTCATGAGAACTAGAGTGTGTGGGTGTAAGAGGAAATTAGATATGCCTTTGATCCCGTAAGGGGATGGTAAATTTTAGGTCAGGTATTCATGCTTATAGCCTGCTGTCTTTTTAAAATTCCTTCTTCTGGGTGCTTTGGGCTCACTGGTAAAATAAATGGTGCTCTGGTTTTAGGAAGTTTGTCATTGTCTACCGCTAGTTACATCTGGGGCGGGCAATTATTTTGGGCGGAGGGCTGTTTACTGAGTTTTGGCAAGCCATCGAGGACCGCAGGTCAGGCAGCCAGGAGCTGATAAATATGAATTTTCTTAATTTTTTGGGGGGGCCCGCGGGTTGGCTAGAACGACCTAGAGGGTCGCATCTGCCCCCACCCTGGTCTGCATTTTGCCCACCCCTTAGTTACATGCTCCCTAAGGGGAGAACTGCAGGTATTTGGGCTTGGACACAATGCAGGTAGGGGCACAAAGTCTGACACCTCAGAGACCAGAAAGGGGACAGAAGCATAGCTAATTCTGTGGCTGTAATCATTGCTGATTACTTCCTTAAAAAAAGGTCTTTTTCTCTGTTTAATAAAGGCAGGCTGATTTGGAAGGAAATGTGTTCCAGGTGTCTTCCATGCCAAAGCTTTGAATTAAATGGGTTCTAACAAAGTCCAAACAACATAGCTTTGAACATAGCCAGATCTTCTGAAGCCTCTTTGTTCCTGTGTGATTCAAATCAAGACAGCAGTTGCATGAATTTGCACTAATATATCTGTTAAAGAAGAATGTGATCATTTGAATAGGCGATGAAACATTTTCCCCAAGCAGATTATGAGTAACTACTGTCTGCAGTACAACTACAACTAGATTCAAAAAGCCTGAACAAATAGGGGTTTCACTAGGGAGAATGATAGAGGTTCAGATAAGGACAGGCCCTGGAGTGGCAGTGATTTACATAGTTTACCCAGTCTACTTTTGAATTTTTCAGCTGTTTCCAGACTGACATGTCATGTGCGTAGACCTGGATATGTAGATCTGCTCTCAGAATTTGGGCTCTGACCATTTTAGTCTTGTTGCCTGTGACAGATTTTTCAAGCTGATTTTAACATTAGGTAGAGATAAGAACAGTAGGAAATACAGAAGACAAAGCTAGCAGTGTGTAGGGCTGACAAAAATAGGAGAGCTTTTGATTTTAATTCTCCATTCTTTTTTCCATAGTGGCTTTTCAGTTTTTTTCTTGTAGGGAAATATTTGGAAGTTATTTTTGCATCTAAAGGAAGATTGGACCACTAATTATAAATATGACTATAAAAATAATACAGTGATGCAGAAAAATAGGCTGTTGGAATACTTGCTTACATAAAAAGGAGGAGTTTATTATCAGTTTCTGTGAAAATCTGCATGTTTGTTAGAGATGGCATTAAGGCAAATGTCTTTGTAAATACTGGGGCTGGATAATTTCAGAAACAAAAACAATTAAACTGTCATCTGAATTCTAAATGGCACTGCATGCATCTGGGTGTTTCTTTTTCTGGTTGTGTGTCATTACAGCGGTGTGATTAGCACACACCCTACTGAATGTTCTGCGAGGTGCTAAGGACCTTCCATTTGTTCATAGGGTGTAAGTGTTAATTTACAGCAGGGCAAAGAACTGAAGGGAAGACAATTACCTGTGTAAGTCACTTTCATTCATAGCAGCTGCTTTTCTGATTTGGTTTGCATGCACCATATATTTTCCCCACATTAATCTTATGATACTGCAGTAAGTAGAAACTGAAATAGAAAAAAATAACTCATTTTTGAAAAAGTGGAAACCATTTTCCATCGTAACTGGCCATGTCTGAGTGATAATGTGGGACTGGATTATCCAGTAAGAAGAGGGCTTCTGAAATTATAGAGAATGCTCAAAGATGCCATTAGATACAGTACAATACAATAACTTCAATATTGACTGTTCTTTTTCTCTGGAAATATCCTCACTCCATGTCAAGCTACACTAAAATTACCTTGATCAGATATAATCTTAGCTACTTGTGCAGTTCTCTGTACTAAATGATAAATATTTTCTACGTTAGAATGTTTTTGTTCCTTCCTATGTAGCATTCTCTCTAAGCTATATTTGTTATATTGTCCCCAGCTATCCATTGCAGTCTGAATCCAAATGGTATTGATCATCCTGTCCACACAGAAGGCATTAACCTCCCACTTGAAGGTGAAGGAGTGGAGTCACTCTCGGTTAAGAACGACAGTACCCAGAAGGTACCTGAGTCCAAAGAGACACCCAAAAGAGAGCAAGCAGAACCAGAAACTTCAAAGGTAGGAATTATTGGATCCAGAGATGTGGGTTTTCCAGAAAATTTTGAATTTGGAAAATTTTCCAATGCCCTAAATAGAGTATGATCTGATTTAGCATGTTTATTTGACTTGTATTTAGTAAACAAACCTAAAAAAGTACCCTCATGTTAACGTTATGTCCCAATAGCAACGAGTATTTGAACTGAAATAGTTGATTAGGAAAAAAAATAAATAGAGCACACTTAATGTGGTTTAAATGTTACATTCAAACAAATTCAAAGCTTTATGTGGAAAGAAAATATTTTTATTGGAATACTTGTAAAAATAATGCACAATAGCATGTATGTTGTTTGTTTAAATTTAAGAAAAAAACCAAAGGCACTGAAAACTGTTGACACACTAATTTTAGCACACCCAAAGAACTGTGCATGATATGCCATGGCTGTCCACTCATCTACTTCAGCAGAGTTTAACTCTTCCACTGAGGCCATTGTAGCACCTCCAGTCCCACTGTCACTATCTGGAGAATCACTTGCACTACTTATTAGTTCCATTTCAGAATCAGATTGAGGAAAGTCTGATTCAGAACTACTTGAACCACTTTCTCTTTTGCTAAAGGATGGCTTTACCAATAAGTCTATGGGCAAGGGCAGTGTATCATCACACTGCATCTTCTTCACTAATTGTGCTTCTGACTGATTCTCCAGAAGCAAGAGATTTTGAGAAACAGAAACAAGCTTAGCAGTGCATTCATTTGTTAGTCTAATCTTTTTTTGTCTTGGCTGACAGCCTTCCCGTTCCGTTTACAAGAAGCTGCTGTTGGTGGACTCCTTAGGATCCTTAGAGCAGTCTTGGACAACAGTTGGGTTTTACAGTATCCCTCCAGCATGTGAGAGGAGACATATTTTCTGCTGCCTGCTAGTTGATGTCTTTGCTCCAGAGTTTTGCTTTTGTGCGGTACTTGGCAGTGTCTGTCCTCACAGCTATTTGGTCGATGGGGACATTCTTAGCTACTTCCATAATTGTACCGAGAGCAATAGATAATTCATCTTCTGAGAAATGTTGTCGTCTGTGTTGAGGATCCAAAAGGTTTGCTGCCAGCTGAACTGGATGAGAGCAAAACTCAGATCTCTTAGTAAACATTTGTTTTATTACTACTTTTTTGGATAGAGGTGAACAAGGCAAAAGCTCAATCAGATTTTCATTCAGTTGTCTGAATATCTCTGGAGTATTTGAAAGGCATGGTGTATCTCCTTCAAGTTTCTTGATAGCCACTGAAATTGGTAGTATCTATAACTTTAAAACTGCCAAGCTTGCTTGATATTTTATTGGCATCCATCCATTGTTACTAATGAATTTTATGAAACAATGAATTCTTACAAATGGAAAATTTCCCATGAAAAAATAAAGCTCTGGAAAATTTTCTGCCCCACCTCTCTGATTGGATCATTATTTATTTTGCAGAGATCTGTAGCATCCAAACATTTCGAAGTCATAGTGACAGCTTGAAAGAGCTTATGATACAAATAAGAATTACATAAGAAGTGAAAGCAGTGTTTGGAAGAGAACGGGTGTTGCAGAAATATGGAGTTATTGCTATTCAGATTTAGGCACATGCACCACCTGGTGCTTTCAATATTTTATAGCTGTCTATATGAAGACAGATTATTTTGACTGTTGCAGACGTGGCAACCAGCTGTTTTTTCTGAGTGACTTGAATAAGTGACTTGAGTGGACCAGAGTGGGAATGGTAGTTCTTTTTACGTGGCTATCTAAATATATGGGCTTTTGGATGGGTGACTGAGTTAAATATTCTCTGACAGCTAGGAAGAATATACCCAGTCAATTTTCCCATATCTGACTATGAACAATCAAACCTCAGATGAGAATTTTAAAGAGAAATGAACTGTCTCTTCTCATTTGTAACTTGTTATGAATTTTGAGTTTCTTGTTCATGGACAGTAGAGATGTTTGTCAAATACAGGTGAGCGTATATGCTCCTGTCATATTTCTTCTGGGGAAAATATCTTGTTTCTCTCTGTGGACTCAAAACACACATTTTTAACTAGAAGGGGAAATAAGGAAACGTAAAATCTATTTTCAGTAACTTTTCATAAAAATAATTTGGAAGCCATAAAAACAGACTTTTTGATGGGGGTAAGTGAGGGATGTCTGCTGAGTGGAAGATTGATGTTTTTGCTGAATATGTCATTTTGGGAGTTATTGGAGTGGAAAAAACAGTAGTAATAAAGAAAAAATGAAGACTGCTTTAACAATTGTTTTCAGTAACTTTGAAGAAATAAAAAGATTTTCAATAGTAGATGATACATTACATTTAACAGATAATGAATTTCCAACCACAGTGAATTTCACTTTAAATTCCATTAGCTTTAGATACTTGAGCAATAACTTTAATGATAAAAACTTATGATGAATTCTGTGTAACAGTGTTTATTTTTTTTAAGATAGCTAGGTATAAACATGTGTCATTTAAACTCATAGTGCTGTTTTTTCACCAAGGACTTGATCCAAAAAGAGGACTTAGGCACCTAACATCTGCTTATGTCTTGATTTAGGTGTCCAAGTGGAAAGTTGCAATCCAAAACACCCTTCCTCGGTGACAGCCTACACCAAGAGATGTCTAATAGAGTTGTGTGAAACAGCACCGTTCTGTTTTGACTTGCGTTTCGATGGAACAGCCTTTTGTTTAGAATTTTGTTTCAATTCAAAACTTCTGTTCCGTTTTGTTTCATTGAAACAGTTTCACTGTTTTGATGCTGTTTTGACATTTCGCCCATAGGCTATAATGGGGAAACTCAAAGCAGCCTGTAATTTTGTCATTTCTGGCCTGATTTGGATTAAACTTGCTGGAATGATAGCCCTTTCTGAGGCCATGACTCCTGCCAAGTTTCAAAGAGGTAGGTGTAGGGGTTTCAAGGAAACTGCACCTCAAGCTACTGACAAGCAAAACTTGTGACATGGGTGACACTGTATGTGTTAAGGTGCAGCAGGGTGAAAACTGCAGGCCTGCTAGCCTCTGCTGTGGCCATGAAGCCTGCCAGCTGTCAAGGACATAGGTGCAGGGGGAGTCTGGGTTCTGGGGCCCTGTACCTCTAGCTGCCGACAGGCAAAACTCATGACATGGGTGGGTGACACTGTGTGTGTGTGTGTGTGTGTGTGTGTGTGTGTGTGTGTGTTGAGGTGCGCCCTCGCTCAGCTGACACCAAGGCAGAAAGCAGAGCAGTTCAAACAATGCTGCCTTTTATGCAATATGTCCATCCGTCCCCCAGAGCACTGGGATTTGAAGAGTCCTCAGGAAAGGATGACAGTCACTGGCCAGCAGCACAGTCAATAATGAAAGCAGTCCACCCCCTTCCACTTTGACTTGCCTCATTTCATTTTGAGACTGTTTCGAAGTTTTGTTTTGTTTCAATTTTGCTGTTTCAAGCTTGAAACGAGTCAAAACAGCGTTGAAACAAAACTGCTAGCGAAATTTCACACGGCCTTAATGTCTAACAGCCTAGTGTGCCTCCCTGTTTATCCTGGAAGTTCTCCTGATGCTTGCTCTTCCATTTTCTGCATGTGCCCAGAACTGCCCTGGACCTGAGCAGTTATGTGCCTCACTCTCTGCCTCAGTCCTACAGGGAAGGTCCAGAAACCAGTAGAGGTGCACTGATACATCAGTCTATATCAGAGGTGGGCAAAATACGGCCTGTAGGGCGGATTTGGCCTGCAAGGCCATTTTATCCAGCCAATGGCACCCCTAAAAAAATTTAGAAAATTAATATTTATATGCCCTTGGTTCCTGTAAAAAATGACAGCTCCCGCAACAGCAGGGCCTGCCCAGCCCCACCCCCCCATCCCGAAGTTCCAGCAGGGGCTTCTGGCCTGGGACCATGTAGCTGCCCTGTGCTGGAACCTCAGGTAAGGGGGAGGGCAGGGGAGGACCCCGGGCAGGGAAGGAGCCCAGGGAAAAGTGGCGTATGGAAAAGCTGAGCACAGGGTGGAAAAGTGGCCCCTTGCTCGCCCTGTG
>NW_017728886.1:248860799-248864000 GCF_001723895.1 Crocodylus porosus | reverse complement strand
GGGGGTCGGAGCTGCACCCTGCCTGTACTGCAGGGATGAGAGGCACTGGAAGTGAGGAGGTGCAGGAACCAGTGGGAGCACAGGGCCTGCATTGGTGTCCCGGGGCCAGTGCCAGCAGGGCCCAGAGCAGGGTGGCAGAAGTACAGGGGTCCTAGCTGGCAAGGGCTCTATGGAGCTGGGCCAGCTCCCCCCTCTCCCTGCTGGTGCAGCCCAGTCCAGCTCCACAGACCCCTGCCAGCCTGTGCCTCACTTCGGGCCCCACAGGTGCTGGCCCTGGGACATTGGTCCCAAGATGGTGTCCAGGGGTTGGGGCACCTGTCAAGGGGTGGGGCTACCCATGTGGTCCTTGACAGCCTACCAAAACTGGGTAAGCGGCCCTCCGTCTGAAATAATTGCCCACCCCTCGTCTATATCATATCGGCACCGAAAAAAGGAAAATTGACATTATTGTCAAGCAGCCTTTTTTGGCTGATGTGGCTGATAATGACACCAGTGAATGCCGTGTGCAGCTGCAGCATGCATGCAGCTATGAGTGCAACCCAGCAGCTTGGAGAGCAATGTCTGCTGGTAAATCTGTGGAGGTGGGGGGAAGGGGCATGTGGGGGGAAATGGGTGTTGGGGAGCAGTTTGAGGCCCCTGTGGTGAGGGAGGGAATGGGGTGGGGCAGGTGCTGCACAGCCTGGCCAGTGGCTCATCTGGGGGGGGCATGGGGGGCTGGAAGCAACTCCCATTGCTGTGTGAACCCCTATCAGAGGCATGGGGGGCACATGCCCCCCAGATCTGTGTGCAAGGTGAGGGCAGGCTGCCCGCTGCGCTCAGAACCAGGGCTGCTCCTGCCTCTTCCTGGTGGCTATGCTTGGGCCAGGCGGGGCAGGGCAGGTGGTGGCGGCACTGGAAGGGGGGCAGAGGGGGCTAGAGCCACTGCCATAGCCCCCCTGTACTCCCTTTCCCCATATTGCCACTGCCTTCCCCACCCAGCTTGATTGCAGCCACTGGGAAGAACCTGGCACAGCTCCCAATTGTGAGTTTGCAGAGGCAGCCCACCCTCATCCCACTCAGTGCCCCCTCAGGAGATGTGCACAGTGGCAGGAGCTGTTCCCCCACATACTTTCCTAGACAAGCCACCAGCTCCATCCCCCGCTTTGCCCCATGCTGCCCTAGCTCTGCTGCACTTCCTCCTTCCCTGTCCCAGTCCCACTCTGTCCTTCACTGCAGGGACCTCAGTCTGCCCCCCACACCCCTTCCCTCCCCGACGTCCTTCCCTGCAAGAGACTTACCACCCCACGCTGCTTGGGAAGCTGCTGAGCTGCATATGGGTAATTGGATCAGCATCAGCCAATATGGCTGGTTAATAATTGGTCATTGGTATCTGCCCAAAAAATCTTTATCGGAGCACCCCTAGAAACCAGGCACCCATGTACCCAAATTTTCTGAGGGGCCTGGTCTGGAAGGCATGCTCAGAACATACACTGATGGAGTGGACCCATCTCAAAATCCAGAGCAGGTGTTTTCATTTACAAATATGGCAGAGGAGGGAGGAAGTAAGGAGAGGTATCCACTTTGTATGAAATATTCTAGGGCATTTTTACACGTGCTCTGGTGGTGGGCAGTGCGCACTTTAATTAGAGCAGCTCTGAGAGCCACTCTGATTAAAGAGCCCACAGCATCATATGTATCAGTGTCCCCACACTTAAAAATGGTGACGGGGGCACTTTAACTAAAGCTTATTGAACGAGTTTTAATTAAAGTGCCCCACTGCCATTTTGAAGCGTAGGGATACACAAGATGTGGAGGCTGCTCCCTCTGCCTGCATGACTGGCATCATATACCTGGGTGAGGGACTTGGGCTCCCTATTGCTCTACAGGCCCTTCCAGTCTGCCTGGCAACCAGTGATGCATTTCAAATTTGTTGGCTGTTAGCCAAGAGGTGCTGGCCTCCACTGGGCCAGGTAAATGAGGTCATAAGGGCTATATAAGTTAAGGAGGGGGAGAAACCGGGATGAAAACTCAGAGAGAGAAGAGGTGGACCATCTGAAACTTGCTCTCTCTCTTGATTAATGAACTGCCTGCCTCCAGAGGGAATCTTCACTTGCCTCTGGATGATACTTATGAGTAAGCTACCTGAGATGTAACTAGATATATAGCTTGCAGTAACTCAGATGCGTGATCAAAGGCTACTCCAGCCATCCTGTTTGCGCTGTGGGATTTCTCTGATACTACTCAACTCTGTACCCTATTCCAACCCTGCTCCTTGTAACCAATAAAGTTCTCCTTTGTACCTAGCATGGGAGACTTATTGGGGGTGGGTCTAGATTATGCCTTGGGGCCCCCTTGCTTTGGCTGACTAAGGGACACTACTATTTGTGCTTCACACTGAGGGAAGCACCCCAAGTTCTTGAAGTGGGTTTTAGTACCCTCAAGGACGACTAGGCCTGTGTTTCCCAGGGCTCACAGAGCCAGGATCAGGCCAGACCCTGGGTGGTGGCGGTGTTACCCCCAGGCTAGCGGGTGTGCTCCAGGAAGGGGGGTGGCCAGATGTGAGGCACCCCCAGGGAAGCACTCGGAGCCTGGAGTGTGATCGGATACAGTGAGGTGGGTGGCTCAGTGCAGGAGCACTGTCTGCTGGCCTGCCAGAAGGTTTGCGTGTATTTGCAGCCTATCGTCAAGTGTGACCATGCTTCCCCATAACTTGGTGTCGTCCAGGAATTTGGCCAGTGAGCTGTTCACCCCCTTCCAAATTATTGATGAAGATGTTGAATAGCACTGGACCAAGCACCAACCCTGCGGGATACCACTGACCACTTCCTGCCAAGATGACATGTATCAATTCATTAGAACTCTCTGGCTCTTGCTCCACATCCAGTTTCCTACCCACGTGACTGTCTCACAGTTAAGCCCACAGTCTTCTGATTTTCTCAAGAGAACCTGGTGGGATACTAGATTGAAATCTTTTTGGAAGTCGAGGTGTATTAATGTCAGCCTCTGTCTTATCCATGTGGCAAGTCACCTGATTGTAAAAGGAGATGAGTTTGGTAAGACAAGACCTGCCCGTGACGAAGCCATGCTGGCTGTCATTCAGAACCTTACCTTCTTACCTTGCTTGAGAGAGTCCAGAGGAGAGCCACGCGCATGATCAGAGGTCAGGAAAACATATCTTACAATGACAGGCTGAGAGCCATGGGACTCTTTAGCCTGGAAAAG
>NW_017728886.1:248805353-248859432 GCF_001723895.1 Crocodylus porosus | reverse complement strand
GTGAGGCAGGCTTGGATTCTACCCTGGTGTGGGTTGTTGGTATTAGGGGTGTACCACTGGAGATTTTTTGGGCTGATACCGATGGCTGATTTTTAAGGAACTATATTGGCTGATACCGATCCAATTCTGATATGCAGTTTGCAGACTGGTGTTGGGCTGGTAAGTCTGGTTTGGGGGGTGCAGATTGAGGTCCCTGTGGTGAGGAAGGAAGTGGGGCTGGGATAGGCGCTATTCAGCCATGGTGGGGTGGCTATGGGATGGGGCACGAGCGGCTTGTCTGGTATCATCCATGGTGGCTAAGGAGGGTATTGCTGGGAAGGTGGTCTATGTTTTTAAGTTTTTGCAGAAAGCCTGTTGCGTCTTGGACAAAACTTGCTCTTTGGGTGACAAGAGGTTTTAGGATGGATTTGATGAAACCTGATGTTTCCTCAGGTAGGGTTCCATGGTTGGCAGTTGTGGGTTTTTGTCAGTGATTCTCAACCAGGGTGCTGCCAGACTTTTTGAAGGGTGCCATTAGTTGTGAGGAGAGAAGTAGAGTTTTAGGAAATAAGCAGATAAATGAAACGGATGAGCGCAGGCTCGTGCTTGTCCCTGCCTGGATGCTACCCCGGTGCCACTGCTAGGCCTCTCTGTATGGAAACAAGCACTTTAATCAGTAAGTGAAGTTTGAATTTTGGTGCCACTTGATTCACAAATGTTTTAGAGGAGTGCCTCACGTCCAAAAAGGTTGAGAACCACTGGTTTATATATTTAATTTACATTTCCCACCACAAAGATTTTTATTTTATTGTATCCTTTTCGTTCTTAGGCCCATGTGGTTAAGTAACATCAACTACCTCTTGCTAAGTAACATCAATACTCACTTCCAATCTGTAGCAGTGACATTTGTATAATACAAGGCACTGCAATGTGATGGATGCAATTTGTGATGTACTTCAGACAATGCCATCTGTATTCTGCCCACTGAATTCATCTCTACTGAGACCACTTCCATAATACCACTTTTGGGCAGTGCCAACTCTTGCCATTTAAACAGGGCTTTCTGGCAGGATTTTTTGTTTCCATCTGTTTCTCCCCATAATTATGAGGATGCAGGATGGGTAACATTTAGTCAAGGACCGGTGAAAGGTTTAAAGTCCAATTCTGGGGTTATATTCAAAGTGGTAGCCTGGATGGGGAATTGGCTGTATAGGACTTGACCCTAATTTGGGAATGGTCCAAGATATTAGACTCTAAAATTGCAGAATTATTTTTGGGGGTTGAGGGATGAAGGGGAATATTTATTGTTCACATTATGATCGCATCCTCTTTAAATTCTACATTAATATGGAAAAGTAGCCAAATACCATCTTTGAAATATTTTTTTTCCTTAAAAGATGCAGACAAACATGAAATGTAGTTAATTGTCTGACTCTCTTAGTACATTTTAGGACTAAGATGAATAAGGCACTGAAATTCTTCCCAAGTAGGGGGGACAACACGGCTATGGGGTCTGGGCGTGTGCATGTATGTGTCTTTTCCTGATCTGTTACTAATTTTAGCAGGGTGTCAAAAGGTAAATCTTAAATTCCATGCTGTTGAATGATGTTCAAAGAGCTGAAGCCTGTTTTAGGGTTTTTGTTCACTTAAAAGTGTCAAGAGTGGTTTAGAAGATATATTTCCTGTTCTCTTCATTATTATGCTAATCTTAGTTGGTTTCTTTAATTTTATCCATAATCCCTAATTTCAGTTGCCCAATATATATATCCTGGCTCCTGTGTCCAACTTCAGTTTCTTTCAGTTCCCTGTCCTCTAACCCCACATTTTCTGTATCCTTGTGTTTTCTTGAAGACTTTTATTTATGAGTATGTCGGCTGTTCTACACTTTTTTTTTGGTCCCATTCAAATAAGATTCTGAGAAGGACCTTTCTCCAAAAGTATTAACTTTAATGAGATTTCAGAAAGAGACCACTTTAATGAGATGCTGGGAAGCCTTTTTCAAAAAGTATTAGCTTTATCATGACTTTGCACTCATCTCATTCATAAGGCACTATTCAGTATGAGAAAGAGGACTGAAATCTGGCCCTCCATTTGTTAAAAAAGGTTATTCAGGAAAATGTGATTCTTGCTTGTGGTGCATACATCTGATGGCACACATTGCTCTCCCTATGGGGTAACTGGATTGGCAAATAATGCAGGTTTCTTAACAGTGACCATGACAGCTAGAATTACATTTTGTCTTTAGCTGGTAATTGCAGTTTTATATCTGAGTCAGAGACAAATTAATAGCTCTTTAAAATCTGCATGGAAACTTTAAAAAGAAAATGCTAAATCAAGTTGATGTACTTCTTTGCCATTTGTCGAGAAGTACTTTGTAGGTACTAGTAGATTGTTTTTTCCCTTCTTTTGTGATGAAGCTCGTTAATGCTTTTTAAAAACAACCCAATTGTTTTAAAAAAAGACATCAAACAACATTATTTTGTTGACTTCAGTCAGAACTTTAAAGAGAATCCTAAACCAGCTATTAGAATAACTTTAAGTTCATCAGAGCATGTTCACCACTAGGCTAGGTAGGGGAGGCTTGGTTGATTTCAGTAGATTTCTGCTTGCTCATGGCATTAGTTAATATGCATTTTATGCTGTTGAGAAACTAAGATCACGCTGTGAAATATCTGAGTGCAAAGAAGCAAGGTAGATTTGAAATATCAACCTTGATTTGTACCAGTTTCTGTGGTTTGTATTGTCTTGTAGGTTGGTAAAGTATTTTAATCTTGACATCTGTTTTTAATATCTGAATATAGAAAAAGAGAATCTATAGCAGAAAATCCTTGAAAAAATAAACATTTTTATTAGTATCTTTTTTTTGTCAGTGGGTAATGTTATACTAAGTAGGCCCAGTAAAGTGGTTCCCATTAGAAAGTCAATATTTTTCAAAGTTAGCATGATACAGTCACTGAGATGCATAGGAAATGAAATACAAGGAAATATTCAAAATATTCAGCTTAGTAGATTTTGACTTCTTAATTATTATTATTATTTAGTAGTATTGACTAGTGTTTCACAGCCAATAATTCCATCTTCCCAAAGGATGTGGACCCTTTTAAAATGATTGGAGGAAAAAGTACCTGTGTTTCAACAACATTAGGAAATCTGGACCAGGTTGGCTGAGGTTAACAACCATTTCACTGAAAAAAATAAATGTCTAACAAAACCCAAATTGCTCCATTCTACATGCATCTGTTTTTAGCTCCAAATACTTGAGAAGGTAAATTTAATGTGAATTTTCTTCCCTTGTTGATAATTATAATGACAGGACAGCTTTTGTTGGTGCAGGCCTCTGATAGAAATTAGTAAGGATAACTACAAAGCCACAGTCTAAAGTACTGAAGTGGCTTAAATGTTTCATTTTGACATACATTATGTTACTATAATACAGATGATGTCATTACATTTTAGAGGGATTTGGTTCCCTCGTGTCTCATTTTGCCATTGTTAGTAACCTACAACAATTATCTGTTCTTGCTTCTATCTTTATTTTTGTTGGCTCTACCTTTTAAATGTTGCACAGTTGGAAGCTGGCATGTCTTCTAGCTCTTAGTATGTTGAATGCTGAAAAATGCTTGATATGAACATCCCTTTTCCTCTGTCAACCTTCCCTGGAATCTGCTGGGGCAGTATTGTAATAATAGACTCCTATTTTTTTATTCAAAATGAATCAAGGTATAAAATTTATGAGACTTACACAGGAAGTGTTTCAGATAAAATAAGCCCTCCAAACTAGATATAAATAAGTAATGTGTTTTCTATGCAAAACAGTAGACAGACTTGTATAGAGAAATACAGCAAATGTCAACAAATGTGATTGGGTCACTTGCATCGGGAAAAAAATCCCTTCGTGACTGATAAAAGACAGAAGTATTTCATGTAAATATTGGGCTAAAGATGTGCATAGAACTGGAGGGGGCCTCAAACATCAACCCCAGTCCCTACTGTTATAGACAGCTAGGCTGGATTATGCTGCTCATTTACTAAACAAGTAAGTTTAACTATTTTATTTTCTTATGTACAGCAGGCTCCAGAATATAATATATGCCTTGTTTTGAAAGACAGAAAGGAGAAAATATTTTTTCTAGAGTTATGGCTTCATAGAGCAGGGACAGAGACTAATATTCAGATGACTGGCCCTCCTTTTCTTGCTTAATTAAATCTGAGACTCTAGTCTCCATGTGTGGCTCTATGATTTTGAAAGGAGCTTAAGAATCTCCAAGGCTGTGAAATAGGAGGAAAGAAACTGGGACCAGCTAGCAGACAGCAAAATTGCCCTAAGAAAGGTTAGACTGATTAGTGGAACATCAAGACCATTAATATAGAGTGATGGTTGTTAACACTTCTGGAGTAAAGAACAATGAGCCCTTAAATCAATTAACTCCTTTAGCTACCTGAATAGTAATGCAACAGCTAATGCACAGTGGAGCAGGAATCAAAGGAGAGTGCTTCTGTCCTAGTTAGAAAATCACCTTCCTTGTAGTATGTGCACACTAATATTGAGAGATGTTTTTGGGGGGAAATGTGTGTGTTGCACATGAGAAAAGACAGTTGTTGTTTTGTTTCCAATTAGGGGTACACCAATAAAGGTTTTTGGGGCTGATGCCGATAGCCAGTTTTTAAGGAGGCATATCGGCCAAAACTTATCCGATTTCTGACATGCAGCCCAGCAGCTTGAATAGCAGTGTTCAGCTGGTAAATGTGTTGTGGTGGAAGGGGAGGGAGAAGAGAAGGGGTGAGGCAGGGCAGATTGAGGCCCCTGCAGTGAGGGAGAGAATGAGGCTGTGGCAGGTACTGCCCAGCCGGGGAGGGGTGCAGAATGGAAGCACGAGTGGCTTGTCTGGGAGATGTGGGGGGCCAGCTTCTGCTGCTGCGTGCACCCTGGGAGAGCATGGGGGGCAGGGAGCATGTGCCTCCCAACCTGGGCAGGGCAGGCTGCCACTGCAGGTGGGGGCTGCACTGGGCTGTGCTTGGGGTGGACGGCAGTGGCACTTGGAGGGTGCTGGGGGTGGGGGGGGCTGTAGCCAGCCCAAAATTTGCTGTAGCCCCCCACCGCCCAGTGCTGCTGCTGCCCACTTGAAATGCAGCCTGGCCCAGCCCCCCTGGGAAAAGCCTGGTATAGCCCCGGCTCCAGCCCGCAGCTGCAGCCCACCTTGCCCCACACAGATTCGGGGGCACATGCCCCCCTATGCCCTCCCATGGTGCACAAAGTGGCAGGAGCTTCCCCCCAGCCCTGTGCCCCCAGACGAGCCATGGCTCTCTCCTGTGCCCTGCCCTGCCTCGGCTGGGCAAACCCTGACCTAGCCCCAGCCCCACTCCCTCCCTTACTGTGGGGGCCTTAATTTGCACCCCCCCATGCTCCTTCCCTCCCCCCTCCCCTTCCACCACAACAGACTTACAAGCTGGACACAGTTCTCCATGCTGCTGGGCTGTGCTCCTCTTCATCTACATGCTGCGCTGCGGCTGCACGCATTCACGGGCCGTTTATTGGCCGTATTATTAGCCACATCAGGCCGATTTCTGACAGTCAATTTTCTTTATATTGGTGCCAATCCAATATCGAACCAATATATTGGTTTACCTCTACTTCCGATACTTGTAAGGGAAGAAGCCTCCAGAACCTCACTTCTCCTATGAGCAGAAACATCTTAATTTCTAGCCTAAGTTAATTCACAGGCAGTTTGATTCATGGCTGTGATCTACAGATGGACCTTCTGTGTGATATATTAATTGTATAGTAATGTAAAAATACAGTGTTACATACAGTGACCTCTGCTGCTTGAAATGTGCAGGGTCTGTTGATAATTTTGTGGGTCCACTAATGGGAATGAAGTTCAGCACCTCCTCTTGGTGCAAAATTTGAACCAGAAATTACCAACAGAAAAATGATGTGTCTTGTTACTCCTTAGAGGAGTATTTGATGTATGGGGCCTTGCAAGTAAGCTTCCCATTGAAGAAGTCCAGTGACCCAGAGTCAGGTATACCCTGCAAATACAAAACATTGTTTTATGCCATCTTTTGTTCTTTAATCAGACATCTAATGTAGTGGAACCATGTATGGTGGGATTCATAACAGTGCAGTGAACATATTCATCACTGCTTTAGTAGGGTAGCAGTAGTTTCCAAACAATAGACAGTGAGGCCAGTAAAGGTCTCACACATTGGTTTAGGAGGTACTGCCCAGTTCTAATGAATTACAGCTATATGTGCCAGTGCTGGAGAAGAGGTGGTCATGAATAGCCTGCAAGCAGTCTCTTCCAGGGGTCTCATCTCAGTAAGCAGCTCTGCCTCATGAACTGATTCTAACTTAAGAGTCTGCGATGGAAAGCAAGCTCTCCTGTTTGCCAGCAGTCCCAGGAAAAGAACCTATATCACAAATTAAGCAATAATGTAGGCTTTTCTTCAAAGACTAAACAGTGTTCACATTTTAAGAAAAACAATGTGTTGGGCTATGTGCATCACTGCAACCATGTGATTCACAATGTTATTGTATTCAAAACTAATAATTTGGAACAGCATTTTTAATGTAAATTTACTTTAAATTTAATTAAATGTATACATACTGTGGTCGACTTACTTACCAAGTTTTTTCATGTCACATCAGGACTGGAAAAGCAACCGGAGGCTAATTGTACACCTCCCCTCCCTCCCCACCCAAGTTGATCTTACCATCGGAGGACTATCAAGATCAGTGGTTCTCAATCCATGGGTTGCAACCCAAAAGTGGGGTTCAAGAATATGTGAAAGGGTCACAAACAAAGTTTAAAACTGGATAATATTTTGAATACATTCTTGAAAAAATGGATGCTGCTTATGCTTTACCATGTGTTAATGCTGTGTATAGTAATTAATGGGGATCCAGGTTTTTAGTTTCCTGTAGGAAAACATGGAAAAATAAAAATGTAAATTTTCTTCTTTAAAGGAGAAGAATGTAGGAAATCGTTGTTATCCCTTTGTGGGCTGGAAGAGTTCCAGCCTACAAAAGGCTGCTTGGGGATGGGCTTAGCAGGAGGAGGGTGATCGGGCAGGGGGTACCATGTTCAAGTATGTGTACACACGTGCACATGGCAGCCAGGCAGTGTGGAGAGCAGCTCCCTGCAGGTAAGTCTGTGGGGCTGGGAGGGAGGGAGGCTACAGACGATGTGTCAGTGGGGCATGGGGGGGCCACGGGCGCCGTCCCCCCCCCCCCCGGATTTGTACACTCACAGCAGGCATGGAGGTACAGCCTGGCCAGATCGACACAGGCAGGAACTGCCAGCAGGACCTGATGCAGAAGAGTGGAGTGGGGTAGCGAGACTTGTTGCTGCTGCTGGGACCCCTATGCCAGCCATGCTGCCTGCATTGCCCTTACCTGCCCTTCTGCCAGCTGCTTGCATGCCAGGCTGCAACTGTACCCCAGCACCATGGCCTTGCCACCGCCACCGCTTCTGTTCCCCTCAGGCTGTGGCTCTACCCTGGAGGGGAAGTGGGTGGTGGGCAACATAAGTGGCCTGAGGGGAGCAGCGGCAGCAGCCAGGCCGTGGCACTGGGCTAGAGCTGCAGCCTAGTGCATGAGCAGCTGGTGGCAGGAGGAGGTGAGGGTAGCCTGGCCTCCCCACCCCACTCCATTACTCCTCATGCTTCTGGTGGCATGGCTGGTGTGGAGGTCCTGGTGGAGAAGCAGTGAGTCTGGCCACCCCACTCTGCCCTCCTGTGCCCAGCTGGTCCTGTCCACTGGGCCATGGAGGCAGCCTCTGTCTGTGCTGGTCTGGCCAGGCTGCAGCTCTGTGCTCACTGTGGGTGTACAGTTCTGGGGTGGCACGTACCCCCGCATACCCTCCACATACATCCCTGACCCCCACACTGGGGAGCTGGGTCATGGGGGTGGGAGGCTGTGGGTTGGGACTGAGGGGTACTGGCACGGCCAGGGGACTTAAATTATTTTAATTATTATCTACTTAAATTATTTACTGGGTCGGAACTGGCCATCCATGTTTATGAATAGGTCCTGGTACAAAAAAAGGTTGAGAGCCACTGATCTTGATTGTATAACTTGGCCCTGATCAGCAGCATTGTCTGTTATTAGGACTAGTTAATGTTACAACTGTTACTCCTACTAGTTGCTTTATGGTGATACTAGAAACCCTAGTAATGTAGCAGGAACTACAGTGAGCTTGGTGCTGTACTAACATGGGACAAAAAGATAGCCTCTGCCATAAAAAGCTTATGATCCAAGTATAAGCCAAGACAGCAGATGGATACAAAGTGAGAGATGAGGGAGTATAAAAAAACAATATAGACTTAGGCAGTTTTTATCCTCCTACGAACGCAGTCAAAATGAAATTCTGTTGTCTGCATTCTTTCCTGTAATACCAATGTGGGTTTGCGTAGCTAGGAGGATAACCATTACAATGTATGCTGCTGCAGATTAGTAAGCATGTAAGAGGTAAAAAGCAAAGGTTCCAGTACTATGGAAATAAGAGGCTCCCAGCTCCATCTTTTTAAAATGTTGTTCAGTAGACAAATTGAGACAAACTCACTTAAAAAAAATTCCTCTCTCTTTGGAAGAAAAATTAGGTAGTTTTGAAAGTGATTTTGGAGGGAAAATTGGCTCCATAAAGCACGCACATGCATACTGTAGTTATTCTGTTGCTGATGTTTATCGCCTCCCTCTGAAGCTGCCCAACAAAGCCATCCGAAAACTGTTTTCCTCTTTGAATCTGCTTTATATGGGTTCACATATATTGCTTCTAGAATAAATCAGTATTTTAATGGCACAATTGCCTTGATGGAGGAGAAAAATGTAGAATTGCCCTTTTAAAAATATAAAATCCTGATTAAGGGGATTATACTTCCACAATCAAAACATATTACAGAACCAATTTAATGCTTAAAATAGGAAGGCAGTTTAATGCTTCACTGCTGGCACTGTACCCTCTCCAAAGAGATTGCCTCATCTGTGTTATAACAATAACTTCATTAATCTGTGAGTTCGTTCACTGGACACTTCCCACAAAACAGATTAGCAGCCCCAATAGCTCACCTAACTTTTTAAATGAGAAACATATTCTTTTTTCAGTGCTTTTTTGAGCATGAGTTTAACTGCTTCATTCTATTTGCAAAATCTATCACAGAGCCAGAAAAGGGACTGGGAATATGTCTAGATTCGGTAACAATGAAAGATTTATACAGGGCATTTCAAGGTAGCTATTGCATTTATAGCCTAGTCTTGATCTGCTTGTTTACTTCTCCTTTAGCAATGCAAATATCTTTATAAAGGAGGAGGTAATTTCACATAAAATGTTCCAGATTAGGATAGGGTAGGTATAGTTCACTATAACTTAACAGGATAGCCTTTCCTGTCCCCCATCTCCCAACTGTTAATTGTATGGGGGGGGAAGGGGAGGAGTTGTTTGTTTGCTTTCTTGGTATTTTTTAAGGCTTTCAATTTCTTAATGAGTAATTGTGAGTGAACCAGAGATTTGGGTTCACAAAGGTACTGGTTTTTGGGCTGGATCTTGCCCACAGATCTTCTGGAGGCACCAGAAACTTGGAGATGGGGCCTGCTGCCAAATTCTGGCATATGGAGCCATGTTGGAGAGACGAGTCTGTGGTGGAAGAGTGAGCAACGGGTGTATTAATCCCCATGGCTCAGGAACCTACAGCAGTTAATACCGTCTGTGGGAGGGGGGAATTTAGGCTGCAGATGAAGCAGGCTGTAGGTATGGCAGGTGGCACTTATGAGTCATATGACCTAAAAAGGCTGGGCTAGCAGGATATAAACCCAGGGCTTGAGCTGAGCAGGGAGTCTTGTCCTGAGAACCATGGAGGGAAGAAGAGCTCCTGAGTAGCAGGGATGCAGCAAGGCTTCTGACTGATACTGAGTCCCTGCTCAGTAGGCAGGACTGGTGATTTAGGGGTTGAGACTGGAGGGGTGGTGGAGCATAGCCAGAGCCCCTGGGGTAGGGGCCAAGGCCAAGAAGCAGGGGCACAACTGGGATTTGGGATCCATAGTCCAAGAGTGGTGAGAACCAAGGGGTCAGGGACCTGTAGCCCATGAGGGGTGAGAGGTAGGATCAGGACCCATAGCCCAGGAGGGGCAAGAACAAGAAGGGCCAGGGAGCCCATAGCCTGGGAGATCTCAGCTGGCCTAGGAGCAGGGCCATGGCCCAGGCGTAGGAACCAAATATTGAGGAGGGACCATAGCCAGAGACTGTTGGAGCCAGGGAGCCTGGAGGTCTCAACTGGCTTCAGAGTAGTAGGGCCAGAGCCCAGGCAGAGGGGTCAAAGGCCAAGGAGGGCTACAGCTGAAGACTGGTGGGGCAGGGACCCACAGCCCAGAGGAAGCGGAGTAAGGTGCCTCTGAGAGGTGGAAAGAGGGTCAAGGACCCAGGGCAATGTCTATTCCAAGGTATACTGTCTTCTGAAGTTGATGAAGTACGACTTCATAAGAAGTTTAACATTCGACAAATTTCTTTTATTTTTTACATTTGACAGTACAGTTCATGCAGAGACATGAAGAACGCAAGAAAAATATCTTGTAATGTCAAACTGTCTTCCTTACCTCCTTGTTGACCAAGAAATTTTAAGTGGGTCCTTAAACTTAAAAGGAGGGTACTTGAGGTGGTGCCTCATCATCAGGGATCCAGGTTTTCCATTCATCATGGAAAAACGCAGATTTTCCCCTGTGAAGGGCACAACTCCACGCTGCTGCACCCACTGCTGCTGAGTGTGCAGCGGGCACCGCACCATGGTGGCACAGCTGGTGCAGGGTTCCAGGAGGTGGCACCAAGCCTCCCTAGTCTACTCTTCCCTCCTGCACTGGGTCCCACCCGCTGGGCTGCAGAAGTCCCCAGGGGGGAGGGCAGCAGGGTTGGGAGCTCTGAGCCCTCAGCAAGCAGCCCACATGATCCCACCTGCCTGCCATGGGCTCTAAAATTGAGGGCCATCCCCCTGCAAACCTCTGCACAGCTTACAGTGAGGACTGGCTTTTTGGTGACCTTTGTATAATTTGGCCTTGACAACATTTATATGCCTATAATCTTCAGAATTGGGAAGAAGAGCCAGCGGGTCACAAATCTGTTGTATCTGCCCTTTAAAACTGCACACCTTTTAATTTGAAACAGCATAATGTAGTGGTGCTCAACCTTTTGGCCCTGTAGGCGAGATAAATGGCACGGGCCAGGTATGTGGGCTGGTTGAGGCTCTGGGGCCTGCCACTGCCTCCTTTCACACCCCCACCAGAATTACACCTTGGGGCCCAGCGCCATCCTTACCTGGCCCTTGGATCAGGGTGCCACCAGAGTTCAGGGCTCAGGTCTTGCCATGGGTCTGGAAATTTGGTGCCACCACTCTCCCACTGCCAAAATTTCTGGATCCATGGGGAGCCCCAGGGCCGGATTAAGACGTAAGCAAACGAGGTACATGCTCAGGGCCCTAAGTGAAGAAGGGGCCCACTTGTGCTTATTTTACATATTATAATTGAGTGAAAAAAGTAATATAAATATACAGTATTAAGTAGGGGTGCATGCACTTCTTTGCCTAGGGCCCACTAAAGGGTTAATTAAGCCCTGGGGAGCCCTGTGAGCTAGATGACATGATGCCAAGGCCAGACCTGGCCTGCAGGTCAGGGGTTTATCACCTCTGGCATAACCCATGCCCACAAACAGTGAAAAAAGGAGTAAGTAGCCCCTCAGGCCTGCATACTAATCAGTCTTTGGGGGTGAGAAACACACAAAGCTGCCGTTATGAACAGAGCTGTACAGTCCAACATACAGAATATAAGCAGGGTGACTAACATGTGGTTCAGTCTTTTGCCTTTATGTGCAGTCCCTTCTTACTAGAGAAGTGCACACAAACCCCATACCCACACACTCACAGCCCTGCACAAACCTATATGGACCCCTACCATATACAAGAGTAAGACTTCATATTTAGCTATTGTGCAATCAGTTCTATGTACGCTACACAGATGCATGTAAATTAGGACAAAAATATTTTTTGAAATCAAATTAATGCTGTAGATGTTTGCTTTTTAGAATATAATTTGGTATTTTTCTGGTTCTGAGATGGCAAAACCTCTTACAGGAAGGAGTACTTATGGGGGGGGGCAAGGGGAGGGACTGTGGGGGACAAAGGTCAGGGGTTAGGGGGTGTGACTTCCAGTCACAAGATGGCGACCAGGGGGCAGGGCACCTGTCAAGGAATGGGGGCTACTCATGCAGGCCTCGACAGCTTGCCAAAACTTGGTAAGTGGCCCTCTGCCTGAAATAATTGCCCGCCCCTGCCCTAGGAGCTATGATTATACCGGCCCTGCCCTCCACTGCTTCCTCCCTCTACGTTATCTCTTTGCTGTCTAATTCTTTCGTTTTAATACAGACATTCTCAAGCAATTGGCGCTCTAGCCCCTGCATTTGCAGTCAGTCCTCACCAAAATCCCTCAGCTCCTGGGTTGTAGCTTGTGATTGGCCTTCCATGAGGCCTAATGGTTTGGGTAACGGTTTCCATTGTGTCCAACTGCATTACACTGTAAACTATATTACTGCATAAATTGCATCTTCTGTTCAGTCTGTGTGAAAGGTAGCAGGCTCATCAATCAGACACACTTGCTATTAACCTTTACAACCTCCAGGAGTCTTTTAAGAACTTCGTCTCTATGGGGTTTGAAGTGGTGGCCTACTGATCTGTCCCAGAGAGAAAATGAGTCATTTTTAAAATTGCGCAATTTACCTTTGTACATATTGATATATGTACATTCTTGGTTATCTGAACCCCTTTGGAAAGAGCCTGCTGAAAAAGCATTTCGAAAGCTGAATTCATTTGCAGAAGTGAAACAACCGCTCTTGTACATGCTCATACATGATGCCTAATAGAAGACTGTACCAAACTTAACAACAGAGAGATTAAATACCGCAAAGTTTAAAAAGGAACAGTTTATTATACAAAACCAACAGCTTCAAATTATTTAAAAAAAAGCTTACCAATCTGGTAATTGAAAGTTTGGATAACTGAGGGGTGTACTAAATTGTAAAAATATCCTTGCAGAAACCATTCTAAACTTTTACTTTTGTCCAAATCTCCTTGGAGCTTTTGTCTTTCTTCCCAGTTTCCCTTCAGCTGTCAACAAGTGCTTTCAGTGAGCTCTTGAAGAATATCTGTTGCTTCTGGGGAGTCTGCTAGCTGGGACAGGCTTTGTTGATCCTGCAGCAAATAGGGGTGTTTTGGACAGTATCGTTGTGGATGTTAAGCTTGGAGGTAGATGGATTTGGTTAGTGGGGTGTTTGGTTTGCCCAGTTCATTGTGCATCTGTCATGGTGGGTTGTGGGTGCCAGAATAAGCAAAGCAGGCTTGCCAACTCAAGAAAATGTATTTTTAAAGGCAATCTGCAAACTTTTTACTGACCACCAATCTTTGTTCCTGATGTAATTTTTTCCTGACATGTTTTATGTGATGTAAATGTAACACTTCTCCGTAGTGTTGAATGGCAGTAACAAGGACTGGGTTCAAATTTAGGGGTTTAACAACAACTTTGTAAATCTGGGTGAAGTTCCCACTCAGAATAGTTTTGCTTAACTGCAGAAATGGTTTTACAGCATGCTACCCCCACCCCACCCCTTCTGACTTCCACACCCTGATACCCACAATTGCATTTTCCACCATGCTGCCCTCACCACTGCCTACCCTGCAACCTCTCAACCTTAAAACTTACCTTCACTGGTCCTCCTTCTCCTGCCCCAGCATAGACTCCCACCCACTTCTCAGCCCCATAGCTCTGTCCTTTCCACATAATCCCTGTCCCATTCGGTGTGTCAGATTGCCCAAGGCCATGCAGCCCTGTCTACCTGTTGGGGTGAGCAGCCATTACAAGCAGGCAATGACTGATGGGATGGAGCAGCAGTGTGTGGCTAGGGGAGGGAGGAGAAGCAGCTCAATTTTTTTATGGAATTACAGGCATTTTTCGGTTTTTTTGTTTTTTTCTTTTCCAGAAAGTTGGTAACCATGAGGAAAGTGAGCTTGGTCTGTTTGTGTTTTGGTAAGGGCCCAGTGCTTGTGACATTTGGATCTTTGTAAAAAGGCAGCAAAGCAACCAGATTCTGCCTGATAATGTCCAACATCCCATCAGTTTGTGGGTATGGTGCAAGTGGAGTGGACCTCTAGATCACACTAACTGCTTTAAGTGAGCTGTCCTCAACTTTGGAAAGAGATACTGTGTACAAAGTGGCAGACGGAGTCAAAAGTTGGAAGGGAAATTAAGGGTATTTTAGTACACCTTCTCTACGAGTGTTGGATTTACTATTCCTAAACTATTTCAGATAGATGTCTGTCTAGCCAATTATATCCAAATTTGGGTTTGAAAATTTCTCCCTTGAGCTGCGTGCAACTTGCATGGGACCCCACATTTGGTGAAAGATTTGGTCATTACAACTTTTCATAGTCATAGTTTTTTAGTTTCTTATTGGGTACATTTGTGACAATTTGGTAAAGTAATCCGTGACTGCAAACACAATGACTGTCAGAATGTCTAAGCTTTTCCAAAGGTACCACTGAGTTGGGACTTTCCCTCTTAGTTTGGCCCTTTCTTGCAACATGAACATGTTATTTTCTGCTTGTGCGAGGATCAAAGCCATAATTGACAGCAATCATTATCATCTTGCTTTATGACAATATTCTGTTTTCCTCCCCTGTTCCTATATAATTGTTCCAAATTAGTGTCAACTATTAGAGGGGGAATGGGTGTCCTGTTGAGACATATCCAGAGTTTGTGAATGAGTGCTGTGATAACAACTAAAGCTATTATGCTACTAATGTTTAGAACAGTATTGTGAAGGTTAAATACAATCTAGACATGAACATCCAAGAATAGACCTCATCAAATTCTGAATGAGGGAAGGTTAGCACACATTCTGAGGCTTTTTTCAGTCCTTAGTATACAGCATTTCATAAGTGCATATCACTATATATTCTACATTTTTTTTTTTTTTGTCTTCCACTAATGTCTCTGAGTGCTTTCATCGATTGTTGATGACCTTCCCTGACCCAGGAATCCTTTAGTATTTTTTCTGCCGTTTTTTTCTTAACAAAAGCATGACAATGGAGTCTGTTTTTAATGGCCATACAACCTCTATTAATTTAAGTTCCATTTGGGACTTTCAGTCTCAAAAATATTTTTTACAGCCAAGGATTTTGTGAATGTATTTTCATTATAAAAAAGTAGCTGAGATGCTGTCTGACACACAATAAACCTAGACCAGGATTTAGTCTTTTCATATAACTATGTCTCCAAACCACTGGACAGACTGCATTTGTAGCTGTTGCTGATTAAACAGGAAAAGACCTCAAAAAGCAATAGCTAGCAATATTATGTATTCTCCTTTGAAAATTTAATAAAACACAAAATTATCTCCAGACTATGTTTTCTTTTCTGTAGCTCATGCTTTTTTTCTTTAGATGTTTATAGCCAAAATCTACATGTTAGCTTTAGCTTTGTGAGCCATGAAGTTGCAATGAACGTCACGTGAAGCTGAGAGTCTTTTTCCTATGTGACAAGTTTTCCTGGAATTCTTTTGTCACTTTTTTGGTTGATTCTAGAAAAAACACTCTGAAAATGAAGTGCTTGATAAGCTTCATGCTTATTAAACTATAATTGCTATCTTTTCTGTGCATAATGTAGGCTATTTTATGTTGTGTAAACAATAGTTTGCAGCTCATTGTGATTGCTGGCTAAATAATTGTGCTCAAAGGTTGACTTTTCCAGATTAATATTGGTTTTGCATTCTTTATTCAGTGCTTCAAGACCCCTTCATTTCTGCTGAAATAATTCAGTTTTTCGAACATAACTTCAGTTTTTAACCAGAATATTTTGGAGGCACTGGGATCCAGAATGAAAACTCCAGGTGGTTGATATTTAGGGTTCAGAATCTTGTTGCTCTCAGAAAAGTAAGTTAAGTTTACAAGGGCATAGGTTGCAGCTGTGTTGGTCTAAGGACATAGGCAGACAAGGTTCTTTGGGTGAATCTCATGTCTTTTATTAGACCAACTTAAATAGTTGGAAAAACATTTTTTTAAAAGCAAGGCTTCAGGTTCAAAAACCCTTTGTCAGGCTGAGGAAGTTTCAGTAGTTGGTGTGCGCTCTTCCTGGATGGAATGAAAAGTAAAGAAGGCAGAGGTTGGGCTGGTCCACATGCAAGACAGGCAGTCAGTGAAGACGTAGATTGAGGAGTCAGTGGATGAGAGACAGGCTGGGTTGGGTGGAGAGGAGGGGGATGAATAGTGGAGAGGTACTGTGGGACTCAGATGTCAGGCAGGTTATAATGTGTTGTAAATCCAATGCCTATATTTAGGCCATGATTTTTAGTATCCAGGAGGTTGATGAAATGGAGTTCAGAGGCTCATCTCTGAGAAGTTTTTTGTAAGTACCCTTTGAGGATCAGGATTGAGAGCTTGGAGAGAGAGTCGTTTTCTTGTGAGAAATGTGCCCCCACCAGTAACTGGGTATTCCTGTCTTTGATAGATTCATTCTGGTGCGCAGTTGTTGTTTGGTCTCTCCTATGTATTTCCATCAGGGCATTTGGTGCATTGGATGAAATATATTACATCTCTGGAGGTGCAGCTGTAAGATCCAGGAATGCTGATGGCTCTATTGTGGGGGTGGTGGTGATGATGTGTTGGCAGGTTTTGCATTTCTTGTCATGGCATGGTCTGGATCCATTCGGTGTGTTCTGGGCCTGAGGAAGTTTGCTCTCACGATGAGGTTAGCGAGGTTCGGTGCTTGTTTGAAGTCTAGGGTGGGTGGTTCTGAAAAGATCTCATTAAGAATAGGGTCTCTTTCTAGTATGGGCTGCAATTTTTTGAGGATTTTCTGTATGGGTTCGAGGGAGAGGTGATATGTCATAGCCAGTGAGTGGTGTGCAATTCATGGGCGTTTTTCTTCTGCACTGCATCAATTCTTCATGTGGTATCCAGGTCGCTCTTTCAAATGTGCGCTCTATCTCTCTGGAGGAGTGTCCTTAAAAAAGGCTTTCACCCAACAAGGACACACTAACTGCTGAAACTTTCTCAGCCTGACGAAGGGTTTTTACACCTGAAAGCTTGCTTTTAAAGAAATGTTTTTCCAACAATTTAAGTTGGTTTAATAAGAGATATCAGATTCACCCAAAGAACCTTGTCTGCCTAAGTTAAGTTTAGAGATTCAAACCTACACTGAAGTTTCCATTAGAATATGCTGCTCCTGATGCAATTTCTGCCTTCTGTTAGAATGAAAAAATCTGGGTTTTTTTTCGTATAGTGTGTTTTGTACTTCTGCTTCCAGAAGTTCCGAAAGGCTCAGAAATACAGATGAAAGCCAGGAGAATTAATAGAGAGAAAAAAAGTTTTCCACTTTGAATCCCAAAAAGAATCTTGTCTATAGAATAGGCCCAGCACTCAACAAAATAT
Organism: Crocodylus porosus; assembly: GCF_001723895.1. NCBI lineage: Eukaryota > Metazoa > Chordata > Crocodylia > Crocodylidae > Crocodylus > Crocodylus porosus. The sequence continues at coordinate 248,841,996 of NW_017728886.1, read as the reverse complement.
GCTTAACTATATCGTTATACTCCTTGATATAATGTATAAATTTCAAATGTTCATAAAAGCCTGGAAGTAGGATTAAAATAAAACTACTGTATGCTATACAATAATAGCACATCAGTAAAAGTGGAAATTATTTCATTTAACTCTTCTGGGGTTTATAGCTGGGAGAAGCTAGACGAAACTGCGACAGCACCGTATAGAAGGACAAGATCATCATGAAAGAATATCCTAATAAAAGCAGTCAGCCTATTATTTCACTCATTCTGATTTTTATTCTGCTTTTCTTGTAGAGTCAATGAGTTATTTCTGATTTATTCTGCTAATGTAAAATGAGAATTGGGCTTGTGGTCTTTTGGTTAGAAATGATTGTAAACCTTTTTTTTCAGAGATGTATAGAATATTCTTTGATCCAAAAACATTTATACACGATGTGAACGATGAGATTGTTGCAGATTGTGTCCTGTAGAAATGTAATGGAAGTCAGAGAATCAAACGAAAAGTCTGAGCAATATAGGTTGTGTAAAATAAATAAGTGCGTGATGGAGGTTAAGACAAAAGGGTGGAACACAGATGGGAAGAAGGAATACAGTGGAGGAAAAGTACAAGGAAAAAAATGGAAGTTAGTGTGCATATTTCAGTTGGGCCAAGGACACGAGAACTGAGAATATAAAATTTCTTATGAGGAAAGCAGAATGTGAGAGCAAAAACTGAAGTGTTGAGAAATTAGTCAAAAACCCTTAAATGAAACTCTTTATTGACCCAAGCAATCATAGATGTGAATGAAGGTGGAACTTTCAAACTTTTTGCCATAATTTTATTCATGAATGTTTAACCTGAAGTGTATATAAACAAGATTGACTGTAACCTTTCTCTTAGGAAGCTCACATTACCTTCTCTCCCTTTCTTTCTCTCTTTCTCTCTCTTTTAATCCTGCTTTAGATCAATTTTAAAAGATTATTATATAAAAGACAGTAAATTTAAGCTGCTCTGACCTTTTGGTATTTGAAAGGAATATAAAGTGTAATTGATGGTCTTTAGCCATATTATTGATGTTTCAATCAGCACAGTAACACAAACCACAATTTCTCTTAACTGCAGGCATATGAATTATTTTCCCTTCATTTTCCCTTTTAATATATTATCACACACAGTTCTGTCCAAATATCTCAGATGCTAGAGATCTTCTAACTTTTAAAAGACATATTCTTTGGATTCTATCCTCTTTTTTCAGATTGTAGAAAATTCGGGTCTGGTTTTCTTACAATGCATAGTCTTAAGGTAAAGCTAATAATGAGAAGACAGGCAGTTCTCAGACTTATGACACAATTGGTTCCTGAAAACTGTGCTTTAAGTTGAAATGTTGTAACTCGGAACCAATTTTCCAATAGGAAACAATGTTATAAATGGGGGATTGGTTCCTGAACCAAGGCCTGATACCCTATTTTCACCCCAAATAACCCAGAATTCTGTACAGTACTCAATGAATTATATAAAATACATAAATGTGGCTATATTACTTGTCTGTATGTATTTATTTCTGTATTTAAATTGTAAATATACCAGATCTGTGGGTCACATGTCCTTCCCCCACCTCTCCCCATGCCGTCCTGGACAAGTGGCACTAGCTGCTGGACAGGCTGTAGCTTGTCTTGCGGCTGCCTGGCTCAGCCCTGGCACTACCTGCCTCACCCCAGTACGAGCAGCTGGGGGATCAGCCGGACGACTGCAGCCGCCTGGCACAGCCCTGGAACTGCCCGCCTTGACTCGGTGGGGGCAGCCACGGGAGCAGCTGGACAAGCTGTGGCTTGAGTTGTGGCTTCTCCCATGGTCATCCGACGTAGCCCTGGCACTGCCTGCCTCACCTCAGCAGGGGCACTGGGTGGAACAGGCAGATGAGCCGTGGTTTGAGCTGCAGCTTCTCCCGCAGTCGTCCGGTGCAGCCCTGGCACTGCTTGCTTCGCCCCGGCAGGGGCAGCCGAGGGAGCAGCCGGACAAGCTGCAGCTTCTCCCACATCCCGTAGCCCCTGCTCCTAGAGCCCAGTGCAGCCCCACCTGGGCAGCGTTCGCCCCACCCCCGTTCCAGCCCCCCCCACTTCTGCAGGGGCCCTAATCTGCCTCCCCACAGCCCTTTCCTATCCCCTCCCCTTCCACCGGCAGACCTGTATCCAGCATTTAGCGTCGGAACGTTGAAACCCAGGTGTCAGTTTACAAATGTCATGACTGCAGTTCATCGTAACTTGAACAGTCATAAGTTGAGGACTGCCTTAAAGTAGCCAATCTTTTGGGCAAGTGTTACTCCGATCCTCTTCCCCTGCCAAACCTGTTGTCTGCTTTTTTTTGCTGCCAGCCCTGTATGCCCTGCCCGATTTGCTACTTTGCTTTCTCTTCCCTGTCCTATCTGCTGCTGTGCTCTCTCTTCCTTCCCTGCTCTGCTGCACACCATGCACAGAGGCTGTCTGCTACCACTTGCAGTACCCATGCTGCAGGTTGCCCACCTCTGTTTTAAAGCATTTGCAGACTATGTTGCATGAAAGGTTACTGCTCTACTAAGATAGTGTTCCTGACTGCAGAAGTGATGGAGCTATTGGGTCATACTCTTAAAGGTTATCAGCAGGGATCCTGGTTTTTGCTGTTTAAAAATTGCAAACTCTCTGATTTAAAAACCCCAAATCTGTGCTTTCTGCAATTAGAAGGAAACACTACTATGCATACAGGTATTAGTTGAGCACAGTATTTTATGATATATTTACAATTTAAAGTAATTTGGAAGCCTACCAGTGCCTCAGTCATTATAAAAAAATAAATTCTAAATACCTATATATATTGGCATTTGATTTTTTGGGGGGTTTTAAATCATGGAGCATCAGAGCTCCCCCTGCCTCCTTCACTCACCAGGACATGAGTCAAGCTGTGGCTGTACCTTCACCACTCCTTTGTAGCACTGAGCAGTCCTGATATAGTTCCCTGTTCCTGCCTCTAACTTCCAACCCCCAGCCCCCCAGCCCTGCCTGTGCTCCTCACTCCTGACCCACAGCCCCTCACTCTGGACCCACAACTGCCCTGCTGGTGGAGGGCCTCCAGCTGCCTTCTGCCCCTCCTGGCCCTGCCTGAACTCACAGGATGGAGGTCTGTGGGGACATGGTGGGGATGGCGTCCAGCATGAGGTGAATGCAGCATACCTCATGTAGAAGCACAGGCAGAGGCTGAGGCACTACACACTGCCCTGCGGCTAGGGCTGGGGCTGCACCATGGTAGGGAGCACCAGTGCCACACTTCACACCAGTGGTGTGAAGCTGAGCACAGTGCCAGCCTGGTCCATGCTGTGGGTAGCAGGAGGAGGGCGAGGGGCTATAGGCGTTCTCCATCCCGCCCAGGGGACCGCAGAGGCTGTGGCTTGTGGACAGCAGTGGAGTGAGTCCAGCCTTGGCATTGGTCGGAAGGAGGAGGGGACAGCTGCGGCACCCTCTGCCCTGGCCTGGGGCTCCTGAATTGTGCCAGGTGGCCTGCCAGGTGATCCCTCCCCACGCATCTCGGGCAGCATCTCCCAGCTGCCTCATCCCTGCCTCAGAGCATGGGCACCAATCCTCAGCACTGCTGGCCTGGCCACCCAGCTCCCTGCCACCCCTGAAGGGCCCCTGGCCTCCTTCCCCAGCCTCCAGGCGGGCCCCGCTGAAAACAGCATGGAGATGGGCTTCCTGGCGACACCAAGCACTGCCCCAGACCCCACTATAGCCCCAGCACCCAGACTTTTTTCATAGATTGTTAGGGGCTGAAAGGGAACTTGCAGATCATCGGGTCCAGCCCCCCCACTCTAGGCAGGAAGACAACTGGGGTCAAGTGACCCCAGTGAGGTGACTGTTCAGTCCACTTCTTTCCAAAATGCTAGCAGGCACCCACCTCTCCTCTCCCCACACCCCTGGTGCGCACACACACACACTGACAGTCCTTAAGCTCTGGCCCTCTAACTCCCACCCTAGACTTAACTGTATCCAGTGCCCCCTTCCTCTGATTGCCCTCCCCCAGCTCCAAGCAGCTCCATGCAGGCTGGAAGGCTGTCAGCCTGAAAGAAACCTGCAGTTTTCCACATTTTTCCCCTTTAAAGGGAGAAACCAGTGATTTTTTTTTTTCCCCTTAAAGGGAGGAAATCTGCATTTTTCTCCTTCAAATGAGAATGCGTTTATTCAGGAAAGTTAAGTAGAGAGTAAGATTGTTCTCCTTTGTTGGGTGTATAAAAATGTAACTGAACACACTTTAAAGGTGCTGGTAATCATAAAAACAGAAATTATAACTAAGGAGTTGATTGAAAACCACTTGACCTCAGCAGAAAGTCTCTGTCTTTGATTTCAGTGAGATTAGGCCAGCAGTAACAACTCATTAACCATCATTTAAGTTTTTATTGTAAGACGGTTTCAGAGCAGGGGCAGGCATTTATTTCAGGTGGAGGGCAAATTAACAAGTTTGCTGTCCAGGGCTGCATGGGTAGCTCTGCCCCTTGACAGTTGCCTTGCCCCCTGATCACCATCCTGGGACCAGGGGGCCCACCCCTAGCCCCTGACCTTTGCTGCTGGAAGTCCCTCCCCTTGAGCCTCCGTGCCCTCCGCCCCCACCCTGCCAGAAATGCTCCTTTTGGGGGGTTGCAATCTTAGAACCAGAAAAAAAATCAAACCATACACTAAAAGTCAAACACCTACTATAACACATTTTAAATATATTAGAAAAAGTATTTTTGTCATGGTTTGTGTTTGCTTAATATATAGAGAGAGGATTGCATAAAAACTCAAAAATAAATTCTTAGCCTTGTATATCAGGGTTTGTCAACCGGGAGTACTTGGATTGGCCCTAGTGGGTACGCATGGGTATGTGGGGACAGAGCCCCACTGCCTCCCAGGAGCGGGGCTGGGGCGGAGAAGCTCGCATGCAGCAGCTGCCGCCACCACACGCCAGCCTGGTGAGCTTCCCCGCCTCGGCCCTGCTCCCGGGAGGCGGTGGCACTCCGTCCCCACCTGTGCACTGTCCCCACCTCCCTGCTCCGCATCTGGCTGTGCACCAAACCCCTCCCCCACTGCTTGGCATCTGGCTGTACACCAATTCCCCCCCGCAGCGATTGGCCTCACATAAACCCCCCAAACTTGGTGTCAAGTTGTATGTTACCCCCCCACTTGGTGTTTGACAACATGGTACGCCCACTTGGCATCCAGCCACGTGCCTCCACCCCCAGTGTTTGGCCATGTCCATCTGGCTGCCAGAGGTATTTAGACTAAAAAAGGTTGTAAACCTCTGTTATATATTATGGGGGCGTATGGTGGGGCGTGCATGTGTGTTTATGCTGTGCATGTGTGTATGGGGGGGTGTTTATGTATATGGTACATGGTAGGGTGTGGGGGGTTTGTGAGGGGGTGTGGCTGTGTGTAGGGAGGCATTGGGTTTGTTGGAGGTTATGCAGATGTGAGGGTTGTAGGGGCAGGGTGTGGAGGACCCCCACACTCCTCCCATGGTGTAGCAGAAGCAGGCAGAGCACTCATGCCTAGTGGGGCGTGGCTCTAGCCAGCGCTGCCCATTGCAGTGAGGATCATGGCCTCCACCGTCTGTGGCTGTCTGTGTCACGGGCGCTCCCTGCATTTGCTGGGCATGAAAGGGAAACCACAGGTGCTGGCGCCGGGCTCTTCCCCGCTGGGGCTGTGTGGCATGGGAAGGAAGATTCAGGCATCTTCCTCTGGGGAGCGGGGAAGGCAAATGGCTCCAGTGCCTGGGGCTTCCCTTCCGTGCCTGGTGAGTGCAGGGCCTGGTGGTCATAGAGCCAGCCTGGTGGGAGCTGCATCCCTCGCCACAATGTGCAGCACTGGCCAGAGCTGCATCCCGCTGGATGCCTGTGCTGGGCAGGAAGCACCCTGAGCATCCTTGCCTGTTTCTGCTGCCACTGCCACCACCTGCCCGGGCTGTGCACCATGGGGGAAGCCTGGCGGGGGCTCCACACCCTCCACCTTCCCTCATACCCACATGCTGCCTGCCCAATCCATGCTGCCACCACCCACCTGGGTGCAGGCTCCATGCTGCCACCTGCTCCACGCTCCTGCCCACCTGCAGCCATGCCCTTGCTGCTTCCCTGTCTGCCGCCTGGAGCCAGCAGGAGACCAAGGAAATAGAGCAGGTCCCCGGGGGCTGCAGCAGCAGTGGCAGCAGCCCTGCTTGTAAGCTGCCTGCTGTGCTGGCTGGGCCCTTCCACCCACAAGAGTGGGAGCGAGGTGCAACTGGATATGTTCGGGAGGGGGGTATATACGTGGACGCCTCGCTCCCACCCTCACGGGCAGAAGGGCTGGGCAGGGCACAATTCCTTGGTGGGCACTGCGAGCTGAATGAAAATGCCTGATAGGCCAGATCCAGCCCCTAAGCCATATTTCACCTGCCCATGTTCTAATATAACTTATACACTTGTGAGTAACAGTTGGGGCTTGAAAAGTGGGCTTGAATATGAAAGGGTAGGGTATTGGAGAAGACTTGGTGAGACGATCAGTGAAGCAGAGTGGAAATTGCCTAGGACTAAGGGACTGAGTGAGAGAATTGTGCCTTTTGAATTTAGAGCAGAGCTTTGAGATGAGTTGAAGTGGAGAAATGTATGGGATGGGAGTGTAGGAGGCCAGGGAATGAAATGAATGAGATAAACAGAGTGAGGAGTTGTATGCACTAGGGAATGGGTTGTATAACTAAAGAGCTGTGAAAACTGGAAACAATCTGTAGTACAAAACAATAGCATCCCAGGTCTACGTATGTTAAATAGTGCTCTTTAGATCAAACATCTCTATATCCTCTTACATACTCAGCTGTACTTTTATGTAAAAGTAGTGTTCCTTAACCATTCATTTCTGTGCATTCTGGTGTTTAAGATTTTGAAAGTGTGGATTCTTGGAATGAAGGCGTTGGGGTTTTTAAAGTTGTTAGCTAGATTCCATTGAAACACCTTTCACTGTTTAATTTTTTTCTGGCAACCTTTTTTATTTGTGCATATGCATTGTTCTGACCTTTGCATAACTGGATTCATCTACAGTATATTTTCCAATCAAACAAAATGTTTATTCAGGCACATGTTTTTGACACTGAAAGCTTTACACATTGCCAGTTGACCTGTTAGGCAATGTTGTTTGCAGCATCTAAAATAAAATGGCAAGGTGGAATTGGCAAGTCACCTGCAATTCCTGTTGGCTTACATATCAGCATTTCAATTTTAACTGTTGTCAGTGGTTCTAAATAAAAATCAACATTTTTTTAACAGAATACTTTCCAGGCACAAGTATAAATTTAATTAGTTCTTACGATTTTGAATGTCAGGTAGAGTAGGCATTTGTTAATCTATAGTTTAATATTCTAGACATGAATCCTTCAAGACAAGGAGTCTGACAGGTTTCAAAACTTTCACAGTGGAGTAACTGAAATGTTGTCAACTCTTGGCTGAAATTTTTCCCAGATTCTTCAGAAGATCTGTCAAATCTGGAAAAGAAGCAAAGCACACTCACACATGCATGTGTGCACATGCGTACACACACACACACACACGCTTTTTGTGATGGAGACTAAGGTCCTGGTTCCAGAGACAATGTTCGCTCTGAAAAGCATTTCACATTCATGCATTTGAACTGACGAAGAACATAGAATTACAGGGATGGAAGGGACCTCTAAGACTATTTAAACCAGGGGCGGGCAATAATTTCAGCTGGAGGGCTGTTTAATGAGTTTTGGTGAGCTGTTAAGACTTGTGGCCCTGCCCCTTGACAAGCGCCCCACCCCCTGGTCACCATTTTGGGACCTGCCTCTAGTGCCTGAGCTTTGCCACCAGAAGTCCCTCTTCTTGCCCTTGGAAGTGCTCCTTTTGGGAAGGGGGTTTGCTATCTTGGAACCAGAAAACCCCCCAAATTATATACTAAAAATCAAACATCCACAATAACATATTTTAATTTTATTAAAAATATATATTTTTGTCTTGACTTGTGTGTGTTTGCATTGTGTATATAGAGGTGATTTCATAATAGCTCTTGTATACCATGGGTGGTATGGGGATATGGATGGATGGGTATGGGGTTTGTGCGGGATGTGGAGGGGGAGGATGGGTGGGCATGTTTGTGTGAATGCATGTGTGTGGTGGGGTATGTGCATGTAGAAATGAGCAGGGCTTCCCCCAGAAGCGGGCAGGTGTGTATGTGTAGGGTTTGTGGGGGAAATGAGGGAGGGTGTGGGTGGGTGTAGTATTTATGGGGTGTGTGATTGTATGTGGGAGAGGGTGTGGTTGTAGGGTTTATGGGGGAGAGTTTGACTGTATGGTGGGGTGTGCATGGGAGCCCCCCCCCCCATGTGCATGTGTACCCCCCCCTCCTGAGCTGGTCAGCACCTGCCCCTGCCCCACAACGATTCAGAGCCTGCATGCCCTGCAGCACCTCCCTGCGACCGCAAACAGTGCAGAGCCCCAGAGCATCCCACTCCTGCTTTATACCTCCTGGCTGTGGTGTGTCCTGCTGCTCCCTGGGCATGCAGTGTGGTTTAGGCAGCTTCTTCCAGCTGCTGCTGCCGCTGGCCCCAGCCCCATGGCCCTGGCAAGCACCTGAGCGCTCAGCCCCAGCATGATGTGCCCCCCTCTTGCTCTGGACTTGCTCATTCAGGCTCAGCAGCAGCAGCAGCAGCAGCAGCTGGACAGAAACTGTTGCTCAGCATGGAGGAAAAGTGATTCATCTCCGTCGCCACTGCCAGGCGTTTCTTGGTGCAACCACCCAGAGCGTGTGTCACACCAGGCTGCCCTTCAGCTCTGCCACAGTCTCTGCTACCTTTGGGCTGCCCAGTGCAGCAGTGATAACAGTGCAGAGCAGCTGCAGGGCAGCCCAGGTGGTGGAGACGCCAGGTAGCCCAGTGCTGTGTGTGCTTCATGTGGCTGCACCAAGAATTGTCTGGCAGTGGCGATGGGGAGGGTCTGCTTTTCCTTCATGCCAAGTAACAGTTTCTGCCCAGCAGCCACCACTGCTGAGCCTGGATGGGCAAGTCTGGAGCAGGTGTCAGGTGTACCGGGTTGGGGCTGCTTGCAAGGGTCCCCACTGGTACTGCAGGTTGGGACCAGCAACAGCAGCAGCTGGAAGAAGCCGCCACTGCCTGGGCTGCCTAGAAGGGCAGTCCAGATGCGGAGCTGCCTCAGCCCCACTGGGTGCCTAGGGGGCAGCAGGACACGCCACGGCCAGGCAACACATGAGCCAGATGGGACAAAGGGACCCGTTGCAGGCCAGAAAAAGCTCCTCCGTGCAGGCCGTATTTTGCTCACTTCAATTTAAATTCACATATTACACAGCTTTTGATAAACCACCCCTGGCAGATGCTTATCCATCCTCTTCTTGGAAGCCTTCAATGAAAAAGATTCAACAACTTCCTGAGCGGGGTGGATTTGATTTAAATTAAATAGATTGAAATCATTAATTTGATCATGATTTAAATCACTGATTAGGAAGCCTTGATTTAATCATTGTTTTCTACTAAAAGTGCATTCTTGTTGTTTGATATAACTGTAATATGTATTATTCACAGCTCAGAGATAGAAGGATGTAGGTTTCATTTTTACCTACATCATTTTCAAGGTACACACTAACACTTTAAAGCAGTGATTTATTTTGATATTTTTTCAGATTAATTTTGTACCTACATCAGAAAATGGAATTATGATGTGGTTATTTTATTTACCAAAGCTAATTGAAGCAGATACTTGTGAAGTCGTTGGGAGGTGAACTAACTTAATCATGGATATTTGGGGGATATTTTTGCCACACTGTATTAGGAGGACAACAACAACCATCACCGAAAACAACAGACAATTGTTTTATTTAAATAAAAAAACAAGCTTATGTATTTTGGATATTTTTCTTCAACAAACGTTTAATTATTTTAACAAAACAAGCATATGTATTTTTGATTTTTTAACTAATTTAGTTATAGATGTGAAATGTGTTTTTAACAAAAATTAAATAGATTATTTCAGTACGGTCAACATGAGAAACTTAAAATACCAGGCTGTGCAGCAAACTCAGTCTTCACTTTCCTCTTCCTGTTTATTTATAGACTGGAAAAGAAAGACAACCTCAGTTCACAAGGATGCTTAATTGGGTCTTGCAGACTGAGCACTGAGTCCCATTGGGTAGAGTGGTTTTCTTTAATCTTTATTAATCCATAGAGGAGCCTCTGGGAAGCGCATAAGATTGGGCCTCTGATATAGTCTATGGCCTGTTGTTACCTGTTTATAAAGCTTTTCTAAAAAAGGTTACTTGAATATATTGTTTCAAATGTAGATGGTGGAAGGCCGGGACTAACATGGCTCAGCCCCCCCAAATGTGGGCCAGTGGGAAGGGCCACAAGGCAGCCCAGCCGTGGGCTCCAGGAGGCTGCAGCAGGGGTGGGGAGAGGTACGCACACAGCCAGGATTGCAGCCTGGCTTGTGGATCACTGGCTGCTCAGCATGTCAGGCAAGTACCAGTTGATTCTCTGAAGGGGAAGGGACTTGGGGCAAGGGGCAGACTGAGGCCCCCGTGGTGAGGGAGGCAATGGGGCCGTGGCCAGGCCTTGTGGTGGGACAGTCAGAGGCTGGGCTGCTGGTTTGGCTGGGGGGGGGAGCCTCCCACTGCTGTGTGCACCCTAGTGGAGGCCCAGAGGGCAAATGCCCTCCCGCTCTGTGTGTGGGAAGGAAATTGAAAATTATCTTAAACCAGCAAAGGGTTTAGAACAGACATTGCATAAACTGGTTTGAGCCAAATCAGTTAAGTCTGATACTACATTCAGCCAGGTTTATCTCAAATCGGTTTCAACCATTTTCAAACTGCTTTCTATGCGCTGAACATCTGTTCTGCTACAGGTTTAAACCAGTTTCTGATCACTTAAACCGGTTTATATGTAATGTATGTCCCTAGCCTGGAGGACAACCTGTCACTTCCCCTCCAGCACAACCCTTCCCATTCAGACTCTGTCTTCAGAAAGCCCCAGGTATGCAACCTCCTTTCCTATACATAGCGCTAAAAGGCATGTCTGGTGGTAGAGCTGGGGCAAAAACATGGCTCAGTGCTCCCTTTTTGTTTGGTATAAATAAAAACAGTTTGTACTGAACCATTGTATCTTCTCATATACTACTCCCCCCAAATAAGATGTGAACCTTGTTTTGGGAGGGCAGAATGAGGAAAAAATGGTCTAGAGTCGTGGTTGAAAGCTGACTATGGACAGCTCACTGGCTGTTTCAGGTAAAAGCTAGAGTTTTACCTGAAACAACCACTGATCAGTTGACATCAAATTTTGCTTCTCAGCCAAAAACTACTGCTGATTTCAGTAGCAGCTGTGAGGGAGTTAAAGCTGGACTCTATCCCTGCTGAATGATGGCTGGAGAGAAGCAGAGCCTTTGGCAACCACTGCAGTCCCCATGCTTCTGTTCCAGTACATAAATCAGCTTTTCTCCATAAGACATGCACCCCAGTGTTAGATGGCTAATTTTGGGGGGAAAGCTACATGCAGTATGTGAGTAGATATGGCATTCTTCCTACTAGACTAGTTAGTCTTGTTAATAACCTGTCTCTAATCTGTCAGTCACTTTGCCCTGTCATCTGCCTCACTTCAGACTAACATGGCTAACCATCTTTCTTCCTAATAAAGATAGGTTCTTATCTGAAAACCTTAAATTAACAACTAAATCATCAACACATTATCATTTCAGCTGTAGGACTTCTAGTTCATGTTCAGGCTGAATAGATACAATGCATATTAAAGAGGTCTGGTGGAAAAAAAAGTCACACCTATCTCTTCCAGCTTCAAAGTTGCCTGGTATTCAGTTAGCAGTTTTTATTGCTGACCATTGATTGCTGGAATAAGTCTGAAAGAATCCAATTAAATGAATAAAGAATTGCATGTCAGGTATCGCCATCTGTATTTGCTTATGTCAAACAGCATCAAAAGCCGTCTGGCGATCAACAAAGCAGCTGCAGAGTGGTCAATTTCCTTTAACTCTTATTCTCAGATTATGAATAAGGAAATTTTGAATTTAATATCCTTCAAATTTCTGCATGTTCTTTGTTCTCTTGCCTCCTTATTGTTTAACTATGTGACGACCTTGCTTGAGTGCAGCATCAGTAATAATCTGCAAATTGCATGCTTCCCATTCTAATTTGGTTATCAGTCTTTTAAGGCCAATAGCTGATCTGAGCCCTAATTCAGCAAAATATTTGCAAACACTCCTGGGAGCGTATGATAAAGTCTGTGGGAATCAGTTGGTCTATGTGCATGCTTAAAGCTAAACACCTTAAATATCCTACAGAACAGAGACTTTTATTGCTTGCTTTACTCTGTATTGATGTCATAAAATCATTTACCTCAAATTATTCTAGATTTGCTCTTCAGCTCTGCTTAAAATTGATGCAGTTTTAAAATGGCCTCCCAGTCCATTCTGTATCATACTTTTAATGCTTTTCACCAGAGCTGGATGAGGTAGTTTTAGTGCATTATAAATTTGGTAAAATACAGGGTTTCAGTCATCCTGAAAGTATTTGTAAATTCAGATTGAATTCACAATATGGTATTGTTTGGGAGGGAAAAATGGGGGAAGGGGTGCAGTTTGGGTAAAAAACTGCCCAGCTGCTCCTTTGCATGTAGTTTTCTCATCTTCCAGACAAAATATCCTAGATTCCAGTTGCAATAACTATTTATACAAAGTGTATGACATAAGCAGGAGAGAATGAGAGCAGTATTACCAGAGTACCTGGTAGGCAGTGTATTCTGGAAGTTGAAAGATGTGGTTTAAATGGTCTCCGGCAGAGCAGGTAATTGACCTTAGAGAGGTAGGATGGGGGACACCTGCTGAGCTATTGGGTAAAAGGGAACAATACCAGGAGTCCTCATTTAGGTTACTTTTCTTACAAGTGCTCAGACAAGTTCTGCTTTGGGTGAAAAGGACATCTTGAGTTGAAAGAAACGATGTTTCTTTTAATCTTCCAGTTTGACCAAAACTAAATGTGTTGGTTTCTTTTAAATAAGATGTTTGATCCAAACCAAAGTGTGTGTTTCCAGTTCGGCAGCCAAATAAACCATCCTTCTCCCCCCAGTTATTCACCTAACTCTACTGGTGGTCTGTCTTTCCAGTTGTGCTATACAAGATGCTGATAACAGCTGGAATGATGTTAGGCAAGCTTCTTGACAATGTAGAAACATGTTCTGGCTTTACCTTTCTCATTCTGCTGCTTCACTTCTTTAAAGTTTGCTGATGAGTAAGTACAATTTATCTTGCCACAAGCATCTCTGTCATGATTCTTGCTTTCAGTGTGATACCTGATTAGATTAAATAGTTTCATAAAAATGTAACATTTGATCTATTTCCTGCCTAATGTTTGGATCTGTCTTTACTCCTATTGCAATAACCCTTGGGAGAGATTTTATTTCACAAGAACATATTTCTTTCCCACAGCTGATTATGCTTATGGCAGTCATTTAACTAGTTAACTCCCAATAAGGTAATTCCTGGATTTTTTTTTTTTTTGTCTTTTTACTTTCTGGTTTCCTTTTACACCTTGGTGTTTACATGCAGGATGAGGAGCAGGCTGTGTGAGTATACCTAAGTGTAACAGGGGCAATCCAAGCTGTGTTTGGAACGCTGGTCTGAATCTGGTCCAGATTCATCAAAGGGCTTTGCGTTGGTACAGAATTTTTTACCCTACCTGTCCTCATTCAGGATCACAGTTTTCTTGCAGTGATTTTTCTCCCTCCCTACCCCAGCGGCTCAAACAGTGGGTAAGCAGCCAGTTTCTGAACCCATGCTTTTCATGTGCTTGAAATGTATGCCTATTGAACTTGGATTCCTGCATCTCTGGCTTGCAGTGCCAGTTTGATGACCATACCTGAGCCTTGGTGCTCTTGCTGGCAATCATTGTATTTTTGTCAAACCAAGCAGCCTAACTCCCTGGTTTCTTTACACACACACATATGCACGCACATGCACACGCACGCACACACACACATGTGCGCGCGCACACACGCACACACTCTTTTGAGAACCCAGACTTAGGCGTGGCTGACTTTACTGTGATGTTTCAGTTCTGAGAAGTTACTGCCACTCCTTGTTTCAGTTCTGAGAAGCTACTGCCACTCCTTGTTTTATTCTTAAGCTTATACAGACATGTTTTTCACTCAAACTGGTGATAGGAGGAGTTCAGTCTTTTACTGAGTTATTGAAATCTTGTGATTTCATTAGTAACAGTGATGCTTATTAATGGTATTGATAAGAACTGTTTATATCTTCTGTTAAAAACTAAGCTGTGCATAATTCATTCCTTTTCTTACAGTTCAACTTTGTTTAAACTAAATTGGAATCATCTTGTTTAGAAATTCTTTATCTATGAATCATTCCTTTTTTCTGCAATAATTTGGCTGATAACTAAAACATAACAATTTTGAATTGCTAATAAAGTTTTTAAACATACAATTTTTAACTGGTATAATTTATAAAAGGTAATATTACAGTGAAAAAGAGTGAGAGTATGGAAAAAATGGGAAAGCACACTTCTTTTGTCTGTTTGCACTGTAAACTCCATATTACTAGAATGGTATTTTGCCACACATACGTGACCTAACAGCTTCAGTCTACCCTTGGAGTTTGTACCTTCTATTGTAATATAGTCTTATTGTATGTGTTTTCAAAAACAATCTAAACTTGATTTCTGTATATTATCTAGGTTTTAGAACCTACATTTTTAAACAAAATATTGGTCTTTTCCAAATTCTTGAGTTTGCTTTAAGATGCATTCAAACTCCTGATCACTTTATCTACTGTTTCTAGAACTGGAAATGTATCTGTCACGTTATATCAGGGGTCAGCAACCGCTGGCACATGTACCAAGCATGGCACGTGAGGCCACTTTACTTGGCATGGCACCGCCGGATGGGTGGCTGCAAGCAGACTGGGCTCCATGGTTGGCAGTAGCTACCCAGAGTCTGGGCCGGCTGCAGCCAGGAGGCTGCAAACTTCTGCTCCGGGCTCTGGCATTAGCTCTATACTGGCGGGTGCACGCACACCTTGGAGCGGATGGTGGGGGAGCAGCCTGAGGCAGCGCAACCCCAGCCTCTCCCCCGCTGCCTGCACAGAGCTAATGACTGGGCTTCAGAGCCCAGCACAGCTGTTTGTACCCAGCCTGGGCTCTGGGCAACTGCAACAGGCAGCGGGTAGGCTGCAAGCAGCTGCACTGGGCTCCACAGCCCTGGCATCAGCTCCATGTAGGCGGCAACTGCACGTGCACCTCAGAGCGGACAGTGGAAGGGCTGTGCTGCCTCAGACCCTATCCCCACCATCCGTTCCAAGGCGTGTGTGCTTTCGCCGGTATGGAGCTGATACTGGAGCCTGGAGCAGCTGTTTGCAGCCCCCTGGATGCAACCAGCCCAGGCTCTGGTAGCCACTGCCAACCATGGAGCCCAGGCCACTTGCAGCAGGGCTTGCAGCTAAGCCCACCTGACTCCCACCTGCTTCAGCCCTGGCCCCAGCCCAGCCCAACCCCCTACCAGGATGAGGCTGGCTCTGCCCCTTGCCAGGAGCACCGCACCTTTTGCAGGCTTAGCTGTGCAGGGTGGGTGGGTGGTTGGGCTGTTGGGCAGGCTCCAGGCTGGGGCCTCAGCCAGCTGCACTGCAGCCCAGGGGCTGGCTCCCTGGGGAAGCACAGGGGCTCGGGCGGGACCAAGGCATTCATAGATTCATAGATGTTAGGGTTGGAAGGGACCTCAATAGATCATCGAGTCCGACCCCCTGCGTAGACAGGAAAGTGCTGGGTTCAGATGACCCCAGCCAGATGCCCATCCAACCTCCTGTTGAAAACCCCTAGGGTAAGGGAGAGCACCACCTCCCTTGGGAGCCCATTCCAGACCTTGGCCACTCTAACTGTGAAGAAGTTCCTCCTAATGTCCAGTCTAAATCTGTTCTCTGCTAGCTTATAGCCATTATTTCTTGTGACCCCCAGGGGCACCTTGGTGATTAGAGCCTCACCAATTCCCTTCTGCACTCCCATGATGAATTTATAGGCAGCCACAGGTCGCCTCTCAGCCTTCTCTTGCAAAGGCTGAAGAGGTCCAGGTGCCCTACTCTCTCCTCGTAGGGCTTGGCCTGCAAGCCCTTAACCATATGAGTGGCCCTCCTCTGGACCCTCTCCAGGTTATCCACATCCCTCTTGAAGTGTGATGCCCAAAACTGCATGCAGTATTCCAACTGCAGTCTAACCAGCACCTGATAAAGGGGAAGTATCACCTCCTTGGGGAAGTATCACCTCCTTGGTTCTGTTTGTCATGCATGGGCATGATAAAGTGCAGTTAGCTCTTCTGATGACTTTGTCACACTGACGACTCACGTTCATCTTGGAATCCACTAGGACTCCAAGATCCCTTTGTGCTTCTGTGCTATCGAGCAGGTTATTGTTGGGTCGGATTTTGTCCAGTGGCACAGGAGCCTGGCTCCATGTGCCCGTGCATCTGGTTGTGTGTTTGTCTGCCTCTGTCTGGTTCTGTGCGTCTGTGTGCGCACACTTGTGTCTGGTTCCAGATGTGTGTGTGCATGTGTCTGTTCTGGGTGTGTTCTGGTTCTCTGTGTTTGTGCACGTGGTTCTCTGTGTGCATCTGCGTGTGACTGGTTCTCTCTCTGCTCTCTTTTTCTTTCTCTCTCTCCTCTTTCTCTTATTTGTCTCTTTCTCTCTCTCTCTCTCTCTCTCTCTCTCTCATTGCAACATGCTCAGCAAAAAAGGAATACATAACAAAAAAGTCAACATTTATGATTATTAAATATACTAATATGCAGTATGTCCTGCCATGTCCCGTCCCCCCCATTTTGGTTTTCTGGCATGCTGGTATTCTGGCACCTTCCAAGGTAGACAGTGTGATTTTTTTCAGCATTCTGGCCAAAAAATGTTGCCTACCCCTGCATTATGTTGATAATGTCATCCAGGCAATTTAGCACCAGAAAGGCAAAGTGGAATTGCAAAAAGAAAAATACTTATTTTTCTTATAAAGGAAACATATTTGAGTTGCACTGTAAGAAATAAATACTTATAAAGAAAAAGTAGTATTTTTCTTCTTACAAGGCAACCCAGATACATTAAGAAATAGGTTTGTAGGTTCTTTTTGGATATCAATGCCTCTGCTGCTTTTTGTTCTAAATTACAAATTTGTAGGCCTTATTCTTTGAAGAACCTTAATAAGATATGACAATAACTTAGTTTTTGCCCTGATATAATTTTAAATTTTTTGCTTAGTTAATTTTTCAGTTGTCTGGTGACTTGTGGGATCTTCTTTCTATTTGTTTTCTGAAGACATGTCAGGCCCTGGTTTTGTGAACACTTACCAACTCATATTTGTACATTGAGTAGGTCCACCCCTTTCTCTTTAGATTCTAAATCTTTGTGGGGCAGAGACTGTCTCTTTTTGCATATATCTACAGGCTGTTGCTCAACTCTTTAATCACAACACTATTTCTTTTACTCTTTGCTATTCTTTTTTATATAGTACTTTTTATATTGTAATGTTTAAGCTTGACTAATTGGCAAATCGTTCGCTATACAAACTTGAATCTGCTTTGTCACTTATACTACTTGATGTACATAGGGGAAGTGGATATTCCACCCGTGAGTGGTGTGCAACCTATAAATGCTTACCTACAGACCTGCGGAAAAGTCATACCTCAGTATTCTTTTAATGGTTTCTTTCGTTGATTAGAATGGGAATGGTGTTATCTAAATTTGTAGTGTAAGCAAATTCACAAGCACAAAACATGAGTCAAGGATTATTATTGCTTGGTTTTGAGAACCGATTTAAATAATTAGAATTACAATCTGTAAAGTATTTTATTACTTCGTATTGCTCCTTTCCACTTCAGTCCTTTGTTGTTCCAAAGTACAATGATCTTGCTCAAGGAGAAAGATACAGTAAATAAAGACTTATTTATTTGTTTAAGACTTATTCCAGTGACCTTGGAAATTGGCAAGCTCTGTAAATAGGATGTATGGATGGCTGGTGAGGTCCTTTATAAGCCTCTGTTTAGAACTTTCCCTAGCTGTGAAGGACTAGCCCAGGACATGAGTACCAGTGCCATTTGGAATCCTGAAATATGCTGTCAAATAATGCATGAACTATCGTTTTGATTTTTTTATTTTTAAGTTAGCGATTTTAACTACTGTATACTTTGCACAGTGGAACAAGCGGAGCATGAAATTAAATGTCATGTATTAAATCTGCCGATTTTAACTTTTTTTTTTTTTTGGTATGGTCACTTTTATACTTAGAAGTATCCAGAATCAAGGCGGTGTTTAGGCAATTTAAAAAAACTGATTGAATGCAAAACCCTAAATAGTTTTGTGTTGACATACTGTAAATGAAGTATAATTAGAAAGGTCAGGCAGACTGAAGGTTTTTACAATTGCCAGACTTTAAATAGTGGCTTGCACTAATGTTTCATAGAGCTGTTACTATTTAAGCATGCACAATAGAAACGAAGACAGTCCCTTCCAGGAAAAAGTTTACATCCTTAAAGAAATGGGAACACATCAGAGATTTGGTACCTCTATTCTAACCCAAGTTTCAGTTTGGCTTTCCAACATCTTGTAACATGTAAGTGATGGCAAGGCATCAGTACTAACCTCCTCATCTGTCCTTTGAAACATCTTTCCCCTCCTCTCACCCCACTCTCCCCGGTGTTCTGCTCTGCTTTCTGCTTCTTGTCCTAACTGCTTCAGTGCTGCTGTTCCCTCCCTGATTTGCTGCGTGTCCTCCACAGAGGTTGCCTATGCCACTTGTGGCATTGGGTGGCCAGTCTATGGCACAATGCTATTAGAGGTTCAAAAGCATATCCTGTTGTAATCATTGGTTGCATCCAGATGAGCGCAGACGTTTGCTTCCCCAAGGACAAGTAGCAGCACCGCACCTTGCACGGCAGCTACTTGTTCCCAGGGAACGTCTGTACCACATGCACTTTGGTGTGCAACAAGCTACCCCGGGGCAGTAGGGGAGGCTGGGACCAGCACTGTGCTGGCCCCAGAAGCATTCTCAGGAGTCCTGGGGGCCCCCTGGGGCTGCAGCTGTGGCGATCCTGACCCTGCCTGGCAGCTGCAGGGCAGCTCTGGGTATCCTGGCTTTGCTTTTCAGCCACACGTGCTGCCTGTGCATGTGCTGCTTGGTGGTTGTTTTGTTTGTTTGTTTGTTTTTGTTTGTTTTTTGATCCTTAGCTATCCTGAGTGAGAACATCTGACTGTGCAGTATGTGCCCATGCAGATGTCATCACATACTGCACAGTTGTGCTCATCTGGACGTACCCACAGAGTCATAGAGAAGTAGGGCTAAAAGGGACCTCCAGAGGTCATCTAGTGCAACCCTTTGCCTGAAGCCATTGGTTCAAGTCCTTCTCTCGCAGCAAGAGAGAAAAGGTGCTTTCCCTTCTCTATGGTAGCCCCTCAAGTCATGCAGAGAGAGAAAAATTCTTATCTGCTTTCCTTGACTCACAAGAGAAAAAGGATGCTTCGCTTTTCCTTTCCAATTATAGTAGATAGGTATATATGATATGCAGCAATCTTCAGCTCTTACCCCTCTGGACCTCAAGAATGACTTTGTTTTGGGCTGAATTGAAGGCAGTGTCAATGTTGGTTCTTGAATCTAACTTGAAAAAGACAGCTCTTGTTTACATAGTTCTCTTCCTACAGTGTTACTAGGCTAAGTGAACCCAGAATTTGTCTCATGTTGGAAGCTAAACAGGTCAGGCCTGCTGGATAAGAGGTGACCTGGGAATTACAGGTGTTATGGACAGAAGCAAAAGAGTTTTTAGCAAACCCATATTAAACTACAGAAAATGAGTGAACTGCAAGACTTCAGTCCTGTTGTTGCTTCTGAGCTGACGGGTAGGAATAGAAAAAAATCTTCCTTCCCCAGTTATTATTGTGTCAGTTGTCTGGCAGGGCGTTGTCTTTTATGCAGCTGTAGGTAGCACAATGAACTTTGATCATTTGTTGGGCCTCTAGGTGCTGCACGTTTAAAAACTAATAAAAACCTAGCTTTATTATAGGAAAGCATTTAACCCAAGGAAAAAAAATTTTCATCCCACTTTTTAAAGCAACTACTTGAAAAATGTTTTGGTGCAGTATTTCAAAAACCAGAATATGACAATATTATTGTTAGAGCCATTATTCTAAAATTGCTATCTTCCTCCTCATCAGGTTCTTTCAAATTGAGGAATTAAATTTTATGCTTGGCTTCAATCTGAGGCCACAGTAGCATAAAAACACAACCTACTTGAACTGAAGTTATACACTAAAGTGAGGCACAATTCAATTATAATAATTCTGAAAATTTCTAAAAGATACAATAAATATATTTGCAAGGCATGTTTTTAGGCAGTGAGTTTGTTATGCTGTGGCTTATGGCCATTATGCTGAGCAATGCATAACTATAGCCACTTTTGGTTCCAGCAGAAAAGAGGAAAATTTTACGTTATATTTATATGGTGACTGCTAGTAAACCTGGCTATTTGGATGGCTAGCACAATGTGGTTAGACCATACAAAGGTAAAATATATTGCTAAAAATTCATTCCCTGCAGTTACAAAAACAAATGTAGCTTGAAGTCACTTGAATACATCTAACACAATATTATGTAGATCTATAAGTGTCTTTTAGGACCTTAAGCCAAATAGTGTTTGAACCATACTTTTATACTTGCCAGGTACTAAAACACAGTGGAACCCATACTTAAGCAATTTTTAAATAAGGGGACCAGTTTCTTCTTGAAAGATGCATTTTATCTTTATGGCAAAGGCTAAATAGTTGATCTGTTTCTTGTGCAAATATTTAAAGAATTTCCCCTAAATTGCACAAATACTGTTAAAATTGCACAAATGCTGTTAAAAAGCATCTTTTACATTTAAACAGTAATTCAAAATAAGGAAGGTTGTTTATATTTAGGATACAAGAGACCTGACTCTCTTGAATAGCCTTTTGATGGAATATTATCTTCCAATAGAGATCATTACTACCTCTCTCTCTGATGTATGTTTGATATAGTTGTATATGAAAAGTGCTTATGTACGTGTAACAGAAACCAGTCATTTGATGTTGCTAGTATGCAGCTCTTCATTGAAGTTGTAACCTGCATGGCTTGATAATCTCCCACAGATTTTCATCTAGTGATGACAACTGGGTTAGAGAAGTTCAGAGAAAAGGAAGACTGATAATAGTTATTGTGTAGTGAAGGTATTCATTAAAGAAGAGTGCCTGGGTTTCACGGGGCTTTTTCGTGCCCTTGATTGAATCTATGTGAGCTGGGAGAGATGGTGAGCTGGTTTGTGATGCAGGGCGGCCAGCATGTAGATGTCAGACAATGTTAGGTCTTTCAATTATTCATTAGACATGGAGTAATATATTGTCTCTTCCTTTTTTCAGGGCCTGTTTGGGTTCTTCACTGAGGGTGTGGACACACACACACGTGAAGCTATTTCAAAAGGGCAGCAGCTGTGTCATTCTAGTTGTTATATGTGGACAAGCTGGGAATGATACAAGTGTAACAGAACTGCTCTGACTTTAAAGCTGCTGTATCTAGTGTTAGAATTAGAACAATTAGAATGTCACAGCTGCTGCCCTTTTGAAACGGCTTCAAATGCACATGCGTCCAGACCCCGAGGATAAGCTTGCCAAACCTTAGATTGGATAAACTAAAGGCAGTATGTTTGGGAGGTGAGACTGGAAGCACTTGGAGACTTTCCTGCTCATCTTTACTGTTGAGGAAGGCCAGTAAGGTTCTACAGTGTATGGAAACCCTTTCTTGCTCTCAGAGTGCTCTTAGACTATCTTATATGTCGTTGGTGCAAGTTATGACTCTTTCTGCCTGATATAAATATTATCCTTGTTACTCATGCCTGTGTTCAGGCAAGCCACGATTTATAACAAATTCTCTATTCTATCCATATATGTGGAAAGCTTCAGTAAGTGCGGAAGACAGTGACCCATTTACTTAGCAGGACTAGTCAAAGAGCACGCAGCACCAGTGCAAAGGTAGCTCAGTTTAAACACCTGATTCTAGAAACACCTTCACACTATATACTGTGGCTCCAATCACCAGTAGACTTTACCCAAGTAAAACTGGGTGTGTGGTGGAGCCTTTTAGTGAAGGTTGATCAGTCCTGGAATTCACTCACCCTGCTGACCCTTTCATGCCCAACGTTAACACCAAAGCCCATCTTCTTAGCAAAGCTTTTCTCTGATGCAGGTGATGGGGAAGGGTGCAAGAATTGCACTGCTTTTAATTTGTGAGAGAAAGGCTCTGAGATTTTTTTCTTCATTATTGTGTTACCTATCAAGTTGGCTGGTGTCTTTTCATATGCCTACTGGTATAAAATAGGATTCATATTTCAGTCTTTGTAAATGTATCTGACAATTCCAGATTGTGCGCGCTATAAAGAAGTATCCAAACCAAGAGATATGGACAGTTGTACAGTTTCTGTTCTAGGTTTTAGAATATTTATTTAACTTCTTCCCAGGCAATAAGAGAGCTAGGAGAAATTAGAAATTAGATGCATGTTTGCCAGTTTTATAGATGGGGACCTACTTAATTTTGCAGATTTAATGGAAACCGCAAAATCCACAATTGTCCGTGAAATCAACTTAAAATAATTTAATAAAAATAAAATACTGGCTCCCCAGTGGGAGCCAGTGGTCCTCACTGCCTTGAAACTGGTCTGGCAGAGGAAGGTGCCAGCTGGAGGGGTGGCACAAAGGGCAGCCAGCAGCCAACATGGTAGCTGCTCTCTTGTTTCTCCTCCCACCTTGCTCCCCCTGGGGCCTCTCCATCAATCAGCAGCAAGGGCTGGGTCTGCTAGGAAACGGCCACAAAATGGGCTCTTTGTGCCATGACCAAGCTGCAAAAATTCCTTTGTCTGGCTGTGAATTAAGTAGGTGCCTAGTTATTAGGGCTGTGTGAAGCTTTGGCTGCTGATTTGATTTGACGGAGGAGATTCAGCCCAGTTCGATGACCAAATCTCTGAATCTGAATCAGGAGACCCTTTAATCTCTCTGAATTGATTCGGAGAGATTCAATAATTCAGACATAGACACAGCTCTAATTGTTTTTTCTACATACCTCAAGATACCAGCTTGCTCGTGAATGCTGAGACGGTGGGGCAGATGGAGCATCCCACAGGAGCACAGGGGTGGTCCCCAGTGTGCTCGGCAGCAGACCCGGAAGCGGACAAGAATTACTTCTGGTCCACTTCCAGGTCCTTCGGGGCATACGTAGAGGACCCTCCCTTCACCCCCTAGCTTGGCGACTGGTGCCTTCTGGGTCTGGGAGGGCACCTGGAGTCCCCCCACAGCCGATTGTTGGGCCAGGGGATGCAGGGGGGTCCACCACCAAGCACATGGGGGGGCCTTCCTGTGCTCCTGTGGGATGCTGTATCCACTCCACCATTTCAGCATTCATGAGCTGTGCCTGGTACCTCAAGGTATGTAGAA
This sequence comes from Crocodylus porosus, assembly GCF_001723895.1. Taxonomy (NCBI): domain Eukaryota; kingdom Metazoa; phylum Chordata; order Crocodylia; family Crocodylidae; genus Crocodylus; species Crocodylus porosus. Next base: position 248,818,498 of record NW_017728886.1, on the reverse strand, counting down.
AAAACATTTAAAGCTGTGTCTGTGGCCTAATCGCTGATTCTCTGAATCAGCATCGAATCTTCAGATTTGGATTCGGCCAAATTGAATGGGTACAGTGATCCGAATCAACAAATCGAGTCGCTGTCCCCAATTCACGCCAAATCTGAATCAAACACAGCTCATTTTGCACACCCCTACTAGTTATCGAATTTTGCTGTATTATGATTTCTGGACTGTAGTTTGCTATCATGATGTCCCATGTAGGGATGTCTATATCGGTTTAAATGAATATTCATTTAACCTGTTGTAATTGCAGCAGGTTAAATGATTAATCAGTATGGCAACCTGTAGTCTGGCCGATGGGGTGTCCCTACCCACAACAGCCTCACACCAGCTGTGGCACTTCCAGCCCTCCAAGGTACAGTGGGGGTCTCAGCAGTTCCTGAGGGCTGCACCTCACAACAAAGTGGGCAGCTCCAGTCCGGGTGCAGACAGGGCGGGCAGGGCATGCTGGGGGGTTGAGCCACAGGCCCAAGGGATTAGCCCTGTGTCCACTTACGTCTTGCCCTGCCAGGCCCTGTGGCAGTTGTAGCAACAGAAGGTGCTGCATCTGGCTGGGAGTAGGGATGGGGACAGGTGTCACGGGATTGGGCTCCAGCCCGTGGCTTTGCAGAGTCAGGGTGGAGGGGTGTGTGCTGAGCCTTGGGGCAGCACCTGCCCTGCACCCACCCACGCAGAGTAATGCAGGGAGCTGGGGGTCAAAGCAGCCCTGCCAGGCAGGTAGCACAGCCCAGGAAGCTCCTGGTGGCAGCAGCCAATGAGTTGCTGCACCCACCAGCATACAGTTTTTCAGGGCCAGCAGAGAAGGGAAGGGGCAGGCAGTACAGCCCCACCAGGCAGGCAGCAGCCAGAGAGGGGCTTTACTGGCCTGCTGTGTTGTGCTGTGAGGGAGGGAGCAAGAGGCAATCCCTATCCTCCCATTCCCTCCTCCCTCTTTCTTTCTTGCTTCTCTCTCCCTCCCTACACCTAGCCTAGCTATTAGTTATTAGTCACCCTTCCCCTCCTCCTCACTTATCTCTCCCTCCCTCCTACCCTTCCACCTTCTGGTTCTTGCTGGGGCACTACAGGGCTTCTCTTCTTTGCCTTCCTTCCCAGACTGCTCCCTGCCCCAGGCTAAAAGATAACCGATAAGCTGAGCCAGATCAGTTAAACAATGAATCGTTTAACTGTTCACATCCCTAGTCCCTTATTGGCCTAACAGGATGGCGAAGTGCTAATTTCATAATGATCCACTCCTCTGAGCTCATGCACAGTTGGAATTCAAAACAGTTTGAAAAGGATCATTGTCGCAATAATAATTGGTGGTATGGGGGAGATCTACTAGTCAAAACAGCTCTAGGCATCCTGGTGACTATTTTCTGTACCTCCATTTTTAGAAGATATAGTGCTTCAATCCGCCAATGCAAAATCATAAGAAGATAAAAGATGTGGATGTGTTGGTGAAAAGAGGCATATTGTAAATGAGGATGCATTGCAAATTCATCTTTATTCTCTAGACTTCATTATTTGCTGATGTAAATGGATGCAGCTCCATTGCCAGCAGCAGGGACTTTGATCTCGTATGTTGCTTCAAAATCACCTAGCCAGTGGTTGATGAGAAATATTTATTGCTGGAAACAATTGCAAATTTATACATGTTTATCTTCCTGGGCTAAGGGTAACTTTTACTTTTACTACAGGGACATGCAAGCAGCAGATAGTGGCTCTGCCCTGGGCCCCAGCCCTATGCTGTTATGGCCCTATGGCCCTGTGATCCTGGCCGTTGCCCCACCCCCCCACCCATCCCGCTCCCAGACCCGGCTCTTTGTCCACTCTTGGCCCCATCCCATCCACCCAGCTGAGTACAGCCTGCTGGCGTGGGTCCCAGGCTGGTCTCCATGGAGACCCTGCCTGCCCAGTACTGGGTGTGGGACGGACAGACTGGGGTGCCCAGTCAGCAGGGCTGAGTCTTGCGGCAGCAGCGGCAGAGATTGGCAATGGCAGCTGAAAGGAGGCACCACTGCAGGGGCTGTTGGGAAGCGAGTCTGTCTGCTGTGCCTCCTTAGCCCTGCTGCGTAATGGATGGCGGTGGGATCGGCCGTGTGCCCCACAGCCTAGGCTGCCCCCTGTGCCTAGGCTGGGTGGGGCTGAAAGACCCTCTGCAAGCTGGATAAAACTCCAACACCTCCTCAACTATGTCCTTGTAAGAGTGCATGATCTAAGACATTCATATCACACGTATTATGAGAGGAGCTGATGACTGCTGAACCAGGCATCACCTAGTGAAATAAATCCTGTCTATTAGGGTTGCATTGAAAGAAACCCAAATCAGTCCAAATACAGTACAACATCAAATGCCTTCAGACTCCTAGACACCACAAAGGTCTTCAAACATATCTCAGCAAGAAACTCATCAGTCGTAGGATAACACTTGTGTTGAGGAAGACTGGAAAGCTCTAAAGGAGACCATCTATAAGGTCCAACAATATGTTGACAGTCATGATGTGCAGAGCTTCTTTAGTCATGACGTGCAGAGCTTCTTTAGTGCAAGGCTGTCTGCAAGAGCTTGCAGACTCAAGAGTACGCTCTTCAAAGATAGTAAGTCCATCAAAAACTGCTGGAAGGAGCAATGCCAAATTTTCTGAACTGAGAATCAGTGGTGACTGATGACACTATTGAATCCATACTGCAGCACTGAGTAAGGCAGCAGTTCCCAACTTCGGGTTGTGACCCAAATAAGGGTCGTGGGGGCAATGCTGGTGGTGCCGTACACAAAGGGTGAGCCACGTCATGTGCTGCAAGCTCCCCTACCCTGCTCACAGCAGTGGCTAGCAGCAAAAAAATGTTGGGAATCACTGAAGTAAGGAAAGCACTTGTCAGTCCACCAATCTCTGAAGAAGTCTGCGAGATGGTAAGACAGATGAAGAACAACAAAGCATCTGGCCCTGATGGCATACCAGCTGAGATCTTCAAAGTAGGTGGGGAAACTATGACCAACAAGATCCACACACTATTTCTCAAAATCTGGAACACTGAGGAAATTTCCACGGACCCAAGGAATGCCAATATTGTCACCATTTTTAAAAAGGGTGATAAGTCTGACTCTGGAAACTAATAGGTATTGCCCTCCTCTCTGTCACCAGGAAGATGCTTGATCGAATTCTGCAAAGTCAACTGCTCCCTCTTGCCAAATAAATCCTTTCTGAGTCTGTGTGGCTCCAGACCATCAAAAGGCACCAGAGACTTGATTTTTGTGGCCTGGTAGATCTAGGAAAAATGCTGAGAACACCACCAGGAATTGTATATGACCTTTATTGATTTGACCAAAGCTTTCAACTCTGTTAACTGTGAGGCTGTATGGAAGATGTTATCGAAGTTTGGCTATCCAGAGAAATTTATCACCATCCTAAGACTCGTTTATGACCAGATGACTGCCTTCATCCTGTGCAGTGGCTCTGCTATGGCGCCCTTTCCCATTTGAACTGGCATCAAGCAGGGCTGCCTGATTGCACCAGTTATGGTTTCCATCTTTCTTGCAGTCATCAAGATCTTGATCAGAAACCATCTGCCACATGGCATTGGTATTGAGAACAAGATGGAGAGGAGCCTTTTCAATCTCTCCTGCCTCCATACCAAAACCAGAGTTATTTCGGCTTTGATTGTGGAACTGCAGTACCCCGATGCTTGTGCTGTCATTTTGCATATGGAGGAACACCTACACATGTCCCTTAACTGCTTCTCTCAAGCACACCAGTGCCTGGGACTGGCCCTAAACATCAGAAAAACAAAGGTGCTTCACCAACCTGCTCCGAGCCAGTCAACTCCCTTGGAAAAGATCCTCATTGATGGATAGGAGCTGGAGAATGTTGACTACTTTGCATACCTCGGCAGCCATCTCTCAAAGAAGACCAACACTGAGGAGATCCTGTATAGGATCCAGTGTGCCAGTTCTGCCTTCGGAAGACTATCATTGTATGTTCAGTGATCATCAGTCACATCAGGACTTGAACAGAGCTCCTGCTATATAAGGCTGTGATAATCCCAACTTTTTGCTATAGCTGTGAAGCTTAGGTGAAGTACAGGCCTGAAAAGCCTGGCAGGCCATCACCAGTACTACCTCTGGAAGATCCTTGGTATAAAATGGGAGGATCATTGCACAAATGCCAGTGTCCTCACTGACACTAACACTGCCTGTGTGGAAACATTGATTATTCAACACCTTGCTGGGGTCGTTTGACCCCAGTACTCTTTCCTGCTACGGCAGGGGGTTGGACTCGATGATCTGCTCAGGTCCCTTCCGACCCTAGAAACTATGAAACTATGAAACATCTTTTGTCATTGTGTATGCATGCCTGATGTACAAAACAACTGCTCTTCTCCCAACTCAGTCCAGGACAAAGGACACGTGGGGGCAGAGGAAACGCTTCAAGGATGCCCACAAGGCAAACATTAAGAAGTGTGGCATTGACATAACAGATTGGAAAAAAAACTAGCCTGGGGCAGGGCTACAAGGCAAAGACTTTTAGCTAACAAGCTGTTGGTTCAGGTGGGAAGGGGGCACACAACCTGCTTAAAAAAGGGAAGTGTTTTATAATCTAGAAGTGTTTCTGGTAATCTAACTAAAGCATGTGGTAAGTAAGGAAACAAAAGTTATGCAGTATAGTTTTGGGAAGGGCCAGGACTTGTAATGGGATCCTATGAAAATAACATTGATTAAATCTACAGGATCGTTGTTGGGAAGGCTTATTTAATGACTTTTCAGATTTATAAAAATAAGTAAAAATGTCATTAGTATTATTTATCAAAGTTTATACACTTTATTTTTGAACTGTCAGTGTTTACACTTTGTAAGAATTGAGGTATCTCTGTTGTGTCTTTCTCGGTAAACGGAGACTTTTTAATGCTGACTTTTTGTTGGTGATCACAGTGGAAAGATGGATGAATCTGGCCTTTAAGATTTAATCCTTTTATACAAGTCATAGCCTGAACGTTTTACAAGTAAGGAAAAATGGTAGGCTTGCATGATATGAGGAACATGTACAGAACGTACAAGGGAGTCTCTTTCCCTACATGAAAATTTGAGTAACTGATTCACCAACTAGGAAGGCAGATATCTAATACGTGTGTATGGGATAAATACAATTTTTTCTCCTGTTCTGTCTTTCCAGACTGGTACTGTGAAACTGACAAAGCCAGTGGCACTCTGGACACAGCAGGATGTCTGCAAGTGGTTGAAGAAACACTGCCCTAATCAGTATCAAATCTACAGTGAGTCATTCAAACAGCATGACATAACTGGTAAAGTATGCAGTATCAGAAATATTTAACTTATTTTAAAAAAAGAAAATTGATTTTTAACTTTGCTTTTAAATAAATTATGACTATGTAACAAGGACCTGTCATTAGTTGTTTTTGTCTGAAATGGTTGTACGTTTCAGAGTGGTGAATATATACTAGCTTGTATCAGTGAGCTAACTTCCTTCAGTTGCTCTAAAACAAACTAGGGGTTAGGAAGGGCTGAAATAGATCGGGGGAGAATGAAGCAACAGATCTTGATAAGACTGTTTAGTCATATACTTGTCAATGAGGGCTGGTTACAACCCAAAATACATATTTTGTGGGAAATTCCACATTTTTTTCATTCAGAATCAAAGCATTGAAATGTTGACATTTTTTAGGGAAAAAAAATCATTTTGAAAAAAAATATAAATTACATTTTATTTATCCTTTTATTGAAGCGTTTCATTATGGGAAGGTTCAAATGGATTGATTTGACTTTATCACCTTGAAAAGAACCATAGAAGGGTAGGGCTGGAAGAGAGCTCAAGAGACCATCAAATTCTTTCTCAAGCACAGGGCGGGTGAAACATACATAGACATCTCCAACAGATATTTTTCTAACCTACTGTTAAAAAGAACAATGCTCTGTTTCCTCTAGTAGCTTCTTCCTGTTCTTCTAGTTAGGAAGTTTTTCCTAATATTCAGCCTAATTCATTTTTGCTGCAAATTAAATTGATTCCTCCTTATCCTATCCCAAATGTACATGAAGGACAGTAGATCATTATTTCCCTTCTTGACACCTTGTATATAGGGATCTACTTAATTCATGATTTTGCGATTTTTTTCAAAAACCACAAAGAAAGATAGTTTCAGTGATCAGCATGAAAACTGGATTTCCTGTGATTTAGTGTGGAATCACGAAAAAAAAAAAAACTTATGAAAAATAAAATGCTGCAGCCCAACTCGCAGCCTGCCGGTGGGGTGGATGCTGCTGACATGAAGGCAAGATGGTTGCTGCCCCCTCCTCCCTCCATTGCTCATTGACCAAAAGGGCTCCATTTTGTGTGGCCCCACCCCTCTGCCAATCAGTGGCAAAGAGCCAGGCTCCATGAAAGGCAGCCCTCTCAGCCAGTCAGTGGTGAGGAGCAGGGCCAGTGCAGCCAATCAGCAGCAGACGGGGGGACGGTAGCTGTGAAAAGTCCATGAAAATAGTGCCAGGCGTCATGAGTGGTCCACAATTTTTACTTCCCCTCTGCATGCTTTAAGTAGATCCTTACTTATACATATTGGGAAACTGTGCTATCTCCTGTTCAGTTTTTTCTTTCTTCTCTAGACTCAACAAACTGGATGCTTTATGTTATATTACAGTTTACAGTACAGTATCAGTCTGGTCGTTTGAGCTCTTCTATTAAAATCATAACACGTATTATTTTATGTTTTTATTGTATAAATGGACTTAGAGAAGCTGAGGAACTGAATAGGAGTCCCATTTACACACAGTGTTCGTCAGAGAACTAGCCTGCCTGCCTGATTTCCATGCAAAGTTCAAAGGAAATTCACCCATTCTTGTACAACTTGTTGACTAACAGAACCACTATAAGCTCTTTGGCTCTGTATAAATGGGAGATGGGGACATTGACTTAGAAAGCAGAAAGACAGCTAAATTATTCTCAAATTAAAACATTCTTTAATAAATAAACTGTGGAATAAGTGCAGGAGAATAATGTGAGAAGATCTAATTAAAGTGTGCAGGATGTCTGTGAAGAAAGCTAACTAACGTATTTCACTAAATATGAAATCCTAAGAACCTTTGTGGGAAGGCATGTCATTTGAATGACTAATGCAACATTGGGAGATCATTCTTATGGTGGCCAAATTTGTGACTGTCCAAGGAGAAGATGGAGGGATTATATTGAGCAAGATCTTAATGTGCATTGGCAGCAATGGGGAAAATGAGCCATTTTTTAGAAAGACATGAGGAGAAACTGTGAGAGTGGCCAAGGACCTGTAGCATCCATAGAAACAAGGATGGGGGAAAGAGGAGGAGGAAACGTTTGGGCTGCATTTTCTATTGCCCTGTATCTTCCATTTCTGTAACGAAGACATTTTACCTTCTATTCATAGTGGCATAAAAAAATATAAGCAGTAGGTTGAAGGAAAATCAAGCAGGCCCTTATTTTAACAAAACCTTCATGTTGAACAGAACTGGCTGGACAGGACCACTTTAAGTATCATAGGAGATGTCTTCCTTGGAGGCAGGTTACCCTGTTCTTTAGAGGCTGATAGTGCACCAGTGAATTCAGCAGGGGTTTGTTTTTCATTGCCTTTACGCAGCATGGGCCTAGAGTGACTAAAAAAGTCCAAGTATCCTTGGGAGGAACATATCAGTTTGTTGACAGCATAATAAGGAAGAGGCCTAAATAACTGCTCACTCGTGGGATTCAATTTTTTTAAAGAAATTTTACATCATCTCCTTAGTTTTACGCAGTACTCACAGTGTGTCTCTCCAGAGTAATTTTTAGTGGTATGATCATTAAACCAACCTCATTCTGTCAAAGTAATACCCAGGGGACACCTGTGCCCAAGCGAAAGAGTTGATGTGAAACATTTGAAAAAGCCATTTAAAAAAATAAACTCATAGAAGGAAATGAACAGGACTTTACTCTCTTTTTAGTTTTAGAAGGGACTACAACCTATGGATAAGACTTAAACACTGAACTGCGCCATGACAATGTAATGCTCACTAGTACTAATGATGCATTGCACATTGTCACATTAAAATACTGCTAATTTTATATTCTCCAGAAAAAGTAGCATTAAATTAGCAATGCTGCTTTCCATTGTTATAAAGCATGCCTGCAAATCTGTCTGTGTAATCTTAGCAGGATCTGTTTGTATCCTTCAGTAACATGCCTACAAATGAGGAGTTTAACAATTCATTTAAAATCTCCTAAATGATGTAACATATCAGTGGAAGGATGTCCTTGTAGTTAAGAGACTACCCTGGAACTGAAAGAATTCCTGGTTCCGCCATGGCCATCATTTGCAACCTTGGGCAGAGAAAGCAACTAAGTTACTGAGAGATTATTTCCTTTTTTTCATGGATGTTTAAGTCAATCATAGTTCTGAGGTGCTTAAGTAATGTGGTAGGGAAGACCATATTATTAGTGACTTGGATGAGGGGGTAAAAAGCACCCTGTTCAAATTCGCTGACTACATCAAGATTTAGGGCGAGGTGGGCATGCTGGAAGGGAGGGACAGGATACAACTGGACCTAGACAGGTTACGGGTGGGCAAATATGAATAGGATGGGATTCAGTACTGACAAGTGCAGGGTACTGCACTTGGGCAGAAAGAATCAGTAGCATTCCTATAGGCTGGGGAACTCCCTTCTCGAAAGTACAATGGCAGAAAGAGATCTTGGAGTCATTATTGAATCTAATATGAACATGGGCCACCAATGTGAGGATGTGGTCCTCAAGGCTAAGCACACCTTGTCATGTATCCACAGATGCATCACGAGGAGGTCCAAGGAGGTGATCCTCCCCCTCTGTGTGACACTGGTCAGGCCACAGTTGGAGTACTGCATCTAGTTCTGGGCACTCTACTTCAAGAAGGATGAGGCCAGGATCAAGAGGGTCCAGAGGAAGGCCACTCACATGATCAGGGGGCAGCAGGGCAGGCCCTATGAGGAGAGGCTACGGGACCTGAACCTGTTCAGCCTTCAAAAGAGAAGGCTGAGAGGGGATTTAGTGGCCATCTATAAACTTACTGGGGGGGACCAGAGGGGAATGGGTGAGACCCTGTTCCCCCAAGCACCTTGCAGAGTAACAAGGAATAATGGCCGCAAGTTGATTGAGAGTAGGTTTAGGCTAGACATCAGGAGGCACTACTTCACAGTCAGGGTGGCCAGGATCTGGAACCAGCTTCCAAGGGAAGTGGTGATGGATCCTACCTTAGGGGTCTTTAAAAGGAGACTTGATAACTACCTAGCTGGGGTCATATGAGCTTAAACTTACGTGGGGTCATATAAGCCCAGTATTTATTTCTGCCCAGGGTCGGACTTGATAATCTGCTAAGCTCCCCTCCCACCCTACATCTATGAACCTATGAACCTATATCATATTTAGATGGATAATGGGTAATTCAAGAATCCTTGCCTTTTTATCCTGCATGATTCACTAACACACATGGGTGATCAGATACTCTGGGGAGGTGTATGACTTTTTTAATACAAATTTTGTTCATTAATAGAAATTGATTAGGAATCTTTTGAGCTTTGATGAAACCAGATGCAGGGTCCAGTGCTTGAGAAATAGAGTGGGTATGAAGCTGGTGCTGGAGTCACCGGCACACTAGGCAGGCCCTGCAGCTGCGGCTGCTCCGCCCAGCTTTGTGGGGGTCCCTCAAAAAACGGGCCCTGGGGTGGTTGCTCCAATTCACCGCACCCTAGGGACACCCCTGGATATAGATTTGTGGGAGGCTGTGGGTATGTGGGGTGCAGGGGAGGGTGTAGGTGTGTGTGTGGGGTTTGTGGGGGAAGTAGAGGTGGGGGTGAGGGGGCATCTGGGTGTGCGCGTGGATATGTTGGGTGTGGGTAGGTATGGGGTTTGTGGGGGACTGTGTGGAGGGGAGTGTGGCTGGGTTGTGTGAGGGGGTGTGGGTGTGGGGGTACATGTGTATGGTGGGGTGTGCTTGTGGGACTTGCCCTATGAACACACACATATACTCTCTCCCTCCCTCCCTCCCTGCATGTGCGCATGTGCATGCGTGCGCGCACACACACACATACACTCTGTCTCTCTTTCTCTCTGTCTCTCATTGCACACACATATACCCTCCTGCTCCTGGCCACATGGTGCTGAAGCAGGCGTGCAGGGAAGCAGTGAAAGCGGGGGCCTGTAGAGGCTTGTGGGGGTGGGGTAAGGCTGGGCCGGCCTTGTTCCTTGCTTCTGCTGGCTCCCCCTGAGTCCTTCTGCCCCTAGCTCCTGTCATCTTTGACAGGCAGCCAGGAGCAGATAAGCAGTAATTTTCTAAATTTCTTAGGGGCCCTGTGGGCCAGACAGAATGGCCTGGTGGGCCGGATGCTGCCCATGGGCCATATTTTGCCCGTCCCTGTCCTAAACCCTCCGTAATCTGTGGGTGTCACATGCAGTACTTCACATGACATCTATTTCACAAGCTCCCTTCTTAAATAGCCAAACTGGCTTACACGTTTCCCTGCTCATCTGAGGCCATTATATAACTGGGGGGGATTAGTTAGAATGTCTCCCCTTGGATTACCTTTTCAAGTCTTATTTGGTGTGAAATAAAGTTACTACCACCAGGTGACTGCATGCTATTAGTCTGGTGGTCTGAGTCCTATTACAAGTTCCAACAAAATATCCACCACCCGGTTAGCGGTGTAAAAAGAGGTGATATGGCAAAGCTGAGATGTGTTAGTGGAACTGTGTATGGCAATCATGCTATTCTCTTCTAAATTATTTTAAAGCCAACTTTCTCTATGCTGAATTCTTCCTTTTAATTGTTACTCAGCAAGCCTTTTATATTTTCCCAAACCTTTGGTTGTTGGCTCATTCTTCTATTCTCTCATTCATCTCTTTGAAAACAAAAGCTTTGTGTACCTACAAGAGAGAGAAAACCAGAAAGTAGCTGTAATAAGGAAAAAAAAATCATAAAAACCTCCCATTATACTCAGATGATCACAAAACAAGCATCTAGGCCAATGGAATAATTACTTTTTACATGTTTTACATAGTCTTCTTTAATACTTCTACTAAAGAGTTTTAGCTTAACATTAGTTATGTGGAAGAGGTGTCCAGTTGACCAGCATCTATGTGAACCTCCCCATGTCTGTAGTGGAAAAGTCAAGCCATTATTTTCTATGTTTAGCACCTATACATTCTTTTCTCACTGTTTCTGTGAGGTCTCAACCAGAGCAACACCTGTGGGCAGTGGGCTGTCAAATCAACCCAGATTGCTTCCATCTGGTAGTAAATTCATTGTTTCTCTCTGGAAGGAGCTGTCTTTCCTTCTGCTTGGATAAGATCAGTCATATTTATAATATTTTCTTCAGAGTTATGATGCAGGGATTGGAAAGCGTGAGGGTCCAAACAGTTTTATCTATTTGTGTTTCTCAGTTGGAATCTTCTCAGACTTTTCCATAGTGTGGAACACATCAAAGAGTGATTATCTCATGAGATACCAGCTCACCTTTGCATAACCTGTCACAACTATAGCAATTATTTTTGTCTGGAAAGTATTAAATTATTGCTTATTTGAATGTCGTTTAGAAATGAAAGTTAATTTTTTGACTATCAAGTGAAAAGTTGATATTTACTATATACAGAATGTTAGCGGAAAGTATTTTGTTGGTTTCCTTTTCCTTTTAACATTTTCATTGAAATTTAATAGGAGTGGGATAGTTTCTAACCAAGATTTCTATAGATCATCAGTAAACAAATTGTGAGTAGGGAACAGTGCCTTATGTGCAATCATCTTTTGGAAAAATTGTCTGGGGGTAAGGGCTGCCTGACGTCTTTATTGTAAATACAGCAAAAGCTCTGTTATTTGGCATCCATGGGGAATGTGGGGGTGCTGGTTAATCAAATATGCCGGTTATCTGGGAGTTAGACTTATCTCCAGCCTGGTGGGTTGGAGGTGTCTTTGCCTGTTTGGGCTGCTGCCCCTCCCACCACATCTGGTGTGCCAGGGCTTTCACTCCCTGGCATCATTGTGCTGGGGGCCAGGGAGGGGGGCTTCACGCAGGCTGCTTTGCCCCAGGCCATGGTCCATGAGGAAGAAGTGGGACTCAGCTTATGGTTGTGAAACCAAAAGTACTACAGTGGGATGGCAAAGTGTCAGATAACACAGCATTTACTGTACCTCCCTAGGTAAAGTAAATTTTTAAAACATGCCCCACCTCTTCCTCCCCTTCCACTTTCCTGGTGAGGAACCACTTCAGAATTGCCAAAAACAGCGTCCAGTGGTGATGCTCTCCAGCCAGGGACTGCAAAAAGATGTTGCTTGGTCCTTCAGCATACCAAAATGCTCTACTACCTTCCCCTTACTGGGGTGAGGGAGAACAGAGCACTGTGGGAAGCTGGAAGACTGCTGGAGCATGTATACTAGATGTTTCAGAAAGCATTACAAAAGAAAGTGCTGCAAAGATGTTACTCGTTTTTTGAGGATCATTTTTTAAGTATTTGCCCTGTTTTGAAACCTCTCCTGCTATTCATTTCTGTTCATTTTCTAGAGCATTTCAAAGATGATTTGAATGCTTCAAACAGTATATCCATCTTGGGCCTAAGAATGTGACAGTCTAAATTGACCTGCACATGACACGTGCCAGCTCTTTGGACTTCCACCTGTCATATTTCAGACCTAGAGTCAGCAAAGAGACGTTGTTGGTCACAAAGGTCTGTGAACATCTCTGGCCACTGGGTGGAGATCAGCTATCCTAACTAATATATGATTTGTCACCTACCTTTTCTACTTTGATTATATGGCATAATTGAAATTTTTTTGGGACACAGCAGCTGTGGACAAATCGCTCTAAAGTGATTTTGCCTATTCCATTCAGAGCTTCTGAAGGATGATTCTGTGTAGGGATGCACCAGTAAGGATTTTTTTGGCCAATACCAATGGCCAATTATTAACCAGCCATATTGGCCAATACCAATCTGATTGCTGATATGCAGCCTGGCAGCTCGGAGAGCAATGCCCAGCCAGTACGCCTGTGGAGGGGAAGAGGCATGGGGGAGGGAAGGGGCATGGGGGGACAGATTGAGGCCTCCATGGGGGAGTGGGACTGGAACAGAGGCAGGCACTGCTTAGCTGAGGTGGGG
>NW_017728886.1:248781238-248805253 GCF_001723895.1 Crocodylus porosus | reverse complement strand
AGGGGCATGGGGGGACAGATTGAGGCCTCCATGGGGGAGTGGGACTGGAACAGAGGCAGGCACTGCTTAGCTGAGGTGGGGTGGGGCATGAGATGGAATTGTGGGTGGCTTGTGCGGGAGGAGAAAAGGGCGGGGGGGTCCCATCACTGCATGCATTACTGGGGGATGCATGGGGAGCATGTGCCCTTGGATTTGTATGCGGTGTGAGGGCAGGCTGTCCACTGCAAGCTTGGGCCGGGAGCTGGGCCAGGGCTATGCTTGGGGCAGGTGGGAGTGGGTGGTGGCAGCTCTGGGAGGGGGTTTATGGGGTGGGCTATAGCCACCCCAAAATTCCCCATAGCCTCTTCTCCTAACGTCCCACCCCCGACTCACAAACACAGCCCTGGCCCAGCCCCCCCACACTAGAAAGAGCTGGCACAGCCCCCAGGCTCAGGCCTGCAGCGGGCAGCCAACCCTTGCCCTGTGCACAAATCTGGGGAGCACATGCCCCTCCCATGGCTCCCCCAGGAGTGTGTGCAGTGGCAGGACCTGTCCCGTCCCCCCCCCGCCCCCGGATGAGCTGCTCGGGGCTCTGTCTCATGCACTGCCCCACCCCAGCTGGGCAGCACCTGCTCCTGCCTCACCCCCACTCTTTCTCTTACTGTGGGGGCCTTGATCTGCCCTCCCCACCATGCCCCTTCCTCCCCTCCCAGACTTACCTGCTGGATGCTGGGTTCCTGGCTGCACGCATGCTGTGACTGTGTGCATGCACATGGTGTTTATTGGTGGCATTATTGGCCACATCGGCCAAAAAGGCCAATTGCCATTAATGTCAACGTTCCTTTTATCAGTGCTTATACAATGTGGACTGATATATCGGTGCGCCTCTAGTTCTTTGTAATTGCTATTCCCTTGCCCACCCCACCTTCAGGATTCCATTTTTCATATCTCTGTTCAATTTTAAAGAGAAGTTAGGGAGATTAATTTGGTCCCACTATTTCTAATGTGTTGATTATACAGGCAACCCTCGCTTAGTGCTCTTAATTGGTTCCCAAAAAACCGAGCGTTAAGTGAAACGAGTGTTAAGCAAAACCAAAAGTATTTGACAACCCAGGAGGGCAACCACAATTGCTTTTAATGACCCAACATGGTGACTGCAAACATTATAACAAAGCTCATTGAGCGCTAAGTGAAATCAAGTATCAGTTTCAAAGGAGTGTTATAGCTCTAAGTGAAACGGCATTAAGTGGGTGTTACCTGTACTTATTGTTAGACCCCAACTCAATGCGGAGCCCAGCGACTTTGGAGAGACAGTCCAATTACTCACGGATCCTGTTGCTTGTTAGCCAGAGCAGAGCAGGAAGCACAGACCAGTACGTGTTGCTCTCAACAGCTTTATTTACAATGGAGACAGCTTCGGACCAGCTGCCTCACCGACAGAATATGAGGAGCCGCCCTGGACAACAGTTCCTTTCACCATTTATACACCTTGGTTCATACCTATTTAACATTTACTCTGCTTACTCAGTTCCACCTCTGGTTCCACTGATTTCTCCTCCTATCTTAAGCTCTACCTCTGTTTACTGTTTGCTTCCTTAGCATGGTATTGCCTGTGCATTTCACTGATTTACATGCCTCTCCCAAGAGCACATGCGTAAGACTTTGACCCCCATCTTCTTTCGGTCACTTGCGGTTTCTTCCTGGTTCTTGCTGGTTTTCTTACTGACTTCCCTATCTCCAAGACTATATTTCTGCTTTTGTCTTCTGACACTTCTTGATGGGCTATTCTATTTTTAAAACATCATGTGTTTTGCACCCTATCTCCCCTGTTAAGAGTTGCTTACTTAAGCATGGGATATATTGTTTTTAATATATCAGCTAGCCTTGTGACCAGCAGCTTTTTGCTGAGAAACAGGAAAAAGCCTTTATTTATCTGCACACTGAGCACCCCTGTATTCCATATCATTACCCCAGCATCCAAAATCCATATTGTTACCCTAACACTTATCTCCAGGGATCTGGGTTTTCAGTTTCCCCACAGAAAAATGGAAAAAAATGCAGATTTTCCCTTTTACCTGAGGAAAATGCAGTTTTTTCATTTTAATAGAGAAGCACATGGGTTTTGCAGTTTTGCAAAAAGCTCTCTGCAGGCTGGCAGAGTTCCAGCCTACAAGGAAGTGGTGGGAGCAGGAGGAGGGTGGTCAGGCAGGGGGCACCATGTGCATATATATGGACATGGCTGCCAGGCAACCTAGAGAGCAGCTCCCGTAGGTAAGTTGGGGTGGGGAGGGGATTGAGGCAACTAGGAGGGAGGGAGGGACGTGGGCAGGGCTGAGGCTGGAGCTGTTGTCCAGCTGGGTGGTGTGTGGAGTTTGGGACCTGGGGCTGGCATACATAGCTGCAGGGCCCTGGTGGGGAGCAGGATAGGGCTGCGGGCAGCTCATCTGGTGGGGTGGGGGCTTGCTCCCCACTGCTGTGCATACTCCTGAGGACCCAGGAGGGACCTGTGCACCCCAGATCTATGTGTAGGACTGGTGCAGGCTACCTGCTGCAGGCTCGGGGCTCCCTGCCCTACTGCCCTTCCCTAGGTGCTCTGCAGCCCAGCAGGTGGGACCTGGTGCAGTAAGGCAGAACAGGGCACACCAGGGAAGCTCCTTTCTGCTGCAGTCTCCACACTGCCTTGGCGACGTGCCCCCTGCTTGCCTGGCAGCAGTGGGGGCAGCAGCACGGGGTTGTGTCCCTCGCTGCTGCGGAGCAGGCAGGGGATAAGTTGCCAGGACAGTGGGGGGCTTGCAGTAGTAAGGAATTTCCCCACCTGGTGCTGCTTTGCCTTGCCACACCAGGTCTCTCCCGCTGGGCTGTAGAGGCCCCAAGGGAGGGCAGCAGGGTGGGGAGTCTAAATCCCACTGAGCAGGATTCACTGGGGAGTCTGAGCCTGCACCTGGTCCACTAGATGTTTCCCTCTGGCTGTGCTGCCCACTGGTGAGGGGGACAACCAGGCTTTACACTCTGCTCCACTGCCGCAGTTGGTGCCTCCCATGGGTGGCATCCAGGGTTTGGGCAGTGCTGCAGGGGGCGACAGACCTGGGTCCCTGGCCTCATAGCCCTGGCAGCTGGGGGTAGGCCAGGGGCTGTGGGTGGGGGGCAACTGGCACCAGCAGGACAGGGGGGCTGTAGGGGTGGGGGTTGAAGGGCCCTAGCAGAACCATGGGAATTATGATGAAGAGTGAGGGGCACTGGTAGGGCTGGGGGGCTGTGGCTTGGGGTTGAGGGGCCTGGACCTGCGTTCTGTGAGCTAAGGGGGCAGGGGGAGCGCTGATTTTTCTATGATAAAAAACCCAAAATCAAAATGTATAGGTCTTTAGAATTTATTTTATTATAGTGATTGAGGCACTGGTAGGCTTCCAAATTGCTTTAAAATTGTAAATATAACACTAAAACATTGTATTCAGTTGATACGTGTGTGTGTGTGTGTGTGTGTGTGTGTGTATAGTGGTGTTTTATTTTAATTGTGGTTTTGGGGTTTTTAATTGGAGATTTTGCAATTTTTCTATCAGAATTAGTGCTTTTTATTAGGGAAAACCAAGGTGCTTGCTTATCTCTATGCCTACTCAGGTTCAGTGTCAAGAGTTTTCCTGCCCTTGTACCATCAAGGGCCTAAAGGTAGTTTGGATGTCATGGAAGTAGTCCTGATTGAAAAGGGAGAAGCATTTTGAGGACCAAGTGAAGTATTGAATAATATCCTCAGCTGAGAGAGTCTTTTTACCAATTTTGAATTTTTTTTTCACAGTTCCTCTGTTTTACTAGACTTATCATTACATTACTTTGATTCTACAAAAACAGTAATGGTCAGATCTTTGACTTCTTAATTTTTAACTTTTAATCTGTAACTCACCAAGACTGGGCCCTTTCTTTTCAGAGGTTTCCTGACTATGGCTACTTCACCTTTCTCATCTAAGTCCACGGCTCTAATGATGTTTAGGTTTGACTCTGGTTGACTCAGCCAGCCTAAGTTGTCTTTCCCTTCGTGTATCTTACCTAATAGCCCACACCCACACCATTCAAATTGTGTTGCTCATTTTCTAAGCATGGTGCTAAGATGCTTCCCAGCTTCCTTTATGAGTAGGTCTGCAAACTACTTCTCTGTGTACTTGTCTCTACTTATGGGCAAGTTGGAAGACAAAAATAGGAACTTGTGGGATTGCTTCATGTACTTGAGGCCTGCACAACTAGTTGACTTCCATATTCAGGGGTAAAAGGCAAGACTGACATCCTACTTGAAGCAAAGCTTTGTGGTTGAGCTAGATTGCTATCAAAATCAAGCTAAGGTTCAAAATCAGCAATGCAAATTGTCAGCAGATGTTAGGGTTCAGGGTGACATTAAGGTCAGATCTAACTACCTATGTGGAAATCACCTCAAGGTTAGATTTTACTGTTGAAGTCTATCTGCAAGTATATTGGAAAGTTATTCAAAAGGTGTCGTATTGCAGAATGCTTTTGTCCACACCCCATCCTTTAGAGCTTCAGTAGTAAACATCTGCCTGTCTTGCAAGACAACAGAATTGCACTGAGTGAGATATCAGCTTGCTGAATGCAGTCCTTGCTTGACATACTCAGGATTTCACTTCCAAGTGAGGTGCGTAGTGACTCTTAACAAAGTCTTAAATTATCTAGACCCAAGTTATAGTAGAGGCTGCTTTTCCTCCTCTACATTGTCATAAGATAAGTATTGAAGCCCAGTATGTTCTCAACAGTAGATGTTTTATAGCATTTAGTCCCACCAGAAGTGTATCTCAGTCCATACCTGGATATATTTAGACTGCAATATGTAACTCATCTTTGTCCATTAACAGCTGGTCTGAAATTTCCTGTTATTTAGCCAATGGCCAAGTTTTCCAGGCCTTTATTTTAATATATATATATTTGGGGTAGAAGAATAAAAGGTATTCAGGCTCTCTGTTTGCAGGAGTACTTGTAGTAATTCCTCAATGTCAGGTGTACTCAGATGCCATGGAGATTAGAGCTTCATAAATGTATGTAATAATGACTTGATTGCTACTTCCATGCAGCACATTAATCACTCTGCACTTTTAATTTCATCCTATTTTATTTATTTCAGTCAGTTTTTGCACATTATAGTTCAGTCTTATCCTCTAGAAATATAGGTAAACTGTTCCATTTAAGATCCTTCATAAATACATTCAAATCTATCCTTCCCATTTGTGGTGATATTCATTTGTATCAGCCTTGAATAAGATATGCCCCCCCACACAGTACCTTCTCCCACCTTAGCACTCCATTTATATTTGTTTGGTATTTGTTAAGCTGATACACATTTCTTTGAATAACATGTGAATTATTTTCATAAAATCTACAGATTCTGTATGCGTCGTGTTTCCTGTATACGCTAAGATTTTCAGCATTGTCTGTTTTGAGGAATTCTATTACTTATAAATTTATTTTTTTCAAGATACTTGGAGTATTGACTAATTTAGTCAGTCTGTTCCCCCGGGCTTAGTTGGCTAACATTGTATCTCCTGTAACCTAGTTGTGTCCCCCTCTTTACTTCTATCCCTCTAATGTTAGTCCCTCGCTCGGGTGATCTGTATTTCTCTACCGGGTTTGTCATCTTTTTTGGATTCACAATCATAAACGTCTACTAATAAAAGTCAATTGTTCTGGGAGCTAGTCAGATAGTGAAGGTCATGCTTTCCTTTAATCCTCAGGACCTTCTCCATATTCCACAAGTTCGAAGATTGATTTGTCAGTGATGACTAGGGATCTGAGTTTTCCCTTTCCCATGGAAAAAAATGGAGTAAAACCTAGATTTCCCCCCTTACCAAATTAAAGTGTGGATTTCTTATTTTAGCAGAGAAACCCATGGATGTTTGCAGTTTTGGGCAGAGTTCCAGCCTGGAAGGAGCTGGGAGAGAGCGGGAGGAGGGCAGTCAGGTATGGGGTGCCATATGTATGTGTATGCACAGGCCCCAGGCAGCCTAGACAGCAGCTCCCACAGGTAAGTGGGGAGGAATTGAGGCTCCCGTAGGGAAGGAGTTGGGCAGGACTGGGGCTGCTGCGGAGCTGGGCAATGTACGGGGCTCTGGGCCTGGAGCTGCAGTGTGTAGCCACAGGGCCCAAGTGGGGAGCAGGACGAAGCTGCGGGTGGCTTGTCCGGGGCGGAGGAGGTTCCCTGCTGCTGCATGCACTCCTGGGGGGGACACGGGGGACCTGTGCCCCCAGATCTGTGTGTGGGGCAGGGGTGGAGGTGGACTCAGGCTCCTGCCCTGCTGCCCTCCCTCGGAGCCTCTGCAGCCCAGAGGGTGCAACCCAGCATGGCAGGGCAGAGTGGGGCCATTCAGTAAAGCTGCTTGTTGCTGCAAGCCTGGCACTGCCCTGGCAATGTGTCCCCTGTGCACGCTGCAGCAGTGAGGGTGACAGTGCGGGGTTGTGTCCCTCACTACAGCTCCATGCACAGGGGACATGTCACCAGGGCATTGTGGGGCTTGCAACAGCGAGCAGCTTTACTATATGGCCCCACTCTGCCCTGCGCACTGGGTCGCACCTGGCAGGCTACAGAGGCCCTGGGAGAGGGTAGAAGCTCAAGCCCACAGCAGGCAGCCCACGCCTGCCCCCACACCATGTACAGATGTGGGGGCATGGATCCCTCCCCCCTGCCCCAAAGTGCACGTAGTGGCAGCGAGCTAGGGCCCCCGCTGTTCGAGCCCACAGCAGGCAGGCAGTGGGGGGAGCCGGGCTCCCTTCCTCTGCAGCAGCTGCCACCTCCTACTGGGGGCAGGGGCTGTGGACCTGGATCCGTAGCCCCATAGCCTTGGCAGCTGAGGGCCTCTTCTAGTAGGGTTGGGGGAGCAGTGGGTGTAGCTAGGGGGTGCGGGGCACCAGCAGGGCTATGGGAGCTGGGGGAACTTGAGATTTTTTTTATCAAGGAAAACCAGGATCCCTGGTGATTACACTATCCTTCTTCCTTGGTCCATGAGCACTGGTCTGCATGATCCTATCATCTTGATTAGCAATCAGATTCAGTACCTACACAAATTGGAGACCTCCAAAGAACAAGTTGCTGCAATTGAAAGTAGCGTTGTTACCAGTATTTCTGTAGATGGTACTCCTTCCTATTAGTTAATACTGAATTAATATTCCAGCATGGTGCTTGCAGATATAGTGTAATATTTTTCCAGTAAGATATGCAGTGGAATCCTAGTTAAACATGGTGCCTTGGGATCATAAGAAAGTAGGGCTGGCGAGGACCTCATGACGTCTGGTCCAGCCTCCTGCTCAAGGCAGGATCATCCCTGACTAAACCATCCCATTCCATCCTAATCTGCTCTTGAAAATATCTAGGGATGGAGATTCCAAACTTCTCAAGGTAGGCTTTTCCAATGCTTGACCACCCTCCTAGTCAGAAAGTTCCTCCAAATGTCTGACATAAATTTTCCCTGCTGAAGTTTGAGGCTGTTGCTCTTAGTCCTGTCTGCTATGGCCCGTCTCCATCCTCTCTGTAATCCCCTGTCAGGTTACCTTTTGTTTGGATTTGTGGTTAGGAGTGAGATTAATTGATTAATAAAGCCATTCCCGTCATAACTTGAAAGCTTTATTAGGATACACAATAGCAAAAAGTTATTGGTACTAATAAAGACAATGCTTATGCAATCTTGGATTCGGGAAAGAGAGGTGTGCTAGCCAGGTGTCTCTGCCTTCCTCAGGACTCTGCTGAGTTGTTTTTTTTCGGCTGAGCTGTGGGAAGGGTCCATTTTGTTGCTTGCCCCAGGCCTAATATGTATAGATGGTTGATTTAACATGCTAATATTTGATCTGATGCTAATATTTCTTATCTTCTTTATGGCTTGCCTTTTGGCTCTTGGTCAGTTATTTACTAATTGTGACCTGTGGCCTGACAAGGCTGCTCTGCTCTGTCCATCGTCAAGGCTGCCTTTGTGTCTAGAATTATTTGAACATGTTAGCAAAAATATATTTATTGTAGCAAAATAACTGTTAATACAGTTGGTCACCTTAGCTGTTAATACTTTAGGATGCAATTGTAATGCAGAGTATTTAGGATGCAGACCTTGACTTGCTCTTCAGTCATATTTCTGCAGCTTTAACTTAGGTTCTCTGAAAATGGCCAAAAATGACATCCACACTTTCCCTGCAATTTGGTTATGCTTTGGATAGCATATGTTTGATTCAAGTTATAGCTCATGGTGCCCAGGCCTATGCAGGGCTATAGGGTCTTTGAAGACTATCAAACCCCCCCTCATTCAGTCTTCTTTTCTCCCTATTTCTTTCAGCTTCTTCTCACAAGTCATTGGTTCCCAAGCCTCTAAATACTTTTGTTGTTCTCCACTGGACTCTTTCCAATCTGTCCACATCTTTCTTGAAGTGGAGGGCCCAAAACTGGACACCATACTCCAGGTGGAGCCACACCAGTGCTGAGCAGAGTGGAAGAATAACTTATTTTGATTTGCAAGTCACACTTGTACAACTCAGTTACTGTTGGCTTTTATTTTATTTTTTTTATTATTATTTTTTTATAACAAGACCACACTGGCTAATATTCAGCCTATTCCACTGTAAGCCCCAGGTCCTTTTCTGAAGTAGTATATCCTAGCCACTCATTTCTCAGTTTGTATTTGTTCATGCCATTATTTCATCCCAAGTGCAAGACTTTGCACTTGTACCTCTTGATTTTCATCTAATTGTTAAACAATATCCAACCAAAGATAGACCTTTGGTGAACCTTGCTTGAGACCTCCCACTAACTAAACATTGAGCTACTGATTACTCCTCACTAAGCACAGCAAGCCAACCAGTTATGCATCCACTTTACAGTACTTTCATGTAGTCTTTATTTCCTTAGATTGTTAATGAGAATGTCTTTGGAGCTGGTGCCTAAAGCTTTGCTAAAGTCAAGGTGTATTCCATCCACAAAATCTTACACCTTGTATAGAAGGAAATCGAGTTCATCAGACATGACTTGCTCTTGGTGAATCCAGGCTGGTTGTTCCTGATTACGTTGTTCTCTACATGCTTCACAACAGATTTCTTGAGGAACTGCTCCATGATCTTTCCAGGTATAGAGGTCAGACTGTCTTGTCTGTAATTTCCTAGATCCTCCTCCTTCCCTTTCTTAAAGATAGACAACTGTATTTGTCTTTTCCAGTCGTCTGGGGCTTCCTCCTTCTTCCCCTTCAGTTCTTGAACACTCTCATGTCATGGTCACTGTCACCTAAGTTGCTGTCCACCTTTAGGTTCTCATCCAGTTCCTCCCTGTTTGTGAGTAGCAAGTTGAGAAGAGCTTCCCTTCAGCTGGGTTCCCTACCAAAAAGTGATTCTCAATATGCTCCAAGAATTTGCTGGAGTGCTTATGTTTTACTGCCAGCTTATGTCCCGATAATTAAGGTCTCCTATGAGAACCAGGTCCTGCGATGGCCCCAGGCCCTGCACTTTGGAGGGCCCCGCACAGTGGGGCAGAGCAGTGGCGGCGTGGAGTTGGGAGGAGTGGTGGCTTTGCGTCCAGCCGCTTGCCACCACCCTTCCGGCCGCTGATGCCACCACCACCAATGGCAGTGGCAACTTTTTCAGGTCCAGGGGGATTGGAGCAGGGGCAGGGCCCCGCATGGGCTGATTTGCTCCAGGCCCCACACCCTGCTCAGGTCAGCTCTGCCCAGAGGCTTTCAGCTGGCCTACTACCACTTCCTACTACAGCTCAGAATACACATACATCTCCTTTATATATGGGGCAGCACCTCCTCCTTTGTCCCCCTTGTCTGTCCTTCCTGAGCATGTTAATACCCATTCACGACTGTACTTCAGTCATGTGAACTATCCCACTATGTCTCTATTATCACAATTGCATTCACAATTGCATCATAATTTCTTGATTGTAGTAGGACTTCCAATGCTTCCTGTTTATTCCCCGTGCTTCCAGCTTTAGTATACAAAAATTTCAAATGTCTGATTGTTCTACTTCCTCCCTAAGATCATTGCTGAAGCTTTCAGTTTTGTGTCCCCTTGTTAAGCTTTTATCCGGGTCCCCTCACTCTTTACTTACCTCTGGCCTTTTGTCTCCATCCCCTGGTGAACCTAGTTTAAAGCCCTCCTCACTAGGTTAGCAGGCTTGTATGTGAAGACACTTCTCCCCCTTTTTTGTCAGGTAGACTGCATCTCTCCCTAGATGCCTTGACTCAGATGCTCATGTTTTCATGCACACAATTGCCATTGTAGTTTCTGTGCTGAATCTGGCTTTCATTTCCTTGCCTAAATCTTTTAACTGTAACGCTTCTTTCTGATTCACCACTAAACCAGCTTCTCTTTTGGTATTTGGACATTTCCAGTTCCATTTTTTCTAGAACCAGGATATAATTACATAAAAATGAAGATATGTCAGGAGATTTTCTTCCAAATTACTTTTGCTGTTGGATGGGAATGAATACTTATTTTCTTGCTGTGCTGACACTAAGTTAATTTTATTAGCTCAGTCAGAGGATAAGGAAGACTTAGTCTGAGAATGCATTAATGGTCCAATGTAGAAGTTATTAGAGAAACTTGCAGTGCCTCATTTTGAGCAGGTTGTTTATTAATTCACCAAAGGGGGTGCATTTTTTTTTGTGACACTTGTAAGCAATTAAGGGTGGATTCTTTTTACTTTAGCTCATTATTTGATACCATGCGCTATCATGATATGAGGATTTAGTTTTACTGTAATCTTATTATTCCTTTATTCCAAGATGTACTGAGGATTTATAATACTGATAACTTTCTTCAGTTATGTGTTTACTGAAATGTGGTTAGCAATGGAAGACATGCCCTTAGTTCCCTATTCTTTTTTAATTTCCTATTACCTTTTTAATTTTGGAGTCGTTGTAATAATGCTGGCAATATCCACCATTCCTGATGTAATGTAAAAATGTTAAAGGAAATTTTAAGGCAATGCATTTCTCTCTAAACCAAAAACACTGAAGAAGTTTTATGAATATGCCAAACCTGCAAGAAGATTGTTTAGGATTTGGGTTGTGCTTTTGTGCCGTGCAAGCTCATATTTCATCTCACCTTCCCTAGTTTCTTCTGTGTTCTGTGTTTCACTTTAAGCATCACTCACCATTAATCCTTTATGATCACCCCCATGCCTGAAGCCTCCAAACCAAAAATTCCTATGTGCCCCCAGCTTTTGCATCCCTCCTGTTGGATTCCATGATCCTCTTTTCCCATGCTCACGATGTTCATGTCAGCATTATCTGCCACAAATATATCTTCTTCTGGACATCCAGTTTCAGTGGTCTCCCCTCTTCTATCTTGTGCAACAGCATGTCAGAATTCAGATGGTTGTATTTATTTGCCTGATGTGAAAATGAGTTATCCTGTGTTAAACAGTTCTCTCCCTGGCCCAAGCAGAATCAGTGAATGCTGTTTGTAATTTTTGACATTTTCAATGAGTACTATTTAGATCTAAAAAAAAGGTGAAGTTCATTTTTCTTTTCATTTGAAAATAGTACCCTCCCCACCTTTGGCAAGATTTGAATGCAAGTTTCCAAATGCTGGAAAAGAAAACACCTGATTTTTGCATATATATAGTAAATAAAAAGGAAACTCTTTTTTTCTGCCATTTAGCAAGGATTTTGCATAACATTTGCCATGTTTTGTGCAATCATTTTCAGTTCCTCAAGGGGGAGCTTACACACAAGCTAACTGACTTCAAGGTGGTATTTTGGGTTTTTAATAGATTATATTTTCAGCAAATTTGTCATTTTATAATACAGTGTTTGGATCCTGCTCTCCAGCTTTAAGTGAAACTGTAGTGGGAGCTATAAAGAATTGACTTACTTTATGCCAACTAAACATCAAAATTTTGTAGTCTGGGATCTTGCTGCACTATGCTGACAACTACACTTAAGTTTGCATAGATATTGCCATTTTAATCTGTTGTTTTCTGTTTCTTTTGAACTCCTGGAAACTATACCTGTTGGGTGGGAATTTCTCGTCTCAGCTTGAAAATGATTCCATTTGTGGAGGTTTAAACAAAAGCAGCTGCGTCCTGTATTAAAAATAAGGAGAATGGCAGAATAGAGGGAAAAAGCACTCTCCTCCTTTCTATTGAAATGAGATAAACCCCAATTCTCGTTTCTGAATGGCTCTGAAACAGCTGGCCATAGAAAGTTGAAATTTGGCATGGTAATAGCCCTTGCTGAGGAGAAGTACCTTTGAGTGTTCCGGTGGAAATTATTTTTGATTTGACATCACTAGTAGGACTGGTTGAAAGTCCTACAGTGTCCATATGCAATATGGTATTTTTGGCACCGAGTTCTTTCCCAGTGCTGTTGAAGGACACAATTAAGGAAGGCCATACTGCACGATGGATACTGTGAAAAAAACTTGATGGTGTAGGAGTGGACCTGATAAATGAGACAGGACTCTTGTCCAAGCCCTTGTCTCATTCAAGGCTTGCTTTTAGGTTCTGAGCATCTTCTGAAATGTTTCTGCAGCAGCTCTGGTCTTGTAGTTTGCTCAGTCTTCCAAAGGATGATTAAAATCATTTGCTGCTGCTTTTGCCTGCAGGCAGCCAAGTGGCTTTCTGTAGCATTCAAAGGGACGTTCCAGGGTAGAAATGTGAGGGATTCCCAGTCCCATTGAAATTCATGGGGAGCCTTTTCATCGACTTAGGTCATTTTGAACCAGTTACTTAAATGTAATTTCAGGCAAAGAAAGCAGATCCTTAGTAGACAGTCTTGATCTCAGAAAGTAGCACCTAGTTCCAGTCAGTGACCTTAAGCATGGCTGGGGTGCACTGCCTTCCTCTAATGACTAGTTAACAGCTAAGGTAGAGACTCGTGTTTTGGTGCCCAAAATCATGGTTTCTGTTCTCACTGGTCTTTGAGGGATTCATTCACTCAGCAGTAGGATTTAATCATTCTGAAGAGCACAGGCAGCAGTAACCTCTCTCTCGAAATCAGTGGAGACGGCTCCTGCCAGTTCCTTGCTCTTGACTTTCATAACACAAACTTCCTTAGGGGTGTAGGGTGTAGCCGTGTTGGTCTAAGGACATAGGCAGACAAGGTTCTGATCTCTTCTATGTATTTTCCCTGATGGAAAATATGTAGGAGAGACCAAACAACAACTGTGCACCAGAATGAACGCACACCGGAAATCTATCAAAGACAGGAATACCCAATTACCTGTGGGGGCACATTTCTCACAAGAAAACCACTCTGTCTCCAGTCTCTCAGTCCTGATCCTCAAAGGGAACTTACAAAACACTTCCCAGAGACATGCCTATGAACTTCACTTCATCTGTCAAGGTTGCCTGTGCAGTGCAGGAGCTGGGGCCCAGTTACTCAAGCAGCATAGGCACAGGGCCCTTCACCTCATCTCATGAACTAATGAACCATGCTGGTGGTTCTCATTATCACCGAACACCTCCCCCGCTTGGATCCCACATGCCAGGGAGACAGGAATTGAAGGTAACGGTGGCCAAAATTTGGAATGGGCTTCCAAGGAAGGTGGTGCTCTCCTCTACCTTAGGGGTCTTTCAGAGAAGGCTGCATAGGCATCTGGCTGGGGTCATCTGACCCCAGCACTCTTTCCTGCCTAGGCAGGGGTTGGACTCGATGATCTGTTGAGGTCCCTTCTGACCCTAGCATCTATGAATCAGCCTCCTGGATACTAAAAATCATGGACTAAATATAGACATTGGATTTATGACCTACCTGAGATCTGACTTCCCAGGTACTTCTCCATTATTAATCCTCCTTCTCTCCCCCCACACCCAGCCTGTCTCTCACCCATTGACTCCTCAGTTTACATCTTCACAGAGTGCCTGTCTTGCATGCAGACCAGCCCAGTCTGTGGCTTCTTTACTTTTCATTCCATCCAGGAAGAGCGCACACCAACTGCTGAAACTTCCTCAGCCTAACAAAGGTTTTTTGAACCCAAAAGCTTGCTTAAATTTTTTTTTCCAACTCTTTAAGTTAGTCTAATAAAAGATAATGAACTTCCTTAGGTTCATGCCAGGCCCCAATTCTAACTTCTATAAAAGAGTATATTGAGAAAAGTGTAAAATTTCAAAACTACCCCTTTTACCTTGGTAAGCAATACAGGAGATGCCCATTTAAAAAAAAAAAAGTGTTAGCAAAAAATAGGCACATGCACCTTGCAAGCCCAAGTGCAACTATCAGTGCTTTATTCTTTGGCATCTGCAAGCCTATTTTCAGTCACTGCCTGCGTCTGTGGTGTAAGAGGCATTATGGCAGCCCTGGCCATTCCAAACATTACCCCACAAAAACTGTGCTTAGCCAGGGTAACATCAAGATATGAAGATATCAGAGTGCAAATCCACTACCCCAAAGTTCTGGATAATCTGAAATCTGAAATGTTTGACAATCTACACAAACTACACATTTTCCCACTACACTTTCCCACTTCCCTCTCACCCAGCTGTCATAGGTAGGAAGGATTTTTTTTAAAGAACATCTACCAGGTAGCCAGCAGAAATACAGTTTCCACAAATATAAACTTCACTTATGAAATACTGTGTAAAAGTCGAGAGGAGACTAATCGCTCCCCAAAGCACTCATTCAGTTTTACAAACTACAGAGCAGTAATTCATATATACTTTGTCATTTTCCCCCCATGCTTAAAAACACCCCGTGTACAGTCTTCTAGATGGATGAAGATGTACCCTGCTTTACACACTAATGAGGTCCACAACACTAATGGGAAGTTCTGTTTTTCACAAAAGCGAGATCAATGCCTAAAGAGACAGACCTTTGGCTTGCTTCAACTCTGATTCTTCCTTCCTGACCCCTGAATTACTCTTGTCCCTGATTTCTCTCAGCTTCTGACTGGTTCCTGCTTTTGGCTAATCTCATGTTTTCTGACATGAGCCTGGGCCAAGGCCAAGGCTCTAACTGCTAAGGTTAACCATCCACATCTTAGTGGCTGACAGTAGGGGCACCAAATTAGCAGGGAAAGGGTTGGCCCCATAGGGTTTTAATAGGGATGCCTTCTTGAATGTAGCATATTGATGCTTTTGTTGGTAATTAGGAACCCAGAGGTCTCTCACTGTTAGAGAGTCTTGCTGTTTCGCTCAGGGTTATAATAGTCATCAAGTTTGGGGTCAGGAAGGACTTATTTCTCCTGCACGTTATATAGATCAGTGATTCACAACCTTTTTTGTACCAGGACCCATTTGTAGACATCGATGGCCAGTTCTGACCCAGAGCCCCTGTCCTTGCTGGTGCCCCTGACTCCCAAGCCACAGAGCCCTGACCCTGCCAGTGCCCTCACTCCCAACCCACAGCCCTCTACCCCCCAGGCACCTCCCCCATGCCCCTCTGCCCTGACACAGCCTTGGCACTTGGCCACCTTCTCCCAGCGCCGACAGGCACCCACCTCCCCCTTACACATCCACACCCCCCACCCACACACCCAGACAGTCCCTAGGCCCTGAACCTCCAACTCTCTGTACACATACCTGCATCCGGCTGCTCCAACCACCCTGCCTGACTGCATGTCAGTCACGTGTGTGTGCGCACGCAGATGCACTCATGCCTGCTGCCTCCAGTCACCCAAGCAGCTCCTTGCAGCCTGGAATGCTGCCAGCAAATGAGGGAAAACCCATGCTTTCCTGCATTTTTCTGGCACCGGCTCATGACCCTTTCAAATATTCTTGTGAGCCACTTTTGAGTTGCAACCCATGGATTGAGAAACACTGGCATAGACCATGGGAGCTTTTGCCTTCTTCTGCAGCATGGGCCGTTATCCTTTTCCAAGACCTTCTGTGCATATATTAACCAATTACTTTCCTGTGATTGCAGTGCCTGGGTATTGCTTCCCTGTTTTTCCTATGGTACATTATAGCATTCTCTTGGTATTTCAGATATGTTTGTTGTAGTCGTACATGAGGTTTTGAAGTGGTAATTTGGTGGGTTCCTTTAGTTAATGACTGCCTGTAAATACAGGGGCTGGACTTCATGGCCCTTGAAGGATGGTCCCTTCAAGTTCCTACTTTGCTTTGGTTGGTAAAGTACAAGTTCAGCTGTAGTATCAATAGCTGGTGTTAATTAAAGAACCCACAGAACTACTCCCACTGTCCATCAAATTTCTCTGGGAGAGGGATGATTAAGCCATGGTTGAAATTAATAGATATGCCTGGGCCTGCAGCATCATGTCCTTTACTTGCAGGCTCACAGTCTGGACTTTGAGAGTGTGTACAAGAGCTGGTAAGAGTGCTACTCTGTTCATCAAGAGTCATAGCTTGTAGAAGATGATTTAAACTGTCTGGGATGTATATTGGGGATAAAGCCAAGTCCAAAAGTGTCATTGTCACTGGTTTAGAGTTTTAAGGCTGAGTGGAAGACATAAGGCAGGTTCAGAAATCATAGTATCTCAGGGATAGGCGATGTTGAGCAGCTTCTGTTTCTCTGTGAGTCTCTTAAATGCCAGAGCCAATCCCTGCTTCCCCTGAAGAGCAGGACAGCCAATCAGGTGACAGGGTCATGAAACTGAGTCACTTACTGGTGTGTTATGATCTATAGATATAGATCATAAATAAATACATAAACAAACACTCTTGTCCAAATACTTTTAAGGGAGTATTTGTAACTTGTGCACATTTATTAGTTATGACAAATGTTATGTACCAGATGATATAATTTGTAAATTTACTTCAATTTAACGAATGAGTAGAGGTTAAATGCTGGATAATACATTAAAATTTCTTTATATAGTTACATGCTAACCACCTATTTCTACACTCTTGGATTTTCTCCAGCAGGTCTTTAAAATATCTAAGATTGAAATCAAAATTGCTTGTGTGAAGATAAATAGGCCCTCTATCCTTTATCATAAGCAGGGATCCTGGTTTTCTCTGTTTAAAAATTGCAAATTTTCTGATAAAAACCCATAAACCCCCAAATCCACAATTAAAATGAAATACCATTGTGTGTGTGTATGTGGGTGTGTGTGTACTCTGCCAGCTGGCAAGAGAAAACCCACCTTTTCACACATTTTTCTCCTTTAAAGGAGAAAATCTGGGTTTCACTGCATTTCTCTATGGTGAACGGAAAACTTGGATCCCTGATCATAAGCTGTTCTGTGACTTGTTAGCTACAAGTTGTAAACATACAGGCTTTCCTTGTGTTCCAGTTGCACTGTTTATCCAGACCTACATCGCAATGCATTTGCTTCAAACTTTCATACATAAAGCTTCTCTCTTTTGAGAAATGATGTTTTGATATACATGTTTTCATATTCTACTCCACTTGGGAACCATGGACCTATTAATCTAATGTCAGTCCTGGGCAAAAGAGTGGAACAGTTCATTTGGGACTCGATCAACAAAGAATTAGAAGCTAAAAATATAATTAATACCTGTGAACACGAACGTGGGTCTTGTCAAACAAACCTGTTATCTCCTTTTTGACAAGATTATAAACCTGGTTGATGAAGGCAACTGTGTTAATTTGAATTTTTCCCAGTTATATGACTTGCTACTACATGATATCTAGATTTAAAAAAAAAAACAAAAAGAACCCCAAACACACTTAAACTACCAGGAATTCACAGGGTGCGTATTAGATAGCTTAAAACTGGCTCATTGTCAAGTCTCAGAATGTAGCCCTTAATGGGAGACATCAGTGAGTGGAGTCATTACTAGCTTGGTCCCACAGGGACCAGCAGTAAAACATTATTCATGGTTTTTATCAGCGATCTAGATGACTATATAAAACCTTAGTTGATTAAGAGTGCTGATGACAGTGATTGGCAAAAGAGTAAATAATGCGGACAAGGGTGATCTGGTTAAAGGGTGAGAGTCCAACAAAATGTGCCTCATAAGCCAAGTGTAATACATATGGGAACAAAGGATGAAGGCTATATCTATCAGGTCGGAGTCTGTGCCCTGGAAAGAATGACTCAGAGAAGGACTTGCAGAGTATTGTAGTGTATCTGTCTGATTCAGTGTGAGCTCTCAGCACAAAGGTGTGTTGAAAAGAAATAATGTGATTCTTGAATGTGTAAAAATGGGAATGTGAAGTCAAACTGGGAAAATGATATTGGTTAGTGAGAATACGGAGTCCATTTCTGATGGCCATGGAAGTAATGGTGAGAGTTCAAAAAGAATTACAAAAATGATCCAGTGGATGAAAAATAAAAATTGTGACACTTAGAAAATTCAGGTATTTAGAGTACTGAAAAGAAGCTTGAGAGGTGGCTTGGTCACTCTATATAGGTACCTGCACATTGGAAAAAGATCTAGTGGGAGGGGCTTTTCAACTGTGATAACAAACATTCAACTGCATCCAAGGGCTGGCAGTTAACTTAGATCATAGGTACCAAAGACATGGACTACAGGCTGAATCCAGCCCATGGAGCCCTGTCATCCAGAACCCGGTGCTACCTGCGGGTCTCAGAATTGACCAATATGCCACATATGATGCACACAGGTTTGGCCCCATGCACAGCATGCAGCATGCGGCACCAGTCCAGGGCGTGTGCAACATGTGGTGCCTGCTCTGGCCAGCCTGAGACACGTGCTATATGCTGCGACTGGTCAGATGCACGCTGGATTCAGAAAGCAGAGATGGTGCCGTGCCATTCATCCAATCCATGGACTGGCCTTGAATCACTCATCCGGTCCACAGGGCCAGATGAATATTACACCCCTGAATTAGATCAATCCAACCATTTAAATCCAATGCAATTTCCTAGCCTTGTAGGTAATTGAACATTGGACTCACCTAGCAGGTTTAGGGGTAGACTCACTTTGAGATGAGTGAGTGTAACAGGTCTAGCACGCTGGAGCCTTTCTGTTGGTGGCTCCGCCTTCATGTCTTGGGCTAACTGCCTGCTTACTCGCCTGCCATGCCTTGATCTTAATTGATTGAGTGGTATAATTAGCGGGGGCTGCCCACTTTATATGCTCGGTGTCAGGGGACGCTACCTGCGGCTCCTTTTCCTTCCCTACACCGCAGCCCAAGCCTCGCAGATGGTACTTGACATGGTTTGCCATATGCCTTGGCCCTCTTCTTTACTTCTGGGGCTCCTCTCTGCCCCCTCCCGCTCCGAGGCTCCTCACTGCCCCCTCTCGCTTCGGGGCTACAGGGCTGGGGCCAATGTGCCCCCAAACAATGCTGCGCCCTCTCCGGCACCAGGAAACCCCACGCTACCGTGGCATCCCTATGAGGCCTCCTCCACCCCTAATAGCCTCACCCGGTCCTCCGGTTAAATAGTAAACACAAAACACAAAGCCCCTGGGCTATAAGGTAAACTAAATCGCCTGGTCAAAAACCCATGTTCTGTCCCTACCAGAAAAATACTTCAACTCAGCCACAACCAGGGGATGCTCCTGCAGTCTATCTTCCCCTTTCCCTGTGTACTGGCTGAGCTCCCCCCTCCTTGGCCGCCAGAGGGGAACTGCTCTCCTGGCCTTATGCTTGGGCTTAAGAAGGGGCCAAGCCCTGCCCCTTCCTGTCAGCTGACCCCCTTGGTTTCCCTGGTGACTGGCAGTTGAGCCTCCCCCTTCTCACCACTAGGGGTCTCTCCTGCCATTTCTGCTTTTAGGCGCAGGGCACCCGCATGCACTGCGACAGTGAGTATCTTCATAAAAGTCCCAATTGGAAAAATTCTTTGGCCTACCTGTATATACTGGATGTCTGACCAGATGAACACAGTCGTCTCTTCTGGATGTTGCCTATGAAATGTGTATTACTTAAAAAATAAACTTAAAAAAGATGATACAACTTTTAGCAAGGGTTGTTTTGTTTTCCAAGTCTAATTTCTCCAAAACAAAGCCTTACAAATGCCTCAAAAGAGCAAGCAAACAGGCAGTATGTGAGAGGTGAGGAACTAACTAGCAAGATTGAGGTTAACTTTAGAATATGTGGTATTAGTCAAGCAACTCATTCCAGTCACCAGTGAGTAGTTTTCTTAATGTATATTCACATATTGAGAAAACCGGTTGAGGTATGAAAGCATCTTGTAGCACAAGGCAACTTATCTTTACCCTCTGCCACTGCTGGATGAGATCATTCTCTGCACTCTGATAAACCCCTTGCTAAAAATGAAACCTATGGGGAGTGTGTATGGAAAATTGCATTTATTAAAACTATCCATTAATTTGCAAATGGAAATTTATACATATAAAGGAGAATATCACAGCTGCTCTCAGAAGGTTCAACTTTATCTTTATTTCTCTGCTGGAGCCAAATTAGGAAATTTTCTTGCTGATTTTAATATAAAGGCTAACTCAGAAATGTAAACAATAAACCTTCAGTTTTACTAGACGTTCCTCATTACTCTAATTTTAAACAGAACTTTCAACACAATATTTGCACGGATGTCAGTAAAACAATCTCTTGAACATTTCTCCTGGCTCTTGTGGGATGTTGATATGTGAATGTACTTACTGACCGTAAATACTTCTGATCTACTTATAATTTCTATTTTACATTATTCCCACAGAAAGCAATATGTACCATTTTAAGAGCTAAGAATGTAGAATTTGGTAAAAGGGAGGTTATGGGGGGGCGGGGGGGGGCGCGTATGATAGCCATTTTCAAATAGTTGAAAGATTACCATAAAGAAAAAGAGGAAAAAGTGTTCTTCCTTGCTGCAGAGACAGAATGTAAAGTGGTGGGTTTGAACTGCAGCAAAGCAGATTCAGATTAAATATTGGGACAAATCTTCATTGTTAGAACAGTAGGCGGGTGGAACATGCTACCCAGAGAGGTTGTGGTATCTTTTACTGGAAGCTTTCTAGAAGTGGCTGGGTAGGTAGATTGTCTGGGATAGTATTAAAATAGCTCTTCTTGCATTTGTGCAGGAATGGACTAGATAACCTTTGAAGTTCATCCCAACACTCTGATTCTAATTTCTTTGCTATAAATGAAATTATGCATAATTATTAGCTCAGGTAAAAGATTGCTTCTAATGGTGTCTATGTTGTATGTCTAATGAGCTTGGTCCTGAATAATATAGAATTTTAGGCTTTAAAGAATGTATTGCTACTAGCTAGGTATTGCTATGACGAGCACAATAAATCATTTTTCCAGCAGCTCATGTGGTGTCCTGTCTCCACTGTTGCTACATTGGGAGCAGATATTCCATTGTTAAATGTGGTGAGGAACATGGCAAGTGTTTTAAGAGTGTAATAAAACATCCTAAGGATCCAAAATGCAGATTATAGGGTATTCATAATTATGTAGTGGGAAGGGGCAATTGGATAGTTGTATCCTAAATTGTGTCTTCTTTTGTTTTAGTTTGTGCAGTGAACTTCTTAGGCAAATGCTTTTCTAGAGATTACAATTATGGGAGGCACATGTACTGCAGGCAAGGTCTGTTATGGCTGGTTGAAGTCAATAAATGTGGTGTGTTTGTTTAGCTTGTATTAAGGGGTGCGATTGGCAGTTCATTGTTTCTTCAGGGCAGTGTCTTTCCAATAGAACTTCTGGTTTAAAAAAATTATAAATACATATCTCTATATGTAGATATAGAGATATATTTATTTATACGTACACACACACACACATACATACATATATATTAGGGCTGTCAATTAATCCTGATTTAACTTGCTAATCATTGTTTAAGTTTTTTTAACACGTTAATTGTGCACGTGGTTTTGGAGCCTACACCCAGACTCCACTCCACTGGCATCACCACCACCTCCAGGCTGCTACGCGGGGCAGCGGTGGCAGCACAGAGAACCACAGGGCAGCCCGTGTGCAGACTCTAGATGGCTGCAGTGCAAGGTGGGGGTGGGAAGGGGAGCACACAGATACACAGCTACAGCCTACAGGAGGCCAGGAACTTAACCTGGCATCATGTGGAGCAGTGCACAGCAGGCAAGTCTGTGAAGGGGAAGGGGCATGGGGAGGGTCAGGTTGAGACCACCACAATTAGGGAGGAAGTGGCGCAGGGGCTGAGGTGAATGGGGCCCCAGGGCTGTGGTGGGTCACAGGTGGCTTGTCTGTGGGGCACAGGGGGGCTCCTGCTGCTGTGCTGTGCTGGGGAAGGCACGGGCACGTGCCATCTGGATATGTGTGCAGGGCGGAGATGGGCTGCTGCTGCAGGCTGAGGCTCTGCACCCTGCTGCTTTTGCCTTGGGAGCTAGGTGCTGGGTGCGCTGTGTCCCCTGCCCACCTGGTGATGGGAGGCACAGCATGGCATGCCATGGTTCCCGGGGGACACATGCCCCCACAAATCTGGAGAGCACATGCCCCCATGCCTCCCCTGGGATGCACGCAGCAGTGAGAGCCCATGGCTCTGTCCCACGACCCGCTCCAGTCCTGGGCTCTCATTCATCCCTGCCACTGCCTCTCTCATTATGGGGGCCTCAATCTGTGCCTCCCCCGCCCATTCCCTCTCCCACGCCTGTTCCCCCCGACACATTTACCTGCTGGG
Source organism: Crocodylus porosus (assembly GCF_001723895.1). Taxonomy (NCBI): domain Eukaryota; kingdom Metazoa; phylum Chordata; order Crocodylia; family Crocodylidae; genus Crocodylus; species Crocodylus porosus. The sequence continues at coordinate 248,782,861 of NW_017728886.1, read as the reverse complement.
GTGTCTGTCTGCATGCGTCTGTCTGCCCCTTGCTTCCAGCCAGAGCACCCCCAGCCCTTCTGCTGCCCCTCACTCCTGGCCCACAGTACCCCACATCTTCCTAAGGTATGCGGGAACCCCCCTTCCTCAGGCTCCAAACCCTACACACTCACAGTGAGAGCCCATGGCTCTGTCCCACGACCCGCTCCAGTCCTGGGCTCTCACAGCCCCCCAGCATCTTCACAAATTCCCTACCATACACACCCCACACCGACCCCCAACCCTCAACCATACAAAGTACCTGCATTATTATAACTTTGAGTTTTTCTGCACATAATTTTGAGTTTTTAGCTGTGTGATTAAAATCATGATTAATTGTGATTGTTTTTTTAATTGCACAACTCATTGTAATCAAATTTTTAAAGTTTGACATCCCTAACACACACACACACACACACGCCCACGCGCACACACGATCGCTAGATAGATAGACGCACACACACGTGCGCATACACATATATATGCATACTACTAGCAACGATTCCGAATACTTGTTAGTAATTAAACGCCCAAGTTAAGAGCATGCATCTGGAGCATGAATCAGTGTGAGTGTATATATTTACATGCACTTGTTTCATTGGAAGCTTCTAAACCTCAGATTCCTTGGCTGTAATCTGTTACTCTGCAGTTTTATTAGAGTACTTAAAAAGGTGCAAAGTTTTCTGCCTTCTGTTTCTGTTGCAAAATCAGTCTGATTGTTCTGTACCTGGCATGCATGGTCAAAGGCATATCATTGTAGATTGCTGAGCCATAAAAATTATGGGTTTTGAGTAGACGAATCTAACAGTAGTGTGTGAACAGCTCAGGGAGAAACACCCATAGTAGACTGCCCGAGTCAGATTTCTTGCCACTTCAATAGCACTGCCATAAATTGTACATCTGCACAGTTGCAGTGTAATATGGCTTAAATGTACTATAGTTCCCAGGCACAGGCATAGTTACAGGCAGTGCTGAGTATAGTTGAACACTCCTCCTTCTGTCCACTGATTAAGCTGGCATACTTTGTGGGGAGGGGGAAAGAAATAGTATATGATCATGTAATTAAAGATTGTATTATAATTAATATCCAGTAGAGCAGGGGTTGGTAACCTAGGGCCCACAGGCTAGATTCAGCCTGCAGAGCTATGACTTTGGGAGAATTTGGCAGAGGTAGGGTGGGGAGGGGGCTTGCCTTGCACTGCACTGCAGTCAGCTGTGTGGGTCTCTGGCAGAGACCTGCCCTGCAGTGAGGCAGCACAGACTCTGATGGAAGGGGGCTTTTACCATGCTGCACTGCAGGGTCCTAATGGCCACACATCTCTGACTCAGGTTAATTTCCTGATTAAAAAACCTCCAAATTGCATTGTTCTGCTGTTAAAATGAAATGCCGCATATATAGCAGCAATGGGCTAGGTTCCCTTAGGTAGGTCAACTGCTAGTGGTAATTGAGGGCTATTTACTGGCAAAAATATCTTACAGCTATTTGCCAAGAGTGTAGAAAACCTGAGACATAGGAATCCTAGTTTCTAGGCTCTAGGAAAGCTGTGCTCAAAGGGTTATAAAAATGTCTACCCTGTTCTTTCCTTTGACCCCCCACCATCCTCT
>NW_017728886.1:248773731-248780863 GCF_001723895.1 Crocodylus porosus | reverse complement strand
CGCTCAGCATTCGGCCATGCAATACTCCCCCCCGCCTGCTGCTCAGAGTCTGGCCATCAGGGGTACTTGGACTAAAAAATGTTGAAAAACCCTGGCTTAATTGTTTATTTTTGCTGAAACTGTCCAAAAAGTTTGAGCTGGGCAAATACCTGACAGAAGATTTCAACCTTAATGGTCACAATTTGGCAAAGTTGCTAGCTACTGAAAAAGGAGTTTGATGATAGACAGTATTAGTTTAGAAATTTCACCTGTAGTCACCAATGCCTGTGTATGTATAAAAAATTCTTTTGTTACACATGTAACTGCCTAGTTGTTATGACTTAACTTGCTAAAAAGCTGCTGCATGCCTAATGCCTGTTTACAGGGACAGCTGCCATTTTGTGCTCTCAAGAAAACGTTAATTTTGTCCTTTCTTGGTTTCCCTTAATCTATAAAAATAAATCATTCAGACCTGAAGTAGGTTATTGCTGTATATATAGTTATAGAGAGCAAATTGTTCTCTAACTGTTTAATCTGTAGCATATAAATTTTCTATATCCTGTAAATGGCTTTAATGAATACTCTCTCACAAATGATAGAATGCACCTCAATATTCCTTAAATATACTCTAAAGTAGTAGAAAACTATAGCATAATTGCGCATTTGAGAAATGATGTATGATCATATAGCTATAAAAGCCTATGCAAAGACAGAGGTAAGGTTGATCATGGACCTTCAAATGTGGCATTTTTTACTTCCAAGAGCTGAGCAGCGCAACCTTAATATTTCCTTTTTATGTTATTTGATTGCAATGACCTACATTTGTAAGAAGATTATTTGAGACGCATTAAAGTATGACCTTGCCATGCCGCTTTTAAAAAATGCATGGTGTATCTGAAATCATGCATGCTGACCACTTTTTTACATGGCTGAAGTTGATGAATGTCTGGCTTTTATTTCACTGCCAAAAGACTGCTTTTTTCTTTTTCACCAGAGGTATTTCAGAAGTGTCTTTTTGTTTATCTGATTCACTTATCATAGAGATTATTGGTTGTAGGTCGAACAACACTTATAGTATCTGAGCATTTTACTATTTGTCCAGATGTCAGTAGAAGTAGTACTTTATGATCAGAGGAGATGGAACTTAATCTCTCCTTACGGAGAATGCTCATGAGAAACAATTTTTTTTTCAAGGAAGTAAAAGATTTTTTTTTTATTGTACCTAAGCACAAAAGTGAGTCGTTCAATAGAGAGCAAGTATTTGCATACTCTTTATGTAAGCAAACTCAAACTAAACAACATCTACTAAATCTTGTACAGTCTACTGCTGACTTGCAAAAATTGTTAGGAACTATTACACCAGTATGATTGCCCATCTGGCAGGAAAAAAAATGCTGTAAACTGCACTTCATTAACACTTTTGTATGAAAAAGCTCTGGTGCGCTGGTTACGTTTTATACCTCAATGAATTTCCCACATTAAAAGAATTGTATAAACAGTCTCAATCTGAAACAGAATCTCATGTATAAACCTGCAATTACATTCAGCCATGAGACGCTATATAGGAAGTAATATCTTTTGATAGTATCCCTTGAAAATAATAATAATTAAAAAAATGGAATTACTTTCTACAAAGCATTTTGGGGTCTGCTAATTTTGGACTGATGCATGATTTACAAAAAATTCTCCTGAGTTTTCTTTCATATAACAATCAGTGAGTTCTTTCTCACCAAATAAGATGGAAATTTCCAAATTTTGTGAGTTTGGGCTAGAATCATTGCTAGACTATTAAGCTTATTTTACTGTTTTAAGTAAATCTTTGAGACCAGTCAGGTAGTTTTTCTGCAGGAGGTCATTGAAAAGCTTTTGAATTCATTGCAGTATCAGTCACCAGAGTAGACTACAAGAAGGGCTTGTCTTCACTTCAGATTTGTTGGACATCATTCAACTTGAGCTCTCGTATTAAAATGCTTACAGCTACAAACATTGTCATTTTAACATGTTAATCCCACGTTGGAAATGAGTTTGCTTAGGTATGAGATGAGTTTACATGCATCAAAATAGGTGTGGATACGTCTTGTATCCCAATAGCATTTATTGTGCAACTGTCAGACTTTCCCACTAGTATTGTGCACTACTGTGCAGGCTACCCAAGTTGCCTGTCTATGTATCCATGTGTCCTGTAGTCCTTTACTGCTCAGGGTTATTGACTGGGTGTCAATTCATAGTTTCAGTTTTTATGTGTAGTCAGATACTGGGTTTTTTTGTGATTCCGCTTTATGGGGTGATAACAAGCTTTTGCCCTTTACATTCCTGAGTACTCCCCAGTTGTCTCAGGCTGTTGTACTGGGTCATATACTGAGGAACTCAATGTAATTGACTCTTAGCGATGGGGTTGTAATGTGCCCAGCTGTTGGGAAGTACATGCATTTGAATAGGGACAAATGCTGAGTATAAGGGCGGCCAGAACTCCCTTCAGTGCTTTAGTAAGATAAAGCAGCTCTGGCTGGATTATAGACTTGCACAGTTCTATATTACTGCGTACACAGGTACTGTGTTGGGCTGTTCCTTGCCAGGAGTGCCACCACTATATTGAAGTTTGTTATTCTGCGGGCATCACTGGTAGTTTATAAATCCCAGGTGTTGGTGATCCACTGAGCCAAACAGACACACAGATTCTAACCTACTCCATTTAAAGCTGGAATATGACCAAGACCTAGATAAGGAGACCCAAACTGTGGGTGGAAGTATTTAATTATATATTGAAGTATAACGTAAGGATATTGGTCAGGAATGCCTGGCTACTATGAATATATTACCATGGTGATCTATTTTTTCTACTACCCAGGTTTTTAAACTCTCTTCTTCCTAATGTATAGATAGATATACCAGAGACTGTACAAGCTCTGCTCCCTGTTTATTTTTATAGCAATAAAAAAAACACAGAAACACTATTTAAGTATTGCTGTATCTGTACCTCCACTGCCCCCATTCTTACTCATCTTTCCATTTCTGTCTGGTCACCCATCTCCATCCCCCAAATGAGAAGCATTCATGCCTTCATGAAGTAGGAGACTGCTTTGAGAAGTCAGTTTACTGTAGATAATTTTTTATTCTTTAGTTTTTATCATATCAGCAGCTTGAAGATGAAAGAGAGAGAGAGCAAGAGAGAGACCTTGTATAATGGGGAGGCAAACCAGCTTTCTCCAGGACACAGCCTTCTCAGTTTGCTTGGCTGTAACTACTCAATACAATCGTTTAATGAATCCATTTTTGTGGCTATTAGCTATTGTTTTTTTAAAATAAACTAAAATGTCTTTGTTCTTTTCATGAGTCTTGGTTTTGTTCCTCCTTTCCACTGTGAAACCTCACTGTCTTAACAGGCACATAGGTGAAATAATATAACAATAAGCACTGAAAGAGCACTATATTACAAACTGCATGCACAGTATATGAAAAACAAAGACTTAAATGTAATTGATAACTTGTATGTGTCAGATATAATAGAGTCTTTGCACAAGTGTATAGACACAAGACATGCATTATTCATCAATATCTTACCTGGAAGCATTTACATTTTTTACAAATTGCCCCTTCACTTGATTTAGGAGCATGGTGCAGTCCGAATTGAAATACCCTTTTCTGGAGATGAATTTTAAGATTTAGGCAAAGTGAGCCCCATGAGGGGCTCCAATACAATTCAAGAAGCTCAGCTGCATGAAGGTGGAACTCATTGCTACAAGATAGAATCATAGGGCTGGAAGGGATCCCAAAGGATCATTGGGTCCAGCCCCCTGCATGAGCAGGAAAGACATCTAGGGTCAGTTGACCATCCAGTCTTCTCTTGAAGACCTCTAAGGTAGATGATTGCACCACCTCTGGGGGGAGCTTGTTCCGTAGTCTGGACATCCTAGTTGTGAAGAAGTTTTTCCTAATGTTCAGCCTGAAACTATCTTCCAGGAGTTTGTGGCTGTTGTTTCTAGTTTTCCCCCAGGGCGCCCCACAGTTGTTCACCAAGCTCCCTGATGTACTCCTCTGATATTGCGGTAAGCCACAATCAGGTCCCCTCTCAGCCTTCTTTTCTTTAGACTGAAGAGTCCAAGATCCCTCAGCATCTTCTCGTATGGCTTCCCATGCAAATCTCTGTTCATATGGGTGGCCCTTCTCTGGACCCTCTTGAGCTTTACCACATCCTTGTTGAAGTGCGACGCTCAGAACTGGATGCAATACTCCAGCTGTGGCTGCACCAACATTGAGTAAAGCGGGAGAATCACTTTGGTTTTACTGGAGATGCATTGATTGATGCATGCCAGAGTTTTATTGGCCCTAGCTGTTACTGCGTTGCATTGCCGGCTCATATTCATGCTGGAGTTTATTGTTACCCCCAGATCCCTTTCATCTGTAGCGCTGGTCAGGTTAGCAATGCCCAGCCTGTAGGTGTGCTGGGGATTCTTCCTTCCCAGATGTAGCACTTTGCATTTATCTGTGTTGAACCTCAGCTGGTTCCGTTCTGCCCAGCATGCCAGCCTGTCTAGGTCTGCTTGTATCTGCAGTCTATCTGCAGGTATGTCCGCACAACCCCATATCTTGGTGTCATCTGCGAACTTGGCCAATGGGCTTTTCACCCCCTCATCCAGGGCATTAATGAAAATGTTGAACAGCACTGGGCCAAGTACCAACCCCTGGGGTACGCCGCTGCTGACATCTTGATATTGTGGAAGCTGGTAGTTTAACCCAGGGTTGTCCAACTAGTGCACTGGTGCAGGCTGCATAGCGGAGAGGGGATCCCCAGGAGTCTGTACACTAGGGCCGTGTGAAACAGCACACTTCTGATTCGACTTTCATTTTGATGATTTGACGGAACAGTGTTTCGTTTTGAGTTTCATTTTGTTTCAGAAGCACTGTTCCATTTCATTTCGTCGAAACTATTTTGCTGTTTCAACGCAAAGGTTATTACAGGGAAACATAAAATGCAGCAGGCAGGCAGATCAGGGGCTCACCCACACCCCCAGGAGGGCTGCAGAAGCTGTGCCAGTGTCCTGCCGGGCAGGGGTGAGAGCCCCCAATCTCCCTGCCAGATGTGAAAAGCTGGGTGCTGCCACCTGGGACTGGTGCCAGGAAAATCTGTGCTGCTGCCAGTCCTAGGTGGCAGCAGCTAACTCCTCTTATCCGGCAGGCAGACTGGGGGCATGCCTGCACCCCCGGGGTGGATGTCCATACCCAGGGGTGTGTGCCCCTGATCTGCCTGCCAGATGACAGGAGCCGGGTGCTACCGCCTGGGGCCAGCAGCAGCACCAGTCTTCCCTGCACTGGTTGCAGGCTGTGGCCAGTGCCGGTCTGTCATCTGCTGGACAGATCAGGGGCCCACACCCCTGGGAGAACTCCGGCACAGCCCCTGCAACCCTCCGAACCTTTGCAAATGTTTCAAGTTCCCTTGTTTTGTTTTGAAGCTCTTTTGAAGGCTTTTGTTTTGTTTTGATTTCTCTGTTTCAAGCTCGAAACAGCTTTGAAATGAAATGCCGGGCGAAATTTCGCACAGCCCTACTGTACACCAGTACCTTGTGCATGGCCCCTCACTGCACCAGAGTTGGACAGCCCCAGTTGAATCCATTTAAAAAAGAGATTGGACACATCCCTGGAGGATTGTTCTGTCAGTGGGAATTGACTGTGGGAGATAGGGGTGCAACGTTGAAATCAGAACTTCCTAAATCTCTGAATGCAAGAACAGGAGAAGAGCAGAGGGTGAAAAATTCTGGACATGCCCTGTTCATGCCCCACTCAGCGTCCTCTCTCTCACCGTGAGAGAGAAGATTTTGGGCTAGACAGACTTATGGCAATACCCAGTAAATGGCAGTTCTTGTGTTGTTAAGCTGCCTGTGCACTACCTAGTGTTGTGACCCAGCAGGAGATAAGCCTTCTCTGATTTCTACACGCTTCCATAACAGTAGTCATAATGATCACTCTCTTAATATCACGCTGGTTTAGCAACTGACCCACAGCAATGAGCAGTGACATGCTAAAGGAAGCTTCTTGTGTAGGTGCTGTGTTGCTGTAGTTCCCAGGTGAGCTCTACACCTAATTCTAGCCAAATGATTTGACATACCTGAGTTCCTCTGCCATTGCTGCTCATCTGAAGCTTGCAGTATTATCCTGCTGCACCAGTCAACATCAGTTGGCCAAGCCCAAAAGCAGTGTTCCTTTGGGTGAGTTTGCTCTGGAATGAGTTACTGACTGTTTTCAGCCTCCTTCTCTTCAGTGCCCTTCCCATCCAGGTTTTTATGGACAGCCAACCAGCAGTTTTAGCATTAGCAGTCAAAGTTCCCTTCATGCTGCCTGACAGTGTTTTGAATATGGTGCACAATCCTAGAAATGATTGCTGTAGGACACACAAAGTGGATGCACAGAAGCTCTCAACAAGTCGTGTGTGAACGTGTCCAAAAGCTTTTCTGGTTTGTGAAGCAAGTTGTAGGTAGCTATGGAAACCCTTGAGGCTTCTCTCATTTACATTAGGGTCACACGAGTAGCCCCTACAAGTAGCTTAGTATTAGAGAGATGGGGGAAAAAAGACTCCTGTCCCATGTGTCAAGGCCCAAGCTTACATGCTATGTAAGATATTTCAAAAGGGATTTCTCTTGAGACACAAAGGCACCCTGGCATTTTGCATAAGATGGTAACATTTAGAGATATTGAAACCCATTTAACAAAAGTAAAAGGTCCACCTAAACAGCTCCTTTGGAAAGGGAAAAGCATGCCAGTTTCTATAGTCAGTGGCACAGTATGTGGCTAGTGTCGTATTGGGTCACCTTTGTTTCCCTGGTCTGAATAACCAGGTATTCATGTATAGCAGTATCAGAGGTGGAGAAGGTATTCCCACAGAGGGCTTAGCCCCCTGTCCCTGAAGCTGTAGTAAGACACCTTCACCACTCTGCCATCATATTGTGCAATCTATGTAATTATTCCATATTAACCCACAGGTAAGCAAGAGCAGAGTTTGGCTAATAACTAGCAGTCTACATCAATTGCTTATTCTCACACAGTAAAGCAGAGGCTCACATATGGCTGTGAGCAGGATCTGGCCCACAAAAGGCACTCTATCCAGTATGGCTATGAGCAAGTCACTGGAAGTTGCAGGAGCCTGGATGGGGGCAGAGTG
>NW_017728886.1:248769315-248773606 GCF_001723895.1 Crocodylus porosus | reverse complement strand
CCTCTGTTGCCACTGCATACCTTGTCCCCCGTGCCCCATGTTGGACCTGTAGCTAGAGTGGTCTCCACCTTCTGCTCTGTGCTAGAGCCAGAACTGCTACCCCAGCACAAAATTGGCATGGGGCACGTAGTATGTGGTGGGATCTGGAGCCACCGCTGCTGCCATGTGCACTGGGCAGGGGCTGGAACTTCTGCCACCGCTGTTGGTGCCCAACCTGCCTTGTCCCCTGTGTTAGATCTAGCCCATAAGGAGTCCCTTGCAGACTGGGGCAGAGGTGAGTTTGACACCTCTGCAGTAAAGCAAAGCATAATCTAAGTAGAACTTCCCAAGAATCTACCTTCCCATTTATTTTCTTGATATGCTCCTTTTTCCTCTCCACTGTTGACTAAACTGATCTTGGGAAGTGCTGAATGCTTCACAGGCAGTGCTTGTGACTGAATACTGCTGTGATGTCAGCAACTCCACATCTGCTGTAACCTTTCCATAGAAGCCTCCAAGCCACTGACGGCTGTTTCAGAAAGAAGAATGCTATGGTATGATTTCATCTAAATTCTGTAGATGAAAGGCCGGGATTTTATATGCCTAACATCCGTCATTCCTTTGCCCCTGTAGCTTTGCTTGCTGTTACATTTCCTTTATAAAAATCCAATCTCTGTACTCTGCCTGAATGGTGCCATACCTGACTTGCATGGATATGTGCACAGTTGCAAATAGTTTCACTTAGTCAATATTTCTTCACTTCCCATTTCCCACAACCTGCTCATTTCAGTCGAATATATTGACATACAAAAAATGTAAGACTCTTCTGTTCACTAGCTGCTAATTGTGACCTTGCTAATTTTATTGCAGCCCAGACAGTAAAGGTTTTCAGTGTGGATTGTATGCAACACAGTTCACAGGATTTAAGTGGTGCATTGTGGATGTGTAGGGAACATGTGGGCAGAGTGTGTTTCATGAAGGAATATCTGTGCATGGAGAACTACAGAAAAAATCACAATGGACCTCCCTGGTCACAGTAGAAAGTCACAGTAGAAAAGTCTGAGGCAGTCCAGATGTTAGACTTATGGAAATGTGGGCCCACTAGTGCTCATACAATTAAGGCAGAGGGAATAATGCTGATATTCCACCATACAGGATAGAAAAAAAACAGTGAAGGATCCTGAATGCTAATTTGGGAAGGTTCCTTTCCTTCCAGGAAGAGCCCAGTTACTCTGATATTTTTGACATGGCCTGAATGCGTGCACTTGATATTTGTGCAGATCAACCCATAGTGTATTACAGGGGTAGGTCACCTTTTCTGGTTGTGACTAGGAATGCCCCACCCCAGGTTGAAGTTGTGTAGGTGCTAGGACTCTGCCACTGCTCGTCTCCCCAGTGGCATGGCATGACCATCTTCCACCATGGCAGCATGGGAAGGGTGTTCTTACGGGTGTTCTCCACTGTTGAATGCTGCTGAAGCACCACATCTGTAGGCTGGATCCAACTGTTCCATTGGCCAGATTTGCCCCACAGGCCAGAGATGGCCAACCCCCAGTATACAATATACTCTCTGCCCCAAAAGCTTTGCAATTTAAGATTGGTGAGATAAACTTACTGTAAGAAAGGATCTAGAGAAATGGCTGATGAGGAGAACAGGGTAGAAAGTATTTGGTGGCCTAGAGTTAAAGGAGGAAATCTAAGCAGAAAAATATATTTACCAGGGATTATATCTAGCACTTTATATACAGTAGGCAGAATCTTAAGCATATACTGAAAGAAGAGGTACATGTCTAAGATTCTTCTATGTCCAACTATTTTGTTACTATGAATTGTTTTTTCCATTGATGTTGGCTGCTGTTACATAGATATACCTATTTGAACATGTTTAGCACTGTGGGGTCTCTCTTGAAAAGTATGCAACTTGCTGTTCATGCAAGACCACTAAGCCAGAATGTTCATTTGTTATGTAGAATCAAGAAATTGAAAAATTCATCCCTAAAAAAAAATTCTACTTCTGAAACCAAATCTGAAGTGATTTGGCTTCCATGGTGAGGTAGCAAGAATAAGCCAATGTACTGGAAGGAGAACAACTTTATTACAGTGTAAAGATTAAACATAGCACACTAAAATATACAGAAAACTGAGCTTGAGATCTAGGAGGGGAAAAAAAGAAAAGAAAAATGTGCGCTAATATTTGCAACACACCAAAACAGGGTTGTCCAACTAGCAGCCCATGGGCCATGTCCAGCTGACAAGAGGTAAGTTTCAGCCCCTGTGAGCTCCCATTCAGGTGCTGCAACTCCCATGACTCTGGATACAGCAGAAGCTGGGCCTCCAGGCTCCCTCACTCTGTGCAATGTAATTTAGCTTAGTGCAGTTTTCAGTGCTGGGGGAGCCTGTAGACTGGGCTGAGCTCATGGTCCAGGAGCTAAGGGCGAGTCAGTGCTCCCAGTGCAGCAGGGAGGCACTGTGCATGTGGTGCAGTGGTCAGGTTGTCTGGTTATGCTGTGTCGAGGGGGCAGAACTTGGCCCTATGGCGGGGTGGGGATGCGGGCCCCTGGGCCTGGGGTGCAGCTGTGCAGTGTACTGGGGGTAGGGTCATGTGGCTTTTGCAGCCCATGGCTCCTGATAGCATGCCCCAAGGTGCGTGGCTCCTGTCCATTAGAAGTTGGACAGCTCTGCCATAAAATATTGCATATTTTGCTGTCTCGTCTGCTTTCCAGTTTGTGTGCCTATAAGCTTAACCAAATTCTGATGTAGGTGCTTGCAATTCTGTGAAAGTCAAGTTGCAATTGGAGATTAGTGGCCTAGGAATTTGGCCTGGGATCTCACTGAGAGACCATTGATTGCTAATGCCTATTTTTATAATGAAAACATTGTATTTTAGCTTCCTTATCCATGTTGCCGTCTTTTGGATCTGTGACTTCTTATGCAGATAGTTTCTAATTTTACCTGTCAATATAGTTTAATACACAAATTGTTGAAACTCATTGGAGTGCATTCATCAGCTGTAAGTTGTTTTTCCCCAATCTTATTTCTATTTTTAGTGGCTGATTAGTGTTCATTGGAATCAATTTCTCCTTTGACAAAGGCTTACGTGTAGACTGCATGGTGACATAAGTGTGTTCTATTCATGTGTGCGCTACTGAAAGCAATGTGGGGTGCAAGGGTTCATCTTACACTGCTTAGATGCTTACGGATCTGTAGTAGTTTAAACACTGAGAATTGAGTGTTGTATTTAAAAAGAGAATAAATTGATATAAGTAAAGATATAAAAAGAAAGCCTACTTAGTTATTGGATAGATGGTGGGTGACAAACTGGGAAGTTTTCCTTGAGGCGGCATGTTGTGGATTTAGTGTTGTTTCAGGCTAGATGGGACCATGAAATCATGTAGTTCTGCCTTTTGAGTCTCTTCTAAGCATCTAATGAAATAACAGCTGCCTTTGGAAGCTTATGCAGCTATCATTCAGTTACCCTATAAGGTAGGGGGTCAGCAATGTTTTTGGGCAGAGTGTCAAAAACACCCACATCTACAACTTTTAAAATGCTGGTGTGCCAGAGGCAGACAGCAGAGGAGCTACAAGGGGCCTGTTCCTTGTTATGGCAGTGCAGCCCCAGCCCCTTCCCTGCCATCCACCCCAGGGCACACATGCTAAGCAAAAATGCCTTTGCATTCCATGCTCTCACTCCTGTGCAGAGGGTTGCCTACCCCTGCTTTAAGATATAAACTTTCCCTGCCTTCCTCTTGAATAAAACACAAGCCATATCATTTCACAAGTTGCTTCTGTTTAGGAGACAGCCCCTACTAAGCTGCTGACTAGCCCTCGGGGGGCTTAAACCCCATAAGCAACTTGGTTTTAGCTTTAAAACTCCCTAGGTTCCACACATTGAGCTTTTGTGTCTGCTTAGAATTGGCTAATTCTAAGTAGCTCAGCTCTACTCACACTTAAGCCCAAATGCAATCTAGAATTTAGGCCAATCCTCCACTTAAGATCCCCAAGGAGCTCAGCACAGCCCATAGTTTCAGAGGATGCCTAACCCTTGCAGATTGCATTTTGTTTTTAGACCAGGCATGACCATTTTCTTTTAAAAGTGGGAGGGAAAAGGTAGTAGTAATAGTGTCACTCACCTTTTCTAAATGCTCAGAAAATGCAGTTGAGGTCAGTTCCTCACTCTGATGGGCATAAAACCCACATTTTCCACCAGCAGGGAGAGTGCCTTATCCACCCTGTGGCAGGTGGTTACAATTTCATAGATTTCATAGACATTAAGGCTGGAAGGGACCTCGGAAGATCATTGAGTCCAGCCCCC
>NW_017728886.1:248765161-248768918 GCF_001723895.1 Crocodylus porosus | reverse complement strand
TTTTTCACTGGGCCAGAGAGGAGGAGAATGATGCTTTAGTCCAGTGATGGGAGGGACCTCGGTTCTGGTGCCTGCATTTAGAACCATTTCTGCATTTTATACAGTGATTGTTACATGAAAAAACCCATGAATAGTATTGGGAGTTCTTAAATAGGACGACACTGAGCGCAGATCTGCTCTTTGGGTGAGCATACTGACCGCCAGACACCATCTCGACTACCTACTCCTATGTTTCAAACAAAAACAAGCCATTTGAAAGAAACAAAAACAGAAAGCCAACAAGAGTTTGCAGGTCCCTAACCTCAGGGAAAGATTTTTGGCTGTGAATTCAACTGGGTGGAGGTACTTCCTTGTAACCCTGAGAAAGGCACCTAAGGAATAGTGAGATTACAGACATGTGTGCCTGCCCTAAAAGTTCCCTAATGCCTGACTCTAGAGAGCTCCTTGTTTAGCATACTGAATCCCGTTCCGAGGTGTCCACGCATTGTACACAGATCCTTGGCCACTAATCCCCAGTTACAAATTCATTGTACAGGGAACAATGTAACATAAAAATCTCAGTGGTGACATGATAGTTCCCAGGCAGGCTCACCTCCAGGTTCGAATCTCCTTGCCCTTCCAGGCTCTCTGTGTCCAGCCTCCTTGCGGTTCTCACCTGCCATGACTTGATGTTATAGGTTTGTAAAGAAGCTGCCTCAAGAGGCACATACAGGTTTTGGGGTAGTTCCTTGTCTAAATTCAGGCCCTTTTGGGTTTCAGCGCACTTTTGATCTGGCTGGGTCCCACAGCCAAGCATCCACCACACCAGGGCCCTAGGCTTGGCGCCCTAGGCTTGTTGGACTAGATGACCTCCTGAGGTCCCTTCTATCCCTAATTTTTTTCCCCTGAGTCTTGGGTTCCAGCTTAGACCTCTGTCAGCTTTGGGCCACTCACTATGTACACCCCTTTGCAAGCACCAGTTTTTACACTCCCCCAGTCTTTGCTGTCATAAACCAAGTCTTCTGATATGCCATAGTCCTTGGAGTTCTACTCACATGCAACATCCCAGGGCTTTGGCCCCTAGGAGTGCCCTGAACTGGGTGCTTCTGCTGCACCCTAGTGGCCTCCAAGCCACCCCTTACAGCCACCCCAGTCTTCCAGTTTAGGCTGAAGTCAAAAGTATGAGCATCTACTCCAAAACATAAGGCTTACCAATCACAAGCCCCCCTGCCAGGATTAGCTTCACCCCACAGTAGGACAAACTCAAAAGGTTCAAGTATGTATCTCATGTCACTTGTAGCACAGAGTCTCTTCCACTCTTCTGTGACACAAAGTCCTTTCCTTTAGACAGTCCAGACCCCCCCGCTGAAACAAAACAAAACAAAACAAAACCCTCTACCTCCTATTATCAGATATTACTAGACTACAACTTCTGGGCCAAACCCTGGGCTTTTGAGCCTTTCCCTGAGTCACATGACCCCTTTATTTCTGCCCCAAGCCTGCCAATCATAGGTTATACCTGGGACAGGCAGCCATCTTATTTAAGATCTCTTTTCCTATTAAGTCTGTTCTAGGGGCTGTGTTGGCCAGTGTGGGGTCTAGCATACCCCCATAAGCAGAGGCCCTGCTTAGGAATCTAAAATGTAAGTATTGTGCACCCTAATTGTTGGGCACCTTAATGCTTTATTGGGTCTAGACCTTAGAATGGAAGTAGTGTAATCTCACTGATTTTAGTAGAATAGTTCTGAGTAAGGTAGGGAGTTAAGAGTGTCATAATAAGGTCCTTATGGCTTGATTCTCATCTCAGTTATAGCAGGGAAAATTGGAAGCAGCTCCATTGAAGTCTGTGAAGTTACATGGAACAAGTGAACTCACAGTGATTAATATCCATAGCTATAAGAGCAGGCACAGAATTGACTAGAGGTGGCTCTTCCAGCAGAAAATTATTTTTCTCTTAGGTTGAAAAATGATCAGTGTAAGCTGTAGGCTGAGAGCCTATCAAAGGTCACATAGTCTACTTGATAGGTGTTAGGCTTCCACTAATAATGTGGAGGGGAATGAGGGGCTGATTCTGAAGCTTGGTACAACTGGTGCTTTCTGTAGTGCTTAACCTGCAAGCATGCAGCTTTTAATTTTCCATTTTTATTAACATAAATTATTAACATCATTAATATTAACACAAAACCTCTCTCAATTTCATTTTTTATTAAAAAATGAAAGGTAAAACCATTGCAGGCTTGGCAGAGGGAGGGTGGAGAAGCATTACTAAAAGCTTTTCAAAGATAAGTGTCTGGAACAGAAGTGGTAGGGAGGCTGTCCAGGAAATGTGAACAGTACAAACTGTATTTTATTCAACACTGGGATATGAAAGCATCTTTTAATAGGATTCAGTTTTTCTTCCTTTGGGAAGTAATGATGTTGGGAAAATTTAATACTGTAAAATGGAGGTTCTCGAATAGTGGTCCATTGGGATCCATGATAGGCCATAGTGGTTTTGGTAATAGTCTTCAGAAAGTTGTAGAGTCATAGGGTATGGGTCCTTTTTATTACCAGCAACTTAGCATTAAAATAAATTAAATGTTCCCAATCTTACTGTTTCATGTAAGCATTTGCTGCAGCTGCCACATGAGGTTTAGGTGACTGTGAATGAAGAGGTTTATACAATCACAAATGGGTGAGGTGTTCCTCAAGATAATTTTGCTGGTAAGATTCAGCCCGTGCTGCGAAAGCTTTAAAAAACCTGCTTTCAAAGTGAGCTTTCTTCCTACCAATGGCAGATTTGTGAGAGAGGAGCTTCATGACTTAAAGCGGTGGTTCTTAACCTTCATTGGACTCAAAAACTTAACTTACCTAGTATAGTGCCTCTCTCTTTGCAGAGGGGCCGGGCCGTGGGAACCAGATAGTGGCCAGGAAAGGAAGAGCCTGAACCTCACTTATCTGCTTATCTCCTCACACCTGACTGACCTCTGTAGACTATAGCAGGCCTTAAGGTGCTTAATGGTGATATGGTATATCAAGGGTGTCTCAGATATGGCTGATGGGTTGGATCTGGCTTGTAGAGCCCTAGCATGCAGCCCATGGGTCTGCAACCTGGTCTGGCATGTGCTGCATGCTGTGCACAGGGCTAGACCTGGTGCCACAGGCACTGAGTGTGACACATGGCAGTTTTGGGCATGGGCTGCATGTGGTACCCATCTGGGCCAGCCCTGCACACTGGCCCTGCAGCTGGCTTGAGCTCACAGGCCATCTCTGTGTACAAAAACCAGTGAGCAGGGCTGGGCTGGCACAGGCACTATGTGCAGCACATACCCCATGCTAGCCCTCTGTGCCAGGGGGCTGCACCAGCTCCGCATATGCACTCAAGACTGGAGCTGCTGTGCGCTGCACACAGAGCACAGGACTGGTCCAGGGCATGTGCCATATGAGACACCCATGCTGGACTGGCCCTGTTTGCTGGTTTGGGTATGCAGGACTGGTCTGTGTCCCAGTCCAGCTCAAAGACCAGCCCTGCATCCCACATCCAGATGCGTTTAACACCCCTGTGGTATAGTATTTGCTTACATTTGCTTGACCAATATTTGGGTAAGAGAAGAAGAGACAAAGGAGATGATAGGTTAGAGGAAGTCACAAGGTGTGAGCCATTTCAGAAAGCTTATGAAAGGTGGACTAGAAAAAACTGGGGTAGAGGTTGCAAGTTGTCCTCCAGTACATTTAATGGTTTGATGCTAGACAAGCTAATTTTAGACAGCATATAGCTTATGTACGGGATAAAAATAGG
>NW_017728886.1:248746098-248764390 GCF_001723895.1 Crocodylus porosus | reverse complement strand
CCCTTTGGGCAGGGTGCTGGACTCGATGATCTCCCGAGGTCCCTTTCAGCCCTGATGTCTATGAAATCTATGAAATGTATCTGAAGGTCAAAATGTCCTCACAGCTCCGGGCACCTATCAAAGGGTCTGGTGGTATTCCTGGTTGTCCTGGTACCCTGGTTGACAGTCACTGACCTAGTGATCTTTAGTGGCCTGAAGATTTTTTGATCCATTAACTAGAATGTGTAATAATAAAATAGAAGAAGTTTCCATATTTAGTCATTTGGATTATGGCACAAGGTTGCTAGAACAGAATTTAACTCTTAGACATGTGACTCTTCAACTATGTTCATTGCAGTTTAATTGGTTTAATGAATATATATATGCAAGCACCGGCACAGGGGGAACAGGTGTATGGTTCTCACTTAATGAAATGGGAATCGTTTCTAAATTCATATCTGTTCCAGAGTCACTTTGTGCCCTCCCCCTCTTCTTTATTTGGGTGCTTAACCAGATCAGTATTCAGCCAAAACCTCATAACTTCATTTGGTTTAGAATATGGCTAAAAATCTCAAAAGAACTGGTTTTCTCTTCTTCTCTATTTTGGTATTTTCCAATTCCAGCTGGGATGAATGATACAAGAAAGAAGGTATGTTTTTATTTTGGTTAGTTTGTGGTATTTAAATATTCCTGTTTCTGACAAAAAAAACTCTGGATTTTTGTGAACTCATCTCTTGTAGATAGTCCAGAAAAGGTTCTTGTTTGAGTCTTGTGCCAGTAGTTAAATCAGTTCTAATGTTATCCCTATTGGTTTGCCTTTTCTTTATCTAATCTACATATAAGATGAACATTATTATATATGTGTTTGTGTGTATTATATATGTGCGTTTACTTGAGAGAAAGGCAATGATTTCTTAGGGTTATATCTTTTATTGGACCAACTGTATAGTTAGGATAGAGTTGGTCCAATAAAAGATATCACTGTAAGAAATGTTTGCCTCTTGCATAATTCCTGGACCATCACAGCTACAATATTACTTTAACACTACCATAACACTGTTTACTCTTGAGTAAGTTAACAGGAGTTTTGCCGTTAGGCATGATCTAATTGTGATTCTTTGTAATTAATAAAGAAACAGGATATCTAATGCATAATGAGATGCCTACTGAGCAACATTAGATTAACAAGTAATCGAAGAACTATGCATCCCGCTGATGGAAGATGAAATCAAAGGTGTTGACAGATCCACTCTACTCATCACAAACAGAAAAGACCTTGAAATTCGTTTATTAGATTAAGGTTCCTTAAATCTACCACATACATACAATCAAGCAATGGTAGTAAATTTTGTTGCTTGAAAAACATGTTATGAAATGTAATAGAAGTCCATTATTAGTGAATGTTTACAATTTTGTATAGCCAGGAAGTAGGTCAGCAAATGTACATATAGCAAATAATGTGGATTTATAGACTACCTGCTAAAGGCTTACATTTATGCTTAATTTACTTTGTGGGTCCTGTTTGGTCCTTCCTGAGAGCACTAAAAATGGTTGTCTCACATTTTACAGTACATTTGAAAAACAGCATAATATGATTTGTGCCTGAATTTATATTTCAGATGGGAATTCAAGTTATTACTATTTCCTCCTATTAAAATTATCAGGTCCCAAATATGTTCAGCTGAAAAACAGGACTGTCTAACAGTCTTTTACCCAAGACTTGTAAGGAATCAATATAGTTCCCATCAGTACAGTAAATTACTTACTGAACCACTTCCAGTAATCATGTTGTACAATTTCTCATTAACTCTTTCCCTTTCTTGTCCAGAATTGTTGCCATTTTAGGATGAAGTTCTTTCGGACTGTGCCTGTGGGTTTTAGTCCAAAATGTGATAAAAATAAGTTGTTATATCTGATGGGGTGTGGTGTTTCCTAATAGGTAACAAGGGATTAAAATATGCATTTGGAAATCTGTTTTCAGCTGGCTCCAAGAACAGGAATTACTGATTTCAAATTTGTGACAGGAGTTGAAAGGCAGGATACATATTTTTGAGAGAGTTTTTTTTACTATTGGGGTAGGTTTTGACAGTTGGGCATCTTCTCCCTTTGGGAGCTATCTGTCAGGAAGAGAATGGTTCCTAAGGAAAAGTTACTATTTTTAAATCCCATTTAAGATTATAAAAAACCACTGATTTACCCTCTGAATAACTTTTAGAGCAAATTCACCTCCTTTTAATCCAGTACCCTATGCAAGAGAAGCTGCAACTAATGTGGGCCTGATTAGGAGTATGTGGGGGCACCTGAGGCTAATAAATAGTGAGAGCAAAGTCAGGTATTTGCAGGCATTCCCTGGAAGAGACAGCTAGTTGGAGATCTGCAGAAGTTTGTTGTAGAAGGTGAGAGAGCAGCAGAAGGGGTTGTTTGTGACATGGACATTCTTGCACCAGGGCCAAAGGGTTAGAGACTTTCCCAGGTAGTAGCGGTGGAAGGCTGAGATCCAGATTAAGGGAAAACTACAGATTTCTTTAAACTGAAGAGCCAGAGTAGAAAAGAACTAGGGACAGCCTCTGTTTCTTTGGCAATACCTCACATTTGAGGATGATTGTCTTCCATGATTGTCTTATCTGTGTGTGTGAAGATGGCTGATTAGACCTATCCAGGATCGACTGACTACTGCAGCTTGAATATGTGTTTCTGTGTAGGGTGGGTGGGGCTGGATTCTTGATTTGTTCTGCAACACGCTGTTTCTGCCACTCCCGCTTTTCCATCTCCTGTATTATCGTTTCCTGCTTTGAAGGATCTGGAATAATGAGGAAATCCCAGGTGACCTCAGGGACTCCATAGCTGTAACAGTCAAGAAAGGAGACAAGTCTGGCTGTGGAAAACTACAGAGAGATCGCCTTGCTGTCCAGCACAGAAAAGATCACTGAAGATTTTGTGAGCTATTGACTAGAATGTGTAATAATAAAATTGAAGAAGTTTCCATATTTGTCCTTTGGATTATGGCAGAGGGTTGCTAGAACAGAATTTAACTCTTAGATGTGCAACTCTTCAACATTGCAGTTTAATTGGTTTAATGAATATAACTCTCTTGAACTGTCTCCTTCTGCTTGCTGAAGAGCCCCTCCTCAATCTCAGGGGTGGACAATTATTTTCGCTGGATGGCCACTTGATGAGTTTTGGTGAGGTGTTGAAGTGCTACATGTGTAGTGCCGCCCCTTGACAGTTACCCCAGCACTGGTTGCCTGGTTGCCATCTTGCCACCAGAAGTCCCTCCCCTTGCACCAGAAGTACTCCTTTTGGGAGGGAAGGGGGGCTGCCATCTTGGAACAAAACCCCCCAAATCATATACTAAAAAAATCAAAACATCTACTATAACATATTTTAATTTTATTTAAAAAAATACTTTTGTCCTGATTTATGTGTGTTTGCATAGTGTATATAGAGGAGAGTACATACTAGCTCAAAATTACAGGCTTACTCTTGTATATTGTGTGCAGGGGAGGGAAGGGGGTATATGTGGGGATATGTGGGATTTGTGGTTGAGGGAGTGTGTGGGTGGGTATTTTTGGTGAGGTGTGTGTGTGAGGTATGGGTATGGTGAGTGGGGTATGTGGGGGTGTGTGGGAAAGTGTTGGGTGTATGTGGGCCTGTCCTGTCCCCTACCAGCAGCTCACAGTTCCTGACTATAAGGCCAGGACCTGTATGGAGCCACCTGGGCCTGTCCCATCTCCTCTTGGCAGCACATGGTTCCCGGCTGCAAGGCCAGGACCCATGTGGCATGGCACAGAGCTGGCCTGGCCTGATCCATCGTGGTAGCACATGGTTCCCTGCTGTATGGCCAGGACCCATGTGGCACCACACGGAGCCAGCCAGGCCCACCCTGCCCCACCCCCTCCTGGCAGCACATGGTTTCTGGCTGCAAGGAGAGGACCAACATCGTGTAGCATAGAGCCAGCTCGGCCTGAGTTGGCCTTACCCCTCCTGGCATCACACAGTTCCCAGCTGCAAGGCCTGGACCTGCATGGCATGGCATGGAGCTGGCCTGGCTTGTCCCTCTGGTGTGTTAGAGTGCCAGGAGCTGCGGGAAGTCCACTACCATCAGACTGGGCTGGCTCCATGCCTCCACATGGTGCTCCTGGCACTCTAGCTGGCAGTGGAAAATGGAGGCACAGATCTAGAGTCCTGCAAGAACATGGAGTGGGTTGATTGCTCCAAAACGGGCCCCTGCCCGTTCGTACCTGAATTTCAACTCTTGGACGAGGAAGGGCTGAGGAACAGTCACAGGGTTGCCAGGGCAGAGAAACCTCTGCTAGCCAGAAGCTTACAGTCTCTAAAAGCTTCCATGGGGTGGGGCAGTTCATGTCGGGGTTGGGTTGGTTGCATCTCAACCAGAGCCCGAGCTGCTTGCTGCTGCATCTGGTGCCTCATGCTGCCAGTGCCTCATCAGCTTTCAGACAAACAGCCACCAGCAGGTAGTAATTGTCTAAATTTTAGAGGGATCCTGCAGGCTATATATAATGGCCTGGAGGGCTAGATCTTGTCCATGAGCCATATTTTGGCCACCCCTTGTTTAGGGTATCAAGAAGCACAACTGACATTACCTGCATAGCTTGCCAGCTGCAGGAGAAATGCCAGGAACAACACAGGCCTCTCTCCGTGACCTTCAAAGCTTTAGACTCTGTCAGCCAAGCAGTGTTGTGGAGGATCCTTCTGAAGTACGAATGCCATTGAAATTTGTCACCATTTTGTGCCATGATGGTATGTAAGTGGTAGTTCTCAGTAATTGATTTCTCACAGATCCCTATAAGGTTAAAACAGGAGATAAACAAGGCTACAACATTGCTCCAGCACTCTTCTCAATATTCCTTGCCATAATACTACACCTGACCAGCAACAAACTTCCAGATGGAGTGGAGCTAAACTACTGAATGGATGGTAAGCTGTTTCACTTCAGCCAACTCTGATCCAAAACCAAGACCACACTGACTTCAATCTTTGAGGGCTGCAGTATACTAATGATATTGTAGTGTGTGATTATTCAGAAACACCTTTAGGTAATCATCGATGTCTTTACCAAGGCATACAAGGAAATGGGACTGATGCTTAACATTCATAAGACCAAGGTCCTCCACCAACAAGCTCCTGATGAACAGTTTTTGGCTCTGGTAATCTCGATCCATGGTGAGACTCTTGAGAATGTTGAGTATTTCCTGTACCTCAGAAGCCATCTCACACAGAAGATTGACATCAAAGAAATCCAACATTTCCTCAGACGTGCAAGTGTAACCTTTGGATGCCTGAAGAAATTGGTTTTCAAAGATTGTGACATCAGATCCGAAACCAAGCTCATGTTCTATCAAGCAGTCCATATTTCCATATTTTGGTGTCACCTTAATTCATAGAATTCCTTTGTTACATGATTTCAAAGAAAGGCTTACTAGACAAAAGGGTGCCCTTACTAGTCCAGAGTGCCATCATGAGTGGCACAAAGTACATGAATATTTTTATTCTGTACCTGAGACATAGA
Source organism: Crocodylus porosus (assembly GCF_001723895.1). Taxonomy (NCBI): domain Eukaryota; kingdom Metazoa; phylum Chordata; order Crocodylia; family Crocodylidae; genus Crocodylus; species Crocodylus porosus. The sequence goes on along the minus strand of NW_017728886.1, from coordinate 248,758,881 downwards.
TACGCTTCTGTTAATATTTATAATGTTATATAAAACTATATTACAATTGCATCACATTTTATCTTGAAATACTATGAAAGCCTTTATAAATACAAGCCAGGGTTACATCCATCAGTGTTCCCCATCTTGCTGTATGAAGCTGAGACATGGACAATGTACATCTAAAGTTGTTGGAGAAGTACCATCTGCCTGTGGAAGATCCTCTGAATCCAGTGTGAAGACAGATACACCAACATTAGCGTCCTTCTCTTAAGTGTAAGCAAACATGCATTGAAGCAATATGATCCAACATCAACTTGGTTGGCCCAGCCATGTCATCCAGATGTCTGACTCTAGACTTCTGAAGCAAATTTTATTTTCTGAACTCAGCCAAGGCATACACGCAAGAGGAGGGCAGAGAAAGCACTTCAGGGATGTCCTCAAGCCAACTTAAAAAAATGCAACATTGATATGAACTCATGGGAGACTATTACCCAGGACCACCCCAAATGGAGGAAGAGTCTGCTGCAGGGATCTCAGTACTTTGAAATCTCACGATAGCGACAGCCACCTAGGGAGTTGCACACGGACTAGTGTGGAAAACAGTCAGCTCCCAGGAGAAAAGTGTGGGGCCTTTCTGCTGGGAAGAGGAGGTTCATTAGGAAGGCTAGGAATGACTGACAGAGAGGACTCAGGACACATGTCAGAACTTGCAGGGGATGCTGGAACTGGGAAAGTTGTGATTGATGTATGTAACAGGCTCAGACAGGAGCCCCATTACTAGGTTAGCCATGGGAACGGATAACTGTAGATGTCATCTTTCACCAGTGAAGGGAATCACACACCGGAGGAAGGTTAGAATAATTAGCCCCGTGGCTGGGATAATTTTGGCGGCAAGGGAGTACACTTTTACCTTTGGCACTGGAGGAAGAACTGTGAGAGGGAAAAGAAGAGAAAAAGAGGAAAGCCTGACTGGCGACCTGGGAGAATCCAGGATGGCAAGACCCGAGATGATACTACTGGCTGGTAAGAAGATGGGGCACTCACCCTAGATCCACAGCTGCAATGGGGAACATGGAAAGGAAGCAGGGCTCTGGGAAATCATTACATCTAGGAGAACCCAGAGGTGGGGGGCTCCAGGGTGGCGTGGGGCCAATAGAAGCAACACAGGGCTGCCTGCACCACTGGGAGGGCTTAGAGGAGAGCCTACCTGATGACTCAGCAGGGCAGGAGCAATGGAAGCAGCGCCCAGCTCTGGACACTCAGAGATGCGGAGAACACGCCCTGCTAACAAGTTAATTGATGTGGAAGATTCTGCCTGGCCAGAAACTAACCTAAAGTATCTGGAGGCAATCTTGGGCTCTCAGAGTGACTGTAAGTGCTACATTGACTTCTCTTGCTAATGAGGTAATTAGCGAGGTGAGTATAACTGTGTACCCTCCAGCTTGGACTGGGTAACTCACCTTCTGGGTGGTCTATGGTGTTTTATCCGCCTTTAATAACACTGAACATCTTCTTTCTTTCAATTCAAGTTGTGGCAGGCGAGTCAAAGGGGAAAACTGAGGCAGGCCCAGCCACCCTTGTTCAATGTAGTTAGAGAGGATTTCAATGTTTTAATGACCCAAAACAGGTCTTCAGGTGTCTGTGACCAGAGTTGTGGTCCAAAAAAAAACCTGTTCAGTGCTCATATAATCCTGAAGGCACTTCAGTTAAATCTGAAACCTCTTTAGGTGCTTGCAGTTTAGTTTCTATATGTATCTATAACAGCCCCAGTTTTGTTGGTACTGGATTTATGACCCATATACCTTGTTCCAGGCAGACCCAAACCCTCAGACTGACCATAACTTTTCCATTTGATAATAGGCAAATTTTGTTGACACACACTGATAGCAGATAAGAATAATGCAGGCAAGGCAAACAATTCTATATCTACCTGTCCTAGGGCTATCACAGAGGGAAGATATGTCTGGCCAATACATGAGCTTCATCCTGTGGCTCTTCCTTGAATGTCAGATCTCAGCAGCTTGAGGGTTGAGGACTGAGGTCCCCTCCAGTGACATGGGTGAGACAGGTCGGTGGTGTGGCCTCTGCCCATGGTGGACTTGGGTTCCCCCCTGGGGGACCCTTTGTACTCTGAAATCCTTCTTTTTGTATTCTTTTCCTCCTCTGATGACTCTTCATCTCTGGGCGTTGTTGATTGGTCTCCCTGTGGTCATCATACTGCCCACATTCAGTTCTGTCATTATATTCCTTTGTTCTAATAAACCCATCACATACATGCATCTTAATTTGGTCATTTACCAGCGCTATGGCCCGGCCTCCTAATTTAGTCCAGCTACCAAAATCGGAAAGTCCAAGGGCTCTGTAGCTGGGTATTGTGACCTAATGCCACCTTAATTCATGTTATGGAACAGTGTGGTACATGTCTTCAATTTCTCAGCCTGGGTGTTTGCTGGCTTCAGGCACAGTGGGCCTTGAAGAAAACTTTTATCAAGAACAGGTTTTAAAAATCAGTTAACCCTTGCCATTCCCCTGGTCCATTGTTTTAATAAGTACCTACTTTACCTACAAACCAATTTCCAAAAACAAACCTCTAAATACCATTTTGTAGCCTTCAAGTCTGAATACAAGCATGGGCCCTTGCTGCTTCCTTTTTTTTAAAAACAGCTCCCAAAGGAGGTGGCCATCTTATTATATAGCAGTTTAGTGGCTAGAGAAAGAGAGAAAACAAGGATCAATGCTGTTTTCATCCTGAAAGGATTCAAATCTACATTTTCCATCTCCCAGGGGCATGCCCTAACCACCAGATTAAGCTGAGATGTGCACTCTCTAGCTGTAAGGTGGCCTTGTGAATGGGGGATCTCTTGTGTGTTTCCAGTTTAAATGTGTATCTTTTTCTGCCCTCTGTCTGGTGCCCTTGCTAAGTCTTCTTGGGATTGGAAAGTCAATTGAGTTCTTTCTGTTTCTTCAGTTATAGCCCAGTAGAAATAGCCTATTAGAACTTGGTTGACTGTTTTGTTGTCCAAAACCATGTGGTACACATGACACGTCACAAATAGAAAGGCAAGATTGTTCATCTCTTGTCATTTAGGTTAGGTCCAGAAGTTACATATAAACCAGTATAAGTGATTGGAAACTGGTTCAAATCTGTAACAGAGCAGAAGTTCAGTACACATAAACTGCTTTCAAAATGGCTGAATCAGTTTAAGTTAAAGCTGGATAGATGTAGTATCAGGCTTAACTGATTTAGGTTAAATCAGTTTATTGAACTTCTGTCCAGATCCCCTCTAGATTCAAGTTAACTCACAGTCCCCTGACATCCCGGGATGTTTTGCACCTCCCCCCAGGGTAGATGGGCTAGCCTTGGCCCAAGCTGCCTGCTCCAGACGAGCAGGGAAGCATATTCTAGTGCCCTCCGGCTGCTGGCTGGGCTGTGGCTGCATTTCTGGAATCAAACATGAATGTCTGTTGACTTGTTTATCGGTTCAGCGTACACAGCTTAGACTAACTTGCAAGGACTTAATCAATTCAACCTCAGGCTTTTTGACTGTCTGTACTTAGCCTGAAAGACCAAATTCTATATTTGTCTCAGACTGGCAACATCCAGACAAGCTTGGATGTTTTGTTCCCCAGGAACAAGTAACAGTGACACACCTTGTAAGCCCCCAAGCACCTCATATGGTTAAGGGCTTACGGGACAAGCCTTATAAGGAGAGACTGAGGGACCTGAACCTCTTCAGCCTCCGCAAGAGAAGGCTGAGAGGTGATCTTGTGACCACCTACAAATTCATTACGGGGATGCAGCAAGGGATCGGAGATACTCTGTTCACCAGGGCGACTCTTGGGGTAACAAGGAACAATGGTCACAAACTGACAGCAGATTTAAGCTAGATATCAGGAAATACTTCTTCATGGTAAGGATGGCCAAAATTTGGAATGGGCTTCCAAGGGAGGTGGTACTTTCCGCTGTCTTGGGGGTCTTTAAGAGAAGGCTGGATAGGCATCTGGCTGGGGTCATCTGACCCCAGCACTCTTTCCTGCCTAGGCAGGGGGTCGGACTTGATGATCTGTTGAGATCCCTTCTGACCCTAGCATCTATGAATTTAGGAACCTTGTGCCACTGCTACTTGTCCCCTGGGAACACCTGTGCTACGTGCACTCTGGCATGTGGAAGGTTATCCCAGGTGGGGTAGGGGAGGTTGGGGGCAGCAACTGTGCCTGCCCTAGCAGCCTTACTTGGGGTCCTGGGGGCTGGGGGAAATTGTAGCCATGGTGCTTCTGCAGCTGAGAGCCTGGCCACCAGCCTGAGTGTGGCTCTGGTCAGCCGGCTCCAGTGGCACACACTGCCACCACATGCGCCACCCCACTTTTTTCCAGGTATATCTGGGGGGTCAAAAAAAACCCTGTGCTGCAAGGTAGCAGCATGGGGAACACCTGAATATGCAGTGTGTGGCACTGCAGTTTGGTCTGTGGTGCCACAAACCAGACAACCGCTCTCTGGACACGGACACTGGGTGCATCTACACATGTGCTTAACTGCACAGTAGACTACTTTGCTGTGGTGTAAAGTGTCACAGTCTCCATGTGTTATGTTATTAGACCGCAGCAAACTAATTTTCACTGCCGAAAGATAGTGCTGTTAGGGCAGTACTATCTTATGGCTGTAGAAATAACTGTGATCAAACATTCATGTACACAGGGACTGCAGGCGGAGATTGCACCCGGTCAGCCCAGGCATCAGGGGACCAGATCCCTGCCTGCTGCCTAGCCACACAGCTCTGCTCAAACTGCTGCAGTCCCAGGTACACATGTAGATGCTGTACCTGGGAGCTGTTAACACTAGTATGAACTGTGCCAGAGTTTATTGTATCATACTAATAGCATGTGTAGATGCACCCACTGAGAAGTAGTTTACTTTACATGTAGTTAATGAGATCATTTCAGAAATCAGGTGCTATTCATATGTAAAGTTATCAGAGTGTGGCTTTAAGTGTCAAATATCAGCATCATCATAATTCTAGGAGAGTTTGAGTTTTGAGCACATCTTACACCTTGGAGGATTTACCTAAAACAAGAGGGAAAAATGGCAGGTCACTGTATGTAGATCATAAGAGCATGTTCAGAGGCAACACTAAGGTGAGAGGAAAGATCTGCAGACTAGGCCTTTCTTAGGTTTATTGTTGTTTGCTTGATAAAATTAGTCCAAAAATTGTGAGAATTTTGATGTTTTAAAATTTTGGTTTTTAGCTTATTTGGCTATTCATTATTGATTATTTAGTTTGCTTTTGGTTATGTTCTCTGAGGTTAGAGAGTGCTAAAAGAAGAATAGTTATTTAAAAATGTGATTTTGGTGAAATTAGGTTGTTCCTCTGTAGACTTAACAATAGCCAAAACTTCTTCTTTTCAAGCCAGTAAACAGACATGATGTGAAGACATAGGATGCAGATAGTATTGAGTAGAGATTGTGCGTTGTTCATGAACTTGCTTGCTGACTGTGTTTCTGACATAAATCAAGAAGTAGGACTTGGTGTGCTGCAGAAGCTATTATAGGTCCCACAGGGTGTGTACTGTTGAGTTGAAAAAGGATCCCCTCCTTGTTTGATCTAATTAACACCTGAAGGGGAGCTGTGAATAAACTTGCATACAGGCCACCCTGGAACCTCTTGCCTGATTCTCGGGAGAAACAGCACTGGAGTCAATGAGATGCATCTGCCTCGTGACTTAGCAATAAATAATTTGTGCAACTCATGCAGGTATCCTATGCCAGCTAACTGAATGGGAGAGCAGAAGGATCTTGCCACCTTTTGATAGGGCTGCCTTAAAATATCCCCCCCCAGCTAGATATGTGGGTTAAACAACATTGTCCTTAAAAATAATATTGCATTCCCTCACAATCACCCTGTGGCAGGATGACCTAGGGGTGCCGTGACCTCCCCTGGCGCCCTTGCCTACCGTGCCAAGTCTGGGTCCTGAACACACCCTGTGTCTTGCCTGCCATGTCCTTGATCTTATATTACCAATGGGAGGCTGCCTTCTTGCCCCCCTTGGCATGGGGCCGGTCTTGCTATACCACAATTCCGGGGCTACTCCCTGTGCCGGCCCTCGCCGGCCTGTCTCTGGGACTGTTCCAAGTAGCCCACTCTCTCTTCGGGCTTCCTAGTAGACTTGCCCTTCCACTGGGCTTGCCCCCTTCCGGGGCTTTCCCCTCATAGGCAGTGCCCCACTGGGCCTGCCCCAATGTCCAATATACATGTCCTCTCCCGGGGCCTGCCCCAATGTCCAATATACACGCCCTCTCCCGGGGCCTGCCCCAATATACTCGTGCTTCCCGCGCTCCCCTGCCTGCACTGGGCCTTCTATGTCCACGCTTCTCACGCGCCCACCCACACTGGGGCCTGTGTTCACGCCTCTCGCGCCTCTGCCCGCTCTGGGGCCTCCTATGCCCGACTCGGGCTTCCCAGAATTGGGGCTCAGGCGGCCTCAGCCTCACCTGGCCCCCCAGACCCACCTTCTCAGGTCTGTGCCCCACTGGGGCTCTTCCCAATTGGGGTTCATCCCGATATAGCCCCCCGCGGGGCTGGGGTCAGGATACCCCACTAAACACAGCACCCCTGCGGCACTAGGAACACCCCCACCTTACTGGGGAGCTCCTAATGAGGCCTCCTCCACCCCTATAGCTTTGCCCGGTCCTCCGGTGTAATAATCACAACAACCAACCAAAACAGAAACACAAAGCCCCTAGGCCATAACACAAATCTTAGGCCAACCTGGCTATCCTTCTCTCATCCCTGTCAGGGTCCTCTCCACCCTGTATCCACACGCTAGTGCACAACACCGCCCTGCTTGCTCTAGCAGAGCTCTTACTCCTTAGGCTGCCAGAGGGGAACTGACTCTGGCCTCAGCCTTCTCTGTTTATAAAGACCAGGCCCTGCCCCCTGGCGGTCAGCTGACCCACTCTGTTGCCATAGCAACTCCCACCTGCTGCCCTGGTGAGTGGCAGCTGAGCCCATTACTGCTATTCAGTAGCAGGCACCCTAGTGCCCTGCTACACCCCCCCAACCCAGTACATTTATCCTTCCATTTCAACCCCCAGTCTAATCATATACATCATGATGGTGGCCTGCTTGCTTTTTGCTATTGGGAAACAGTTTGGTGCAAAAGTTAATTTAAGCAAAGCTGGTAAGAGCTGCTGCAAATAGCGTTAGAGTTTATTCTGGTGACAGTGCTTTGAACTAGAGCTACAAAATGATTGGCACTCATGAAGTTGAGAAGAAATTTCACTGTGTATACAGTCAACTCCCAAAGGGCACTGGTGAATCTATTCCAATAAGTACTTAGACAAAATATTAAGAAGTACAGTCATTGGCCAGAAAGGTGGGTGAGAGGCACGTCCTCCTTATGTCTGACATTACTATGTATTGACTTCCTACCTAAGATGACATGGATGCTGACACTTTCTGAATTGAGGATTTGTTTATTTTTGCTTGCTTTCAGTTGCTGGATTGGCATTGCAGGCTGTATTCTTCTACTGCTATACATCCTTTGTAAATTGCTTTGAGATGTTTTTGCATGATAAGATGATATAAAAATTGAAGTAATTATTACTATCTTTTTCACTGGTGGAATTGGATAGCGGGCATTGAGCTGTAAAATACTAATTTCTGTATTTTTGGTGTTACCTTAACCCATAGAATTCTTTTGGTATATGCTTTCAAAGAAGGGCGCTTACTAGACAAACGGGTGCCCTTACTAGTCCAGAGTGTCATCATGAGTGGCACAAAGTACGTGAATATTTTCATTCTGTACCTGGGACATAGATATGCTTTTGTTAATATTTATAATGTTATATACAAATATATTACATTTGTATCACATTTTATCTTGAAATATTATGAAAGCCTTTACAAATACAAGTCAGGGTCACATCCATCAGTAATGTGATTCAGCTTTTAAAGAGTAGACATGGTCTGGTGTTCAGAGGGGCTCTGTTAGCTACGTTTTTTCCTAAATAAATAAAAATCTCCAGCTTCTGATTGTGCATTTCTGAAATAATCTTTTTCAGTTCTTTAATTAAAATAATCTGACACTCAAATTGTTGTTTTTATAAAGATAGAAACTGAATAAGAGTTTCCTCCTGCTGTGGTGAATAGTACGTTACTATGGGCTAACTTGTGTTGTTCATGCAGAGGCTGAAAAAGGGGTTAGGCAGAAGGGAGAACTCCCACTCACTGTCTTGCTTGTATAATCAAAAGATGAAGATTTAATAATTAAAAGGCAAAACAAAATTAGTCAAACTAGAAGCAAATGAAGCTGAACTTGAGAGAGGCAAAGAATTGAGTCTGTTTTGAAAAAAATATAATGTTTCTGAGTCAATGTACTTACACTCTGGCTTTGCATTTACACATTAGCATTGAACTAGGGAGACAAGGATTTTGGAAACAGGAGAAGACAGTTTGTAGTGGTTCTTGTTACCGGTGGATAGTGGCTATGCCTAACCATCAGCACCTAAATATTTAGGGGGCGAGAGCGTGGACATTGTTTTTCTTCCTGTAAGGATGCAGACATAACATGATTACTTCACAGGGGCGTATCCACACATGCGCCCCATTGCGCAGTTGTTACTGCGCAGTCATTTAGTATTTGCTAAAGCAAGTAGTAAATGACTGTACAATACTCACCGATAGTGTGCAGTCCCAGTGGCATGCAGGTTGTTTTCTTGTTTCCAACCCCATTGCATAGTAGCAGTGAGCTGCTGTGCAATAGCAACAGCATCACGGTTAGTGCCCACCAGCGCTATATCACTGTAGCAATGAGCTATGGCGCGGTAGCTCGTCGCTGTGGCAACATAGCATCTTGTGTAGACGCACCCAGTGATTTTTCCCTGGATTTTACTCTGTGGTAAATTTACTCCATAACACCTTTACTAACATGACTATCCTATTTACTAAGAGTTGGGCAGCTGGTTTGCACTGAGCAATAGTTAACCCAGGATGACATTGGCTAAGGGATTGGATACACAACACAGTCTTATGTAGCAACTTTCCCATATTGCTACACATTTTTCACTGGGTAACTTTACCCTATGTTCAAGTGATTTGCTGCATAGTTGTGCCTCATACCTGCTTCATTTTAACTGTGTAGTAAAGTCACTTTACTACATAGTAAATGTGTTGTCTGTCTGCACCCTAAGAGAAAGTGTTGGAGGCACTACTACAAGTTTAGATAATGTGGTAGACACAAGTGCTTCAGTACTTTCCTGCTGTCCTTTGTTTCTTATTTTAATAATTTATATTGCTATGATGTCCAAGTGACAGCATCAGGGTCCCATTCTAGAAACCTAGGAGGATGCGATCCATTGATTGAAGAGCATATTTTTAGAATTGTGTGAATTTACTGTGTTCTCATGGCTCCCTGTTATGTGCTCTTTTACACTATGACCTCAGTGTGCTAGAATGTTGAATGCCAATTCAGGAAGCAACCAGCACTAGTCCAGGATATGGATAGTTTAGTATGATCATAATATAGTTCTGTTTTGAGGAATTGAGGAAGAGCGGTTCCAAGTTCAGGGGTATCTTGAGAAATTTGCTGTTACGTTATAGGCCAGTCTGTGATGGCCTCATCCTCAAAGTACTAAGGCTGGGAGAACTTGCCAAACTAATTTTTACTCATTTTTACTAATGATGTAAAACAAGGATTTTGAACATGGATCTTTGGCATTGAAAGTATTTAACTCCTCAAACCCATACCCCTTTGTATTTTAGACCTTTATGAATCAGGTATTTTCATGGCTAAAGCTTTTAGTGCAACAGACATAACCTTATTGGCCAGAATGAGAGTGTTACATTCATGGAAATCCTTAGATGATTTCTCTTTTACTTTTGGATGCAGGCCGTGCTTTGCTGAGGCTTACTGACAAAAAACTTGAACGAATGGGAATTGGCCAGGAGAGCCTACGGCAACATATTTTGCAACAAGTTCTTCAGCTGAAAGTTCGAGAAGAAGTGCGAAACCTTCAGTTGCTTACACAAGGTATGAAATTATATCAGTATGGTCATATAAAAGGGTTACATAGGAAAAAAAGTTCACTTTACAGCATAAAAATGACTTAACGTTCTCTAACAAGAAGTAATGTCTGAAGATGCCTTGGATTCATAAACATTCTGATTTAAGAAAAAAGGTTAAAAAAAGTATAAGAAAATAGATAAGTTCCTCTGACTCTTGGGTGTGATGAGTAGTCTCTATCTACAACATGAAGCATTTTCATTTGAATACCAGCTTATTAAGATAAAAAAAAAACCCTTGAGACTAAACACACTGGCAGTAATAAATAATGAGCTGTCTTTACAGATCTTGAATATTTTTTATTAATTGTTTAAAATATCAGTAAGCTGTCCTATAGTATGAACTGTCATTGCAATTTATCTGTTAGATGTCTGAAAAATATAAAACCTGATTCTTCAACTATTGGCTTGAATAGAGTTGTGTCTAGTTTATACCAATTTACCAATGTTTACACATTTTTAAATTTGTATCCATCATTCTTCCTCCACACAAGATGTGGTTTTGTATTCCAGCCAGATCAGATAAACAACAGATTTATATGACCTTTTGGTTTAGTACCCTTTTTTGTCATTTTATCTGAAAAGAATATTGTTGAAGTATCTGTTAAAAACACTAAGTAATTAATTAAACTGTGCTTAATGTACTATGAGAAACCTTAGGTTAATTCAGTAAACTATATTTTGATGCTAAGCCTCTGACTTCTGATGAACTGTGCTTTCACCTGTTTTTTGGTGAAGATTGATCACAGTATCAGGGTTTCCCTCATATCTTCTAATATGTCTTTATTCAATATTAACTACACATCATAGTACTTAGGGTCGGAAGGGACCTAAACAGATTATCAGGTCCAACCCCCTGCCCCGGACAGGAACAGGTGCCAGGGTCATAACACCCCAACCAAATATCTGTCCAGCCTCCTCTTGAAGACTCCCAAGGTAGGAGAGAGCACCACCTCCCTTGGGAGTCCATTCCAGAGCCTAGCAGCCCTAACTGTAAAGAAATGTCTCCTGATGTCCATACCTATAACCATACTAGGACAAGCAGATAGAGCCCAGGTTTTTAGAGGTTTACCTTTTCCTTGGGAAGTCATCCTCTCACACTATTGTTTGCTAATTCCCACTTCTCTTTTTGTAAGGAATATGGTTTAAAAGATTTGTATATTTTAAGTTCCAGTCAAAGGTCAATACCAGACATCCTGAAAGGTCCCACCAGAGATTCAGGTCTACTTATGGAAGTTGATATGAACCTGACTTCAGTAATAAATGATGCGCTGGCTTTAGATTTGTGTTAGTTATGTGTTATTTTCTTGCTCGACCTCTCTGTCACTGAATATTACCCCATTTAAGGACTAAGCAGTATTTTCAGAGCTGTTTTCTAATGCGTGGAGAAGTCAAATGCTCAAGCATCAGTCATCTAGAATCACTTAGTAGCAATGGACATTTCAGGGAGTTGATGTAGCATCCTTTGAGATTCTAACCCAGGGGTGCTCAACCCCTAGCCCCCCCAGCCAGATCCAACCTGTGATGCTGGGTCATCCAGCCTGCAGGGCTCATGGTTCATGGTTTCAGTGACACTGAATTGAAAGACATGGGGTTTCTATTGAACAAGCACCTGTTTGAATTTATTCTGTACACAGGGTGGGCTGTTTATAGTGGGAAACTACTGCAATATCCATTGAAGTCAATAGAGAGCTTTCCATTGATTTAATAGGACTTTGGATTTTGATTGGACTCTGATTGTCATTGGAACCCCCTGAATAAACAGTTATGCTTAAACAAAGATTAGATGATATGTATAAAGGACTTGATTTGTTGCAAAAAGTGTTTGCTTACTCTGCCATCTATAAAAATGCTAACTTCTTTTCAAAATAATGTTGCATGACTAATAGCAATTGCATTGCAATAGCTTTCTTCTTTCTTGTTGTTTTAGTAAGTTACTTAAAAATTCTTGTTCCAGTACTACTACATTGAGTGCATGTCCAGCCTGTGCGGAGGATCTCAGCAGTAATCACACATGATTGTGCAATAGAAGAATGTCTTGAATGTTAGTGGGACTATTATTGTCAATAAGGCATGCCTGATTGGGCCCATTATCAGCAGAAATGTTATGCCAATCTCTGCTGGGGTAGGTGGGCACAGCCATGGATTTTCTACAAGAGACATTGAACTAACTTGATGGAATACCATCAGATATTCTCTTAGGGAAAACAACTTATTGCTGGACATGTTATTGTTATACTCTCTAATCCTGATTCAAAAGAGCCAGAAATGTCTTGCATAACCTCACAATGGTGCTGAAAAGTTATTTATAGAATCAATATGAGACCAGCAGTTGGTTGGCATAGAGAGAGTATATCTCCTAGGGTTGGCAGAACACCCATGCATGGCATGTTTTGGTTTTGAACAAGATTGTCTTGGACAGGATTTTGCTAATAATGCTCAGAGTCTGAAGCATATTTAGATTCTGCATCATAACTGCATTTAAGGTGACATTGGGCCTACTTTTAAGATGCTTTGAGAGTTTCAAATTCAGCTAAGTGCTACTTGAAGGTACCAGGAGAACACAGAAAATGACATTCTGTGCAAGAAGATTTCCCTGCTGACAAAATATTTTAGGATAAGGCCACATGCTTTGTGCAAAAGATCACAGCTGTTGATACTTGTTGCCATCATATCATACTTGAATGCCTCGTTCATCCTATACCAGGGCTTATTTTTACGAAGAAGGTATGTGTGCTTGTTA
>NW_017728886.1:248729460-248746087 GCF_001723895.1 Crocodylus porosus | reverse complement strand
AGATTTGTATATTTTAAGTTCCAGTCAAAGGTCAATACCAGACATCCTGAAAGGTCCCACCAGAGATTCAGGTCTACTTATGGAAGTTGATATGAACCTGACTTCTGTAATAAATGATGCGCTGGCTTTAGATTTGTGTTAGTTATGTGTTATTTTCTTGCTCGACCTCTCTGTCACTGAATATTACCCCATTTAAGGACTAAGCAGTATTTTCAGAGCTGTTTTCTAATGCGTGGAGAAGTCAAATGCTCAAGCATCAGTCATCTAGAATCACTTAGTAGCAATGGACATTTCAGGGAGTTGATGTAGCATCCTTTGAGATTCTAACCCAGGGGTGCTCAACCCCTAGCCCCCCCAGCCAGATCCAACCTGTGATGCTGGGTCATCCAGCCTGCAGGGCTCATGGTTCATGGTTTCAGTGACACTGAATTGAAAGACATGGGGTTTCTATTGAACAAGCACCTGTTTGAATTTATTCTGTACACAGGGTGGGCTGTTTATAGTGGGAAACTACTGCAATATCCATTGAAGTCAATAGAGAGCTTTCCATTGATTTAATAGGACTTTGGATTTTGATTGGACTCTGATTGTCATTGGAACCCCCTGAATAAACAGTTATGCTTAAACAAAGATTAGATGATATGTATAAAGGACTTGATTTGTTGCAAAAAGTGTTTGCTTACTCTGCCATCTATAAAAATGCTAACTTCTTTTCAAAATAATGTTGCATGACTAATAGCAATTGCATTGCAATAGCTTTCTTCTTTCTTGTTGTTTTAGTAAGTTACTTAAAAATTCTTGTTCCAGTACTACTACATTGAGTGCATGTCCAGCCTGTGCGGAGGATCTCAGCAGTAATCACACATGATTGTGCAATAGAAGAATGTCTTGAATGTTAGTGGGACTATTATTGTCAATAAGGCATGCCTGATTGGGCCCATTATCAGCAGAAATGTTATGCCAATCTCTGCTGGGGTAGGTGGGCACAGCCATGGATTTTCTACAAGAGACATTGAACTAACTTGATGGAATACCATCAGATATTCTCTTAGGGAAAACAACTTATTGCTGGACATGTTATTGTTATACTCTCTAATCCTGATTCAAAAGAGCCAGAAATGTCTTGCATAACCTCACAATGGTGCTGAAAAGTTATTTATAGAATCAATATGAGACCAGCAGTTGGTTGGCATAGAGAGAGTATATCTCCTAGGGTTGGCAGAACACCCATGCATGGCATGTTTTGGTTTTGAACAAGATTGTCTTGGACAGGATTTTGCTAATAATGCTCAGAGTCTGAAGCATATTTAGATTCTGCATCATAACTGCATTTAAGGTGACATTGGGCCTACTTTTAAGATGCTTTGAGAGTTTCAAATTCAGCTAAGTGCTACTTGAAGGTACCAGGAGAACACAGAAAATGACATTCTGTGCAAGAAGATTTCCCTGCTGACAAAATATTTTAGGATAAGGCCACATGCTTTGTGCAAAAGATCACAGCTGTTGATACTTGTTGCCATCATATCATACTTGAATGCCTCGTTCATCCTATACCAGGGCTTATTTTTACGAAGAAGGTATGTGTGCTTGTTAATCAGGATAAAGTGGACCAGGAAAACACATTTTATATCCCCAACCCCCTCTAAGGAGTTGTATAGTTCAAAAATCTATCCAAGTATTCTTGTCCTGCACCTCCTCATTAGATGAACTTATGTGCCCCTTAAAGTTACAACTTTTTTTTTAAAGAAAAATATAGTAGACAGTACTACTTTTGTAGGAAGTGCTTTTGAAGTATCATGTACCCTTTAATAGTAGGATATTGGGAGTAATGGTTCAAACTGGAAAGATTTCTCTTGTTTTGTTTTTCTCATAATCATAGGAAGTCTAGATGGTTTCTGGATTATCTGAAATGTTTGAGGAGCCCTGTTTGTACTCTCCTTTCCACCAAGTCTTGCTGGCTTGTGATCAATTCAGGAAATATAGTACAATGGCCATCAGATATTTAGAGTAGAGCAGAGAAACAGAACGGAATTAGTTCATCCCATTAAACCCAGTGCACTTATGTTAATCTTCTTGTTTGAAATTCTCGGCAAAAAACGTGAGAACACAGGGTCGTGGGAAAGATAAGAGAACGAACACCTCAGGGGAGATGTTGCAGTACTTTCTAACTTTTCTGTCTCTGTGTCTGCCGGGTAGATCATCTAAATTCATTACTCAGCTGCCCTCATCTACAGTCTTTTGTGCCTCCTGAGAAGCACTTAAATTAGTAGAGATGAGGGGCGTTACTGTGTCATACATGAGCAGACGACAAGTCACTGTGCCAGGGATTGAGGGTCACCTGTCAGGTGTCATGTGACTCCTCTAAAAGGGCATCTGTTATTTTCTTCCCTTCTAGGAATGTTGGCACAGTATTTTGGCACCTGGGGAACCCTGGGTAGAGAAATTTCCTTTTCTTTCTCTTAGAATCCAACAGATGTTTGTTGTCATAACCACACGTAGGGAATATACTACCCTTTTTAGGCTGTGGTCTGAAAAAAGGAAGTGCATCACACCTATGGAATCTTGTTTTTATGTCTCTGTTATGTTGTCCTTGGCATTGCAGCTTTTGAATTGCCAGACAGTCCTTTTTACTCCGTTACTGTGCGTCTCCTCCTTTGTTTTCATTGTCTTGACCTGACTTTATTCTTTTCTAGAACCCTAACCCAAAGCATTTCCAACCGAGTCAGGAAGGGCCTTGTTCGCTGCTTATAACACAAATTACTGTGCAAATGTTTCCTGCATATGCTACATGCGTGGCATCTCTCCAAAACAAAAATAAACCCTTAATGTTTCAGGGAAGTTCATACCAACCTAATTTCCAGCAGACTTTTTTCTGTCCTGTGATTCTTTTGTTGTCAGCGTTCTCTAAGAGATTTCATAAATTGGATCTCACAGAATGACATGGGTGTATCTTCAAAAGGTTTTGAAGTCCATGTGGCTTTTTTCTTTGCCATAGCGTCAAAACTTTTTTCAGTGGTGACAGAAGGTGTGGTTCTGGTATTGGTACCAAGAATTTTACCCTTCCCTTAAAATTGCTCTTTTTCACCTTTTCCTTTCCCAACACATTTCTTCTACTGCTTATCCCTAGCCAGACATTTTCCCTTTTCTGTACCACCTCAGAAGTCTTGGCACTTACGTGTAAGAGGAGTTTCCTTGTTGTCTATAATACCATTTAGTGACCATCTTTGAAGAAATCTCTTAAAAATTGTAGTCTGTGATGTGCCCTTTCCTGTCTTAGTTGTGACCAAATGGATCACATTTAAATGAGCTATATCAGGGAGCCAGAAGCAATGATTGTTTCCAACGATCTGTTCAGACCACAGGCTGCCTTTGATCTGATTTCTGAAAATCATCACTTTTTCTCAGGACACACAGTGTGTTTGTGCTCTGTTTTTGTGTATGTTTTACAAAAGGTGAACACTGTATACAGTATGAGTGAATATGTATATATATTAAATACACAACGTGCAACAGTAAGCATGGAATATTAAGTTTTCTAAACCATCAACTACATGGCTCAAGGCATCCACTTCTCATATTTCTAACTTGAGCTGGGAGAAGAATGTATTATTCAGTGACACAGATTTTTCCAGTCTGTGTTAGATTTTAGAATTAATATATTATGGTTTCTTTATGCACACATGTTACTACCCAGTTGTGATTTAAAATATGTTTTGTTTATAGGCAGATATATGCAGCTATGGAAGTCTGCAATGATTAATTAACACAGCAAAACTACTCTTAATCAAGTAACATTATTATGTGATTCCATAAATAATATAACAACTCAGTGTAGTGGAATTTAGTGGCATGAATGTACAAAACTGTTATTTATAGTCCCTTTATAATGCTGATTTTTTTTTCCTGCTTTTCAACTTGTTCAGAAGATTAGTCTAAACTGAACTAGCCATCTGGAACGTTCATCCCTTCCAAATTGTGTACTCCGAAAAAGATCTTGAATTTATATACTTATAATTGTATGTACATCTTTTTTTCACTCACATGTAACTTTGAAATAGGGAAGAAATTAGTTTGGTCAAACTTTCCAAAAATAATTCACTTTTGTGCTGAGATCATGAATGAGGAAACTTCAACCAGGAAGGAAGGGTTTGTCAGAAAGTTTGTATATGGGTCTGCAATCTTAGTGATAGCCATTCTGATCAGTGCCAGGGAAACCTAACTAAAAAGGACTGCATAGCTCAAGATATTCAGGTAACAAAGACTGTTCTCCCTCCCACCTGCCAGGGAATTTAAATGACTAGTGTCTATATTATAGCGTAAGGCCAGCAACAACATAGATGCTATTTTCAGTTGGACCATCCAAAATCAGCAGTGGAGCAAAATTTGTATTGGGCTGGCTCTGGTGAATTGTAAAGAAATGAGAAATCCCCATAGAATTGCAAATTCTCCATCACGCCAACCTCCTTGTTCAAAGGACATAGAAACAGAGCTTTCTAACCCTAGGTTACTGGTTCAAGACCTTATTGATTTAATCAACAGACAACCATTATTGGCCTAGTGGAATGAGTGAAAGTCTCATTCTAGCATCAGATGAACAAGTTCACATATATTTTTAAAAGAACCATTCTCTTCACTAAAATCTTTAGCAGAGCAAAAACTATTACGTCTAGTTTTCATGTGTGTAAAGTTACTTATGTATGATTTGACTTTCTTCAGAGGGGCTTGCCAAGCCCAGCTCATAATGAATTCATTATGAACTACAGGTGCCTTTGTATTTTTGAAAATCACACAATAATTTAGGTACCTACATACAGATTTTAAGTTTGAAAACGGTGGCCTTACTGGCAGAGAGAGTGAACTGCCATCTGCAAGTGTCCCTCCTGATCAAAACTGTAGTAACAGTTACATGCTGATTTTAGAGTAGTTTTTAGTGGCACTGTCTCTGATGAAAGAGTGTTTTTAACAAAAAAATTCAGTATCTGTTGCTGCTAGTCAAAAGTCATAAAACGATTTGGAAAATATAGATGAAGTCTCAGCTCTTGAGATCACTTGAAAATGAAGGCTACTATATAGTACCAGTATTTTCATCCTGTTATTCCAATAGGACAAAATAGATGCAAAGCCTGTGCAGTAAACATGTATAACTACCAGAAAGATATAGAAAATCTCCTTTTCTTTTGCCTTTGAAAAGTTATTGTACAGTTTTTTAAAGAATCATTTTTAAAGTATCTCCCCTTTTTTCTGTTCAGATTCTTTAAAAGTCTTTCCGTAATGTATTTTTAAAAATTAATGTTGCTGTGTTCAGATAAAAGTTTACTCTTAATGGCTTTATGCTTCATATGAAAGAGCACTCTTCATTTGTTCAGTTTTACTCTGGCAGTCAGTAGTATTATGAACTGCTTTTTTATTGCTTAACAGTATGCAGATCTAGGGCATCTTGCACCAAGGAAAAGGATGTTTTAATATCTTAATTTGTCATGCTCATAAAGCAGGGACACCAGCCCAGTGTTTTATGGCATATTCAAGGAAAATTAATAATTTTAACTGTATGGGTACCCCCTTAAGATCAATAACAGAGATTTTTCCAGTTACCATTTGAATTGATTTTAATTGAAATTGATTCACTATAAAAGAATATATTGAAATGTTTCAGTAATGACCTCCAGGGTAAGAGATGTTTGTAGACTGCAAGACTGTACAATTTTGAATTATACTGAGAGCTCTAAGCAATTAGAAATTAGACTTTTTCTTCAGTGATTTTGTCTATCGAACTAAAATGCACTATTTATAAAGTATCTGTCACTTTTCTGTCTGAGTGCTAATGCTAGTGAAGGCTGATATGGATATAGCAAAGTCGTGATTCACACGCACAGATGCAAACATTTGTCTATAGTCATGCTCATTTTTATCATATTCTGTTTGGTATTTGGCTATAGCTTCAAGCCCATGTAAGTTTAACAGTTCACAAACATCTAAGTCCGACTCTTTCTTGTACAGTAATATTACCTGACCTGTGCATCTTCTTTATAAAAGGGAATTTATCATTGATGGAAAGTACTTCTTTTGTCATTTGGACTAGCAAGATTCACATGTTGGCAAAAATAATGCAGTGTGAATGGTAGCATTGCCCTCTTCCTTTTTGCTGCCCAGCCCTCTTTTAGATAGACCGTCTCTAAGGGATATTAGTTCACCACTATTCCGTCAATCCTTGGTCAGTCTTTATCAATAAAAGAATGAATGGTTTTGTTTTAGTGATGTGAGATCCAAGGAGCAGGATACAGATCTAGGTTACCACAGCCATCAGCTGGCATAACTTCCAGTTGCTAACAACCTATGATGGATTCAAAGTAAGTCTAGCACATTAAGCCTTGAAACCAAATACCTTACTGTACTCTTTCTCTTCCTTACACAGCTTCCTATTGATAGCATTACACTGTCAGCAAACACGGTAATTCTGCACTTGTGCTGTTGTGACAAGAGTGAGTTGTCAGGAATACTGGGCTCCTGGGAGATTGGGTTTGTGAGCCCTTTCCGTAAAAGGGAACTTGCATGTCAAGGAACAAATGCTCCAGATATTTTCTAATCTCTTGGCTTGAATTAGATGCGCTTGATGAGGAAAGCTGCATCTTTCTCCTCCAAGATCCTTCAGAAATTAGTCTCTCCTTTTCTCCTGTGTACATACATATGGTACTAATGGAAGATATGTGCTGATTAACTGTCCTTTGTAACCTCTAAAGTGGTGCAGCATTCCCTTTTCCTACCCAATGGTCTCTCAAATGATTCTTCTTTTCTTTTATATCTTTTTTTTCCATCTGGTGTGGGTATCCACGGAATGGCACTTACCTGATGAGAAAATGGCAATAGGCTCATCTCTCCAATTCAGTCCAGCAAATATGAATCTGTTAATCAGCTGCTTCCTGCCACTGGCTGCCATAAGGCACCATACAATTCAATTATATTTCAAGAATCCTGGATGCAACAAGAAGCAGTCAATAGGATCGGAGATAATGGGCTGGGTTTCTAAAAGTGTTAGATAGCTAACAGGATTTTCAAAACACCTAGGACCCAAGTCCCTCAATGTTCCAGCTGTCCCATTTTTAATTCTTGGAGCTAACTTTAAAGCAGCTTTTCATGTCAATAAATTGTTTTCCAGAAGAGACAGGGGAAAGGAGATGAAACACTTACCCTTAAAGAAACCACTGACACACCACTTGGCACTGAGGCTTTGTCTGAATGCATCTTTCTCTAGTCTCAAGTACTACTTCACTCGTGTTTAATTTATCTGGCTATGCTGCAGGCTCCATTCTTTGCCATCTGTCTGTTACAACTAATAAGCATGACACTAACATCGCTCACATCACTGACTTTTATCATTTTCAACTTCAGCTTGTTTCATAATTCTTTGGCAGTCTCAGAAAAGTGACCAGCCCTTATTCTGGTCAAAGATGAGTTTTTGATTTTTATAAGTGAACTGCATGTAAACTCCCTGCAAATGGACTCTGCGGAAGGCTCCAGCTGAGCTGGCCCCCAAGCCATTTCCCTCCCTCATGGATAAGTTCTGTGACAATTCATAGTTGTTGGGGGCTGGAAGGGACCTTACAGATCATTGCAGCAGTGAGGACAGACAACAATAGTTATTAATTTTCTTAAAGAGAAAGTGTAAACCCATGTTGCCAGCTCTCTCCCCTCCTTTGGATCCTTTTATACCTGAACTTGTTCTTACCTTTACCAAGGTAAATGAGAAGTAATGCTTGCTTGACTCTGGAGAAATGTGAAACACAAAAAGGAAAACAGAGTCAAACCTCATTTTCCTGGATCTAAAACTCATTGAAGTCAATGAAAAAGACTTGTTTTGGCTTATAAATATAGGTATTCTGTCCTTTAACACAACATACCTTTTCTAAAGTCTGTTCCTGCACTGGGTCCATGTATTTCTGACTAATTACTTTTAGGAGCTTTCTCTTTAATGTACGCAGCTGATTTTCACTTTGTCCCAAATGATCCCCTAGTTTTGCATGAGAAAATAACTGCCGATATAATTATATGACACCCCAAATTAGATGTAAATTTTTAAAATCAAGCATATATAGTCTGAATTCTACCTTATCCTTAGTATTTACTTCCCTTAACATATTACTTCTTCTATATACACGTGCACACAGGCAACATTCGCATTTATAATTTCCTTGGAAGATGATGTATTTTGCCAGATGCATAACTTCATTTGTGACATGCTTCTGTTCTTTATGAATGGCTCATTTCTTCTGAGCACCACCCACCTGGAAACTATATGAAAGAGGAAAAAAAACTTGTAAAATAGCTATTTCATAAGCCATCACCCTTCCACATAAACTGACTAGTAGGTATCCCTTTAACTACAGCAGAAAGTTGCTTATTTTACATACTCTCTCACCATACAGAGATTAACTTTACTGTGTTTAGATAGCTGTTTCTCAAACATAATGGTTCAAGTTAACTAAAGTTATACTGGTCTCAGTCCTCTGAGTTCATTTCTTTCAGTCTTGGTGTGACATGGCCTGATACCAATTTTATGTCCATGTTCTCCCATTTTCTTTGGTGGAATTACTCCTGACTTTCATCTGTGAGATCAGAATTAGGCATACTGCCTCAATCAGAGCTCTGATTGATTATTGGACTTGAACTTGCTTGTTTCTAGTACCAAAAAAACGGTGCAGTGTTCTTCCTACGGAGCGATTAGGCAGTGAAAAGAAAGAAGCATGCATTCTTTCTTTCAAAAATGAAGTGTTTCAATTAAGCATAGAAGCTGATATATCTCAAGAAATGTGTGCAAATAATAGCACAGAACAATAACCAGACGAAAGCTTTCTACATTTTCCTTCTTTGGACCTTTTGTGTCTACAAATGCTTGCTTGCTTGCATTCTCCTGCAGCCTGTTAGTTTTATTGGAGGCTTTACCATCTGCCAAAAGATTTTATTTTTGGGTTTCCTTTTCTGTGGGAGGGTGGTTTCCTCCTTCCCTTAAAGCTGGATCTATCTCTATCTTTAGGAACTACAGAGCCTTCAGTAGATCTTCCTGTCTCCTTTTTTTACGTATTCTCATCCTTCCCTGTTACAAGTTTCTGGCCCCAGAAGCAAGGGGTAAAAGCAGACTTGAAGCTACCTTTTATATGCGTCTTGGCTTACTCAGGTCTTTGCTTTAAATACTACAACACAAACATTTAAAAAGCATAACAGAGCATGCCTAATAAAAATTTCTGTTATCTGCACATTTTTAGACATGACATGCACCTGCAGCTAGTTAACTGCCCAGCTCTTTGGTTACACACTTTGACAAGCTTAGCTTCTGAAGAAGGAGACTGTAAGCTGGAAAGTTTACTACTTTAAGGGTGGTGGATTGTGGGTCATGTTTTGTGCTTCTGCACCGGTATGAATTTCGCCCTGGCTCATTAATCCAGCCCACTCAGACACTATAAAAATACCTCCTTAACAGTGCTTTCGTCTATCCCTTCTTTAGGCAGTCTTACCTCAAATATTTGTTCTTCTATAAATGTATTGATTTCACATCTTTAGCTTGTTTGATACAGCATGCTGTTGAGAAAACTGAAGTGAAGCTTGAATGGTTAGATTTACCAAGTGACAGAATTAAACAATCTTTTTAAAGAACAAAGTAAATAAAGTGCTAGCTTTGAGGAAAAGGGGTTATGCTAATCTGGGTTGTTGTTTGTATGGGTATATTTTTATTACTGCATGTTGTAGCAAGTGTGTGAATAATGTAATAGTAGTTAAGTGAGAGTGCTTTCCTAGTATTGATGCATGATTTCTTGATCTCTTGTATTTGCTCTTCCTAATTCTTACCAACTGCCATCACCACAATGCTATGTTTGGAGCTTTGCCCTACCCTGGGTTATTTACTCACTCTGCAGTTGAAAACTGTATTGGTAGGCCCATGAAAAAAAAACTCTTAATGCCTAAAAAATCAGTAACCTGCCTCTTTATTTCATTTAGTTTTGATGTGTTTAGGAATATTTTGGTAGCATAAGTGGACATCTCTGGACTAGCTATTCAGTAACTAATGAGCATGGGAGTTAGGATATAGTCTCTGAATTAGAGCTTCATAGACCTTACATACTGGAGGCTGCATATGAGAGAGAAGAGCGGATAAAACCCTGGATACCAAGTTCACTCTCCCTTTCAGCATCCACTCCCTGCCACTGTGACACAGGATGCTGAGCTAAATGGACCTATGGTCTGATGACAGTTATGTTTTCATGACTGTGGGCAAAACACTAGTGCTGCTCATTTCTGAGCATGTAATGGTGAGTGGATGGAGGTGACTTTTTCTTTAAAATTTTAGAAGGCTGTCTGGGAAAATTTCAAGTCCAGAGGCAACAAACTCCTCCCTAATTAGACAGGAAATTTTATAAATGTCTAACGTTTTGATATATCAGTCTCTCCAGAATTGTTAAGGGAAAAAATCCATTTTTGCAAAAGCTGCGCTATTCAGTCATTGTACTCTAAAGTAAACACAGTCTCTCTCTCTCCCCTTCCCTCTTACCCACCCTAATTGGATAAAAATGTAAACAGTAAATTAAGGATATGATTAAAAATTAAACAGCTACTGCAGAAACCATCAATAGTAAGTGCTTATTAACTTACATATAACAGTGTGCTGGCATGATAGCTTCAAATTGGCTGCTGAACTGATTTGCAGCAAACAAGGCCAGCTTTCTAAGGGGATATATCTGGGTTTCATTACTTCAGTTTTAATTGCTGTTTGGCTTCCTTCACTTTTTATCAGCTTTTTGAAACAAAAGATAATGTGCATAACATCCCTCAACTGTAGTGGGGAACATGTGTTGATTTTGTCACGTGTTGGCACTTGGTAGTACAGGACAATGGGGAACTAATCTAGCCTTGTTAATGCTGCAGGCTCCAATTCGAGACCACTGGAGCAAGTGACTGCACACTTTAGTCCTAAACATTTAGGGAAAAGCTTGTTTTTGAAGGAAGGTTAAAAGCAGCTTCACCAGTTGGAGGCATCTAATGGTCCCCTACAATGTGGTCATTACCAGCACTGCAATTCTACTTTTGGGTGAATTGCGAGAGTTCATCATGTGGGAGCCGGTAACTGGTGAAAAGGAGTGCTTGCCTTCCTCTTTCCTGATCCCTAGCAGCTGCCCTAGAACAACCAGAAACAATGACTGCACACCCAAGAAGGCAGTTGCACACCCAAGAAGGCAGTTAATTGCCAGCTGTTCAACTTCTTGCTTGTAGGTTTCCACTGCAGATGTCAAGATAGCAACTTGCTCCCACACCTTATTTCGCACCTGGCAATCAGAGGCAAAAAGGAAAGGGTATTGCTTTACTGAACTGAAGGCCTAAGGGCAACCTAATACCAGTGGTCTGCATGTCACCTGTGCTGAAGTTTCTTTGTGTTTTAGGGAGTACATCCAGCTATATGAAAGCATCTGGCTCTAATATGATTGACTGGTATTAATTGGCTACAAAGGAAATTAGATTCAGTCATCTTTGGTTGAGAGGTTGCTAGACTATGGAACTTCTAAAGTAGAGGGATGAATTGGGAGGAGCGGAAACCATTACCAATTTGATATCAAATATGGTAACTCAAGTAGCTGTCAAACACCTCGAGCTTTGTTATTTGAGTTTACCTGGCATCTTTGATCAAAAACCTGGCTGCTTACATGCCATTCATGTGTTTTGTTCACACAAGGGACATCTTTAAAAGATTTCCAGTGGTTGCCTCTACTGATTCAGCCCGACTTTGTGTGGTCAGTGTTAGAAGACTTAGTTCATCGAAAGCTAGTAGTATGTTAAACTACTCACATTTTTAGCAAAGCTGAATAACAGTGCCGCCTGCTATTAGGCTGTCTGTCCTAGGTCTCTCAGCATTGCTGAGACTGGTTAAGTTGAACCTCTCTTAGCAACAGAAGAAAAGATCTTTTAAAACATTCCCCTAATATAAAAAAGAGCCACAGGAAACAATTTCATTTTTTTCTGTGTCCTAAAGAGCAGGTGGATCATAGCTCTATTGCCCTAGGCTGTTTGAAGAGACTATGTTTAAAGTCACATACAATCTTTTTGATACTTGAAAGACTTGGAAAAAAGGAAGGAAGAAAAAAAGAACAAAAAGCAGTCCATACCCTTTTCAAAAATTTCTTAGCTGCTTTTATAGACCCTTTTTTTTTTCTACTATCCATTGTACCTGGCACAGAAATGATAAGGCATTTTGACTATGACAAGAATCAGGTAAACTGTTTCAACTGGAAACCACTCAAGTGAGCTTTAAAATCAGTGCTTGGCGTCATCTACTTGGAGATAAGTGTGGAGCATATTACTCCAGAGTTTATTCGTGTGCAGCACATGGACCCTGGTTGGAGCAGCCCAGGCTGGCAGAGGGCCCAAGGGGTCAGCCTGCCAGCCCAGGGCTGCTCCGACCAGGCTCCAAGTGCAGCAGGGAAGCTGGCTGGGACATGAGGGTGCAGCCCCCACTGCAAATTGAGCCCTGTCAGAACAGCCCTGGACTGGCAGGGGACCCGAGGCTGTTCCTCAGCGGCCTCTGGAGCAGCCTGCCCGCCCAGGGCAGTGCCAACCCAGCTCAGCATGGGGCTGGAGCACGAGGTGCTCCGGTGCAGGGCTAGCCGGCAGGCACCCCCCACACTGAAGCACCCCAGCCAGCCTCATCACCATCTACACATGCACTACAGCACACAAAACAACACCACTGCAGGATACTACTTGTGTTTAACCAGACTACCGTGCAGCAGTGTTTGTTAGTCTACTGCAACCTAATGCATAGATGGCAATGTTTTACTGTGGAGCTAATTGGTCAGCTCCTCAGTAAATGTCTCATGTAGATATGCCCTCTGAGGACTCAGAAAGTAGGCTGAGCCAGATGAGCAGTATTTGTATGTGCTATAGGTTAAAATCTTAGAAGAGTTTTAAATTGCAAAAGCATGGCATAAAAGCTTGGCAAATTAATTTAAAAAAATGTAATAGCTATGGCATGAGGACTCTGAATTCAAAATCTGTTTTCTCCATTTCTACCCTACATTTTCTTTGGTGGTTTTGGTGGGGAAGCAGCAGTCCGTTTGTTTGGGATTTTTAGTTTTGTTTTCCTTCCAATACTTTTCCAGTTTTCTATATAATGGTGTAAAAAAAAATAAAATGATTACCTGTATGATATAATACATTTTTCTTTAAAGAAATAAATCAATTTGAAATTATGGAAACCTATTGTAAGGTAGGTTAAACTGGCTGTAATCTCAAATTCAGTTATTTAAACCTTAAGAAATACTTATCAACTCATTTGCTGAAGAAAATTTATAGAAACCAACCACTGAAGTAGTTGAAATTACTAATCAAGAACTTGTTGAGTCCTAAACTATTTTTGATGGAGCAGCTTCTACACATACAAAAATGTTTTCTTCACATGTGTTTATTCAGCTGTTATGGTTCTATGAGTTGTTCATTCAAATTTAAGAAAACAGTTAGAAGATAATAAAGGAGAGGCTTTCTTTTCCTCTTCTAATCTTTGAATAAAAAGTAGACATAAGTGGCTGAGATCTTCTCGTTCTAAAATTTTGTAAGAGAATGGTAACAAGAAACAATTGGTTCAGTTAAATATATATATTTCCTTTGCTTAATAAGTAATGTTAAAGTCAAGTAATGTTTTGATAAGTACAGTATTCTTTAAGTTAATTTTATGTAACTAAAAAATTAACATGCTGTTTTTGAGCATTTTAATCACAATTTTCATCTAGGAGATCAAGAGTAAAAAAAAACCCCTAAAAATCTAGTCTAAAAGAAATAGATCATTCACAATTTTTTATGATAAAAATGTAAAAATTAATCATAGACTCATGGAAAATTAAGGTTGGAAGGGACCTCAGGAGGTCATCTAGTCCAACCCCTGTTTAAAGCAGGACCAGCCCCAACTAGATCATCTCAGCCAAGGCTTTGTCTAGCCGGGTTTTAAAAGCCTCCAAAGATGGAGATTCCACCAGCTCTCCGGGCAGCCTGTTCCAGTGCTTTACTGCCCTCCTGGTGAGAAAATTCTTCCTAATATCTAACCTAAACGTCCCTTGCTGCAACTTGAGTCCATTGCTCCTTGTTCTGTCTTCTGCCACCACTGAGAACAATCCAGCTCCGTCCTCTTTTGAACCCCCTTCTGGTAGCTAAAGGCTACTGTTAGATCCCCTCTCAGTCTCCTCTTCTCTGGACTAAATAAGCCCAGCTTCCTCAGCCTCTCCTCAGAAGTCATGTCCCCAGCCCCCCCACCATTTTGTTGCCCTCTGCTGGACTCTCTCCAATTTGTCCACATCCTTTTTGTATTGGGAGGGGGGCAGGGCGGGGCAAAACTGGGCACAGTACTCCAGATGTGGCCTCACCAGTGCTGAATAGAGGGGAATAATCACTTCCTTTGACCTGCTGGCAACACACCTACCAATGCAGCCCAGTATGCCATTAGCCTCCTTGGTAACAAGGGCACGCTGCTGGCTCATATTCAGCTTATTGTCCAGTGTAACCTTCAGGTCCTTTTCTGCAGAGCTGCTGCCCAGCCAGTCAGCCCCCAGCCTGCACAGGTTTGTTCTGTCTTAAGTGCAGGACTTTGCACTTGTCTTTGTTGAGCCGCATGAGATTCCTTTTTGCCCAGTCCTCCAGTTTGTCTAGGTCACTCTGAATCCTAGCCCTACCCTCCAACATATTTACTACTCCTCTCAGCTTGGTGTCATCTTTAAAGTTGCTGAGGGTGCACTCTGTCATCTTCCAGGTCGTTGATGAAGACATTAGGCAAAACTGGCCACAGGACCCTCCACTTGATAACAGCTGCCAACTAGACATTGAGCCATTGATTATTACTGTCTGAGCCCGATGCTTCAGCCAGTTTTCTATCCACCTTACAGTTCATTCATCCAGCCTGTTCTTCCTTAGCTTGCGTGCGAGACTGTAGCAAAAGCCTTGCTAAAATCAAGGTATACCACATCCACTCGTCTCCCCACATCCACAAAGCCAGTTATCTCATCATAGAAGGCAATCAGGTTGTTCAGACATGACTTGCCCTTGGTGAATCCATGCTGACTGTTCCTATATTTTCCTCCTCCAAGTGCTTAGAAATAGATTCACTGAGGATCTGCTCCATGATTTTTCCAGGGACTGAGGTGAGGCTGACTGGTCTGTAGTTTTCTGTATCCTCCTTTTTCCCTTTCTTATATATGGGCATTATGTTTGCCCTTTTCCAGTTATCTGCAACTTCTCCTGTTTGCCGTGAGTTTTCAAAGATGATGGCCAGTAGCGCTGCAGTCACATCAGCCAACTCTCTTAGCACCCTCGGATGCATCCCATCCAGCCCCATGGACTATTACATGTCCAGCTTTTCTAAGTAATCCCTAACCTGTTCTTTTGCCACTGTTGGCTGCTCACCTCTTCCCCAAACTGTGCTGCCCTGTGCCATAGTCTGAGAGCTGACCTGGCCTGTGAAGGCTGAGGCCAAAAAGGCATTGAGCACTCCAGCCTTTTCTGCATCTCTGTCACAAGGTTGCCTCCCCCATTTAGTAAGGGACCTACACTTTCCCTGATTCTCCTCCTGCTACCGACATACTTGTAGAAACCCTTCTTGTTTCCCTTCACATCCCTCGCTAGCTGCAACTCCAGTTGCTCTTTGGCCTTCCTGACTTCATCTCTACGTGTCCAAGCAGTGCTCTTATATTCTTCCCTGGTTATTTGTCCAAGTTTTCACTGCTTATAAGCTTCCTTTCTGTGACTTAATTTACTGATGAGTTCCCAACTAAGCGAAGCTCATCTTCCACCATATCGCTAATTTTCCTGTGTATCAGAATGGTTTGTTTCTGCACGCTCAGTAAGGTTTCTTTAAAGTACAGCCAGCTGTCTTGGACCCCTCTCCCCATCAGACTGACTTCTCAAGGGATCCCACCCATGAGTTCCCCAAGAGAGTCTAAGTCTGCTTTTCTGAAGTCCAGGGTCCTTACTCTGCTCCTCTCCATCCGTCCTTTCCTCAGGATCCTAAACTCTATCATCTCGTGGTCACTGCTGCCAAGTTGCCATCCAGTATTACATTCACCATCAATTCTTCCCTGGTTGTGAACAGCAGGTTGTGAAGGGGCCGCTCTGCGTTGGCTGCCCGCCTCACAGGGGACCCCCGGTGGGAGAGGAATGAGCCGTCCCCACTGCACCTCCGCCAGTCTTGCCTGCCACGACTTTGATGGAAAATTGGGGTTCACCATATTGTGGCGCGTGCATTCCGGAAGCGGCACTCCATCTCCGCTAAGTCCAGGGGTGGTCCTGAGGGCTCCTTCCTCCCCTACACCCTCGCCCGGTCCTCCGGTTAGTGGCTGCCTCCCAGGGCGGACCACCCTACAGGGCATTAGCCCCAACAATGTTCATAAAGGTGAAAGAAACACAAAAAAAAATACAACGTCCAACACAAAGTTCTTGGCCGGAGAGGCCCAGGGCCGGGGTTTCCTGACCCCTGTGTTGAACCCTTCCTGAGTTGGGTTGGGACCTTCTGCCTTCAGCCCCAGGGCTCCCTTCCGCCCCTCAGCCTGCCCGCAAACCACAGGCATGGTGGTTTTCCCCGCCTGTGATTGCCCCTCTTTTGCAGTACTTA
>NW_017728886.1:248720938-248729330 GCF_001723895.1 Crocodylus porosus | reverse complement strand
GGCGGCTCTCTTCCTGCTCACCTCCGGATCCTCCGCCTCTGCCTCCGGATCCGCTGGGCTCCTTTTATCCGTCCGGGTAGGCCTTGACCTGGATGCGTCCGGGTTCCTGGAAGGGGGAAACTTAAGTGCCGGGCTTCCCACCCGGACCTGGAAGTCGGGCCAGTTTCCGCCGGCGTCGGCGTTGCTCTTGCCCAGCACCTTCTCAGCCCCCTCACACAGGTAACCAGTGTTTATTTATATAATTTCTTGAATGAATGTGCATGATAGATCAGGAGTGGGCAATTACTTGGACTCACATAGGGACTTTAGATGAGCTGTCACAGACCAGGTCAGCACCACCCCCCACCACAACAACTCACCAAAACTCCTTATGGGGCTTTGGGCGGGTGCGGAGCAGTGTTCAGGAGTGGAGTAGGCAGGTGAGGCAGGGATCATGGGGCTGGGCTGCAGGTCAGTGACAGCTTGGGGCCAGGGCCTGGCTGAGCTACAATCCACTTCATGCATGCCCTGCCCTGTGCAGGTGGGGCTTGGCCCCCCGTGGAATGCTACCAGGGCATCCACAGGCTGGAACTATCCAGTTGGTGGGCCAGATTTGGCCTGCAGGCCATATTTTGTCCACCTCTGTGATAGATATTCAGAGTTAGCAAGCAGTTCGTGTAATCTCTGTGTTCGCAAGCAGAAAGCCAAAAAGCAGTGTAAAGACTAGAGTTAGTTGCCAATCAACATGTCAACATGTGTGGTAATATGGTACTCTGGACTGTTAGTCAAAGGGAGAGGTAGATGATCAATTAAGAGAAGCATAAAAAGAACAGGACATGATGATTATGGGAACTTAACCACTTAGATTTTTGTTGGGAAGACAATATGGAAGGCACAGACTATTCAGTAGTAGCTCACTCAGCTTGAGACAACTTTTTACTGCAGAAGGTGGAGTAAAACTGAGAGGTAACATGGGAACGTACAAGCCTGTAACAAGTTGTTATAAAGAGGAAAGGACATCAGTCTTGACCTCCAGGACCACTGAATGTAGAATAAGAAGTAATTGGATTAACTTTCAGCAAAGGAGATTGGTGGTAGATATTCCAAAGGTCTCTTACGATGTGTATAGATATGGAATGAATACCTAAGATAACTAGAGTCGTTATGGAATCTAATCACTGGAAAGTTTAAAGAACAGGATAGAGCAATGTGTGTCACGTATACTTGATCTTACCTCTAAGCACAGGAATAGACTTCAGGTGTACATCACTATCATTAAATGGTTAACAATCGATTCTAATAAACGCTTCCTTAGGAAAAACAAGAATTAGACATGCAAAACAGGAACAAAATAGACTTAATTCAGGGCTTCCTGTTTGCTAATTTATATCACAGTTAAAATCAGCAATCTAAACCACTTTGATGTAGATACTTCCACCCTGTTACTCTAAGTTGTGTTGGTCTTCTGCAGTGCTTTATTTATAAGGAAGCAGTTATTGTTTCTGAGTATGATGTTTTCTTGGATATGAGTCCTGTGACTGATGATAAAGAGCCTAAGAAGTTCTTAAGATTATTGTGGGGTATCTGCTTTAATATCCTTAATTTTTCAGTAAATTAGTTGAGGCCGCACAATAAAACCCAGAAATCTCACTTTTCTTGACTGTAAATTTTTCTAAGGTATAACATATGCATTAAAAATCTTAATCTTAAAATAAGCCACTCTTAAAACACATGCTTCATCTTTGCAGGATTTTCAAGTGTCTTATTGTGAACACTGCAGTATTGTGACATTAATTCAGTAAGGAGACCAAAATGGGCATTCCACAGTTATTTTTCATGTTTGATTTGCTTCTCTGTGAATTTAATATAAAGATGGTTATGTTAAGCTAATTATAACTCAGCTTTTTATTTTCTGCTGCTGAGTGAAATCATGTAGAAGGTTTTTCCTTTCCCTGAAGAATGGAACATTTGACCACAATTACCATTTTTTACATTAGATAAAGCACCTTGCTGTCTATTACAAAAAGTGATTTATTAGTACATAGGGTGTCCTATTTGAGAAACAGTGTCTGACTAGCCAATGAGACATAGGTAATTGCACAATGCAATGCCTGCAGAAGAAATTACATTTGACATTTAATATAAACCCAAACACCTGAATGCAAAATATGACTTCAATAAAAAAAATAATTTCTAGGATGAATTTTTCCGTTATCACAAATATGCACTGTGGAAAATGACTGATCTACATGGATCACTGTGTTTCTGAGTGTCATGTATGTTGCATTGTTTCCATCTCGCCTACTTGTTCTTGCATGTTATGGCTGCTTACAGACATTAAAAAAACAAAAACAAAACCACATGCTTTAAATTCAGCACACCCCCATGCTGAGCCCAGCTTATGCCCAGAGGAGGCACTGCGTTAATTGGACCCAGCTCGCCTAATGTCTGTATAGATTAGGTGCTCCAGCATGGCTTTTTTGGCGCTTTTAGCTGATTGAATCAGGTATTAGATAGAAGTGCCAAAATGCACTGTAGAAGCATGTGATAGATACAGATGCTGTGGAGCCAGGTAACTCATTACCTCTTCTGGTAAAGCGCTTTTTTTTTCATGTCTGTCAGCGCCTTGTGTGCCACCTACTTACCTGCTCATCCTGATTCCTGAACTGGACTTGGACGTGGAAGATACTTTTACTATAAAAATACTCTCACCCACTCAAGACTCATGGCTTTGAATGAGTGTCACTGGTGAGATCAGATGCTTTGCAGTTGAAGCCCAGTATTGTAAGTTGCTGTTAACCACTTGGTCATGTGAATGGTGTCCAGTGTATTCCTGAGGAAAAAAAATGCTGTAGAAACATTTCTCTTTAAA
This sequence comes from Crocodylus porosus, assembly GCF_001723895.1. Classification (NCBI taxonomy): domain Eukaryota; kingdom Metazoa; phylum Chordata; order Crocodylia; family Crocodylidae; genus Crocodylus; species Crocodylus porosus. The sequence continues at coordinate 248,726,479 of NW_017728886.1, read as the reverse complement.
ACTCTGACTTGTATAAGATATTAGTAATGGTGGTGAAATAGTTAATTCATTTTCTATCCATAATTTTTTTCTTTGTAAAACTGATTTGACATAGTCTAGCAGGGTGCTGTTATTGAAAAATTGAAGCACCAGGTGTGATTAAATAAGATCACACGTTTCATTCCCTCTTTAATTTCACATCACTCTTCAGCAGCTGTATCCCTGTGCTTCCCTATAGTCAGTGAGCGCATTGCATTTATAGCAGGCATCTTGCCGCATTTGTAGCATGCACCATCGAGCTGTTGTGAATCAAATCTGTTTGTGCACACAAATTATTTATTGTTTGACGGACCAGGTTTATTAATCTGTTTATTTCTCTGGAGTATAAGATACAGAATGCTTTATTGTAATGGAGACAGACCTGGCCTACTCCTCAATATTTGTGGAGGTTCATGCATGCTGCAGAACAGGTTCCATTCCGCTGCACCAGGGAAAATGATTTGTGAAGCTTCTGCACAGGCTCTGGATCCTGTTATGCCCTGTGGGACACAGCTTTGCAGGAGCTTTTCATACAGCTCCATAGACCAAAGGCATAATGGTAGCAAAGCTACTGCAATTCCAGGGCTGGAAGAGCTGCTGTGGGCGGGTGGAGGGGAGGGGGTAAGAATTCTCCCTTTGACCCTTGTTTCTGTGGCAAACTTGGGAGGAAGGACCAGGTATTTGGCCCACAAATGCTGTCTGCAGTTATAACATGGTGTCAGATGCTAAAAGAGAGTGACGAGGGGTGTTTTTGAATGCTGAAAGAGAAAAATATAGTTACAGGGCTAATTGGATTTCTAGAAAACCACAGGTAGTTATTTCCAGGTACCTGGTACGTTTCCAAATCCTGGCTGGCCTCTGCAATAGTCAAGAGCAACCCGTGAACCTCAAGATTAAAACCATTTTGGGAGGGTGGGTGTCCTGCAGCACAGCGAAGTTGTTACCTGTTGTGTATAATATACAGTTGTATGTGAGGGTGATGCTGACAGGCATTCATTTCTGCCAGTGGAAATTTCTGAGTAAGTTTCACCGGTAGAAAACTTTCTGGGAGAGGGAGTAGTACAGACATCCAACCTGTAGTTGCCCCCTCTCTCCTGCTCTCTGTACCTTTCCAAGACCATGATCATCCTGGTCTAGGGAGGGCATGAGGATCAGTGCCAGCTCCACTCCTCCAGGTCTCCAGGAGGAGTGGGACAGTGGGGAAAGACTCCCTGCCTCTTCCCCAGGCAGGGAATAGCCTCCACTCCATTCCCTGGGAGCAGAGCATAGGGATCGCTGGGGTGCCCAGTCCCTTCCCCAAGTTAGGCAGTGCCTAGTTTGGGGAAGAGGTCAGGAACTGTGGTAGCTACTCCCCTCCCCTCTTCAAATGTGCCAGGAGATGAAGGGAGCACTGATGCTGAATCAGGCACTGCCTGGTTTGAAGAAGGTGAAGAGGCTTTGCCTCACTGCTCCTTTCCCCTCCCTAACTTGTCCGGGGGGGGTGGGGGGGAGCAGAAGAGAAGAGCCCCATACCTATTCCCCAGACCAGGGACCCCCATTTGGGGACCAGGTGGGAACCAAGTCTACATTCTGGTCCTGGTCTCAGGGAGTGAAGTGGAGGGAGCAGTGGGGCAAAGCCCCTTGCCCATTCTCACTCTAGGGCTCTGGTGTGAGAAGCAGGCAAGAGGTGGCACTGCTCCATCTTCAGTTCCTGGTGTCCAGGAGCTGAGCAGACTGGGCTCCCCAGAACGTCCTCCACCCCCTGCGTGCACCTGGAGACTCCAGTTCAAGGAACAAGTGGGTTCTTTGCCTTGCTATCCTGAGGAGACCCTCCCCAAGCTGGGTTCCTGGCCTGCCAGCTTCTTGATACCCGCTTCACCCAGTTGGGTGGCAGTTTTAAAAGTGAGCAGGGCTGAGAACTGGGTTTGTGGAGGTTTTCCCCAAACCCTATCCCAGCCCTTCTGTCTCTTAAATTCCCTCCTCCCCATGCTGCCCAGCTGGCAGCAGAGCAGGGCAGAGGAGACAGCCAAAGGGATCTGGCAGCCCCCCACCTCTTCCCCAAACTGGGGGCTGCCCGGTTCAGCTGAGAGGCAGGGAGTGGTGGCCGCTTCCTCCCTCCCCTCTCAGACCAGTCTGGAGAAGAAGGGGTACTGTAGAGCAAAACCCCCAGCCCACTTCTCATACTGGGGACTATGGAAGCAGGGGGCATGGTGGGGCAAAGCCCCCTGCTTATGTCTCACACCAAGGACCTCAGTGTATTAGGAGCCAGCAGGGACTGACTGGCAGCTGCTCCCCATCTCCCCTCCCAGTCTGTGAGCAGCTGTCTGCCATGCCTTCCCCAGATTGGGTGACCCTTGTCCCTAGAAGGAGTTAAGCTGAGGGGGAATACAAACTTTTCCCCAGGAGAAATTCTTCCAAGCTGATTTATACCTGGTTCTAGCGGGCTTATTTTTCTCCAAGAACTCCCATTTTTGGTCCAAGAGAAAGCTTCAACATTTTTACTGGGAGAACAGGGACTCTCCTAATAGAAATTGAACATGATCAGAGGACAGGAAAGCAGGCCTTACCATGAGAGGCTGAGAGCCATGGGACTCTTCAATCTGGAAAACGCAGGCTCAGGGGGGACCTGATGGCTGCCTATAAGTGCGTAAGGGGTGTACATCAGGATCTGGGGGAATGCCTGTTCACCAGAGCGCCCCAAGGGATGACAAGGTCAAACAGTCACAAACTCCTCCAAGACTGTTTCAGGCTGGACATAAGCAAGAACTTCTTAACTGTCTGAGCCCCCAGGGCCTGGAAGACACTCCCCCCTGAGGTGGTACAAGCACCTACTCTGGACTCCTTTAAGAGACATTTGGGTTTGTCTTGCTGGGATCCTTTGATCCCACTTGACTTCCTGCCCCTGGGACAGGAGGATGGACTCAGTGATCTTCCAAGGTCCCTTCCAGCCCTAATGAAATCTATGAAACTTAGATATTTGTTTCCCAGACTTCACAGTTATTGCCAGACCCTCCACAAAACAATGGACAGGCTTTGGAAAAACACAGGGCATTCATTCCAACCAGTGTCTTTGGCTGCATGATGAGTCTGGGGAGTGAAAGAATTGCAGGGACCCATAATGGCATACAGTGTACATCCCATCATAGGAAGGAACTTTTCAGGTAGATAGTATGGTGCATCCATGTCCTGGATTAATGAGGCAAGAGTGGTTAATCATGTTCCCAATCCACCCTCCTTCCAGTCATTCAGAGCAGAAGCAAGGAGTCATATGTTGTAAACCCTTCTCATGCCAACTCCTTCTGGAGAAACAAGAAAGAGGCAAAGAAGGTAGAGAAAAACCCTGCATTGAAACTGAGACCCCTGATGGTATCAAGCAAACAGGATTAAGGAAACAAGCAAGCAGAATTAAGGGAGACCCCCTTTGACCGATGGAACAGCTCTTCATTTAGCAGAAGCTCCTCTGGTAGGTTAGGAAGCTCAAATAAACAGCAGTGCATGTCTTCTGAACCAGTGTGTCAGTCTGCCAACACTGGCAAGTCAATTCTTTTTGTATCCATGGAGCCCATCTCTTTCACTGCTAATCTTTCCACCACCGCAAAATCCGTAAGTCAGTCCCAGCACATACATGCGTCTGTGAGGTATTGTGTAGCATATTTGGGATGCATAAAAGACCTGTGTGCAAGGACCAGAAGTGCCCATGGGCGCTGCTTCCGCTTAGATCTGAGCCAGGTAGCAGCCTTGGTACCAGTTCTCAATTCTTTGCTGTTAGTTACAGCCCCCAGGAGAACCTGACTTGGGTAAGTGGAAGGCTGTTCCTTCCATAACTAAACTGGCATTTATACCTCCATGCCTAGACACATGTATTAGGACATATTGTTTGGTCTGAGAGAGGGGAAAAATTGAATAAAATTCTAAAGGAAAACTGTTTTTACATTACATTAAAGGAAAATTTAATGGAACAATTTTCTTAGGGTAGTGGAAACAGTTCTGACCTTTCTTTCCCTGTGTGACACAGATTAACCACCACAGTTTCATCATAACTGAAGCCAGTATCAAATCAGTGGTTTGAGCTAACTATAAGGCTGAGTTTCTGTGTAATTATTGCCATATGCAATAGGACTTGTGTCCTGCAAATACTTATTTGGTGACACTGTGTCAGCTGAGAGTTATTGCTTCTAACAAAAGCAGGACTATCTCTTAATGGTACTTTTTCCCTGGCATCTACTTTATGTAGGAAAAAAATGTGTTTCTGGATATGAATGAGATGTTCACAAAGAAGGAACTGAAAAAATGTTGTTTTTGTACATCTGTGGTTTTGCCTCACCTTGTTGAGGTGTCCAGTATTGCCAGTGACCACATGTCTAAAACTCATGAGTCATGCCCCAAAGATCAAAAGGTTTTAAAAGAACCTGAACGTTGTGGCATCGGGAGCCTTTAGAATGTGCATGCGGCTTGGTTTTAAGCTTTTCTGTGTTTGGACTATATGGAATAAAATCTTTTTTTTTTTTTTTTTAAAGGAAAAGTGGGAATGTGCCCCCCGCCCCATGATTGGCAGAGCTTCAGCTTTCAGAATGACGCAGAATAACTTTGCTTGTGATAATTGCAAGAATTGGCAAAATTGCAGTAACCCCACTGCTGCAGTCTTACTGCCAGTACAAAGCAGTTGTTCCTTTCCCTGTTACTCATTCTTTCCAATATGTGGTCTGACACTGTTGTCATTCTTCCTCTCCAAGAAGCTTTTGTCTCTCCTGCTCTTATGAAAATACTCAGTCCTTCAGTGAAGCACTTCTGTATTGTCCCTTTTCTCTCTCTCATACTTATGGAAAGTGTTTCCCCACTCACACCTGCCCTATGATAAGATCCTCCACCTGGATATGTGTTGTACTGCCTGGATGGAAAGAGCAACAATACAAAAAAATTCTCCTTTTCTGCTTTGGTAACAACAGCAAAGCAGTTTTTTAAAGACATTTGGTATTTTGAAGGAGGGAAGAACACTGGAATCCTGGAAAGGAAAAAAGAGTCATGGAAAAATAAATTGAATGTAATTTGACCTATAATTAACGGTCTTTAAAAAAAACAAACAAAAAACAAGTTTGAAAGGAAAAGGGATGAATAAAGTACCTTTATGGAAGGATGTGTTTGTGGGTAAAGTGTGTGATACCGGACATCTGGGTTCTATTCCTGGCATTGCTAATGACTTTTTGGGTGACACTGGACAAATACATTAAACCTTCTCTGCCTCAGTTGTCCCACCTGTAAAACTGGGCTAGAATGCTGTGAGTGTCATGTTCCTTTGTTTTGTAACTGGAATGAGATGGAAGTTCTTTGAATAGGAGTTGCTCTAACATTGCAGTTATGGTAATGTACTGAATAGTTTTACAGGGTTTATTGTACTAATAAGATTTCATATCTTTTTAGACATTAATTATTTAAAACCTTGTGAACCCATTTAATATATACGATAACTCTGTTCCTTGGGGGTATTCATTTGTTGTCAGTATAGTGCATCCTATTATATTACTGTATTTTCTTGAATAGAACACA
>NW_017728886.1:248692197-248720838 GCF_001723895.1 Crocodylus porosus | reverse complement strand
TCCAGGTCAGCCTGGATCACCCTCCTGTCTTCTGGCGTGGATGCTTTGCCCCAAAGTTTGGTGTCATCGGCGAACTTGTCCAGTCCACTCCTGACTCCAATGTCCACATCATTAATGAAGATGTTGAACAGTATTTGATGAACTAAATCTAAGGGTACCCCTAGTAATTTGCCTATATGCAAATTACTATAGGAAAAGTCAGTGTTTTGAAATTTGCCCCTCACTTCCATGTGCTGTGGGAGAGAAGGGTCTGATAGTAAGAGTGGGGAGGAGCTTCAGGGGGAAGAAGTTGTGTGGGGCAGAGGGTAAGAGGACCCCCCTCAGATTTATTTTCCCTGCTGTAGCAGTGAGAGAGGGGCAGATTTTATAGATCCAGTAATTAGATTTCATACCTGGAATATTTTGACAAATTTATACATTTTCTGTACATTGAATCTACTTATTGGGGTGTTGTCTTATGTTCGAGTAAATACAGTACGTAAGACCAGGAGTTCCTTCAGAAGAAGAGCTGGATAAGCTGAGTCAAAGAAGTTTTAAGTATGTATGTTGAGGTGCCATTGTAGTTTGGCTATTGGCAACATTGGTGCACTTTTTTACACATTGCTTTTTGTTTGTGTTAATGCTTGTGGAGGTTGATAGTCCTGGAGACAAGACTGCACAATTCACACAGTAAGAACAGCAGGGATAGCAGCAGTGCAGTTTTCCCTTTGCTACCCAGAGTGACTCACAGCTAATCTAGAGCTGAGGAGGTATTTGCAACTGTGTGTGCTATTGTGGTGGTAATTTTGCAAGGTACGTGTGTGTTCACTAGTAGAAACTGAAACTAAGACCAGTGACTCACTTTCAGATAAATAGCTATTGTATAGATGTAACCTACCAATACAACCACTGATTTGTACTGGTATCTTAGAGATGACAAACTCCATGGAAGTCCCTCCTGAACTTTTCTATACCGGCACACTGATACAGTTGAAGAATTGTAGATCACCTTTAAATTCCTGCTTTGTGTTTACAGTTGAACCCTTCAGTTCCTCTCATGCAATTTTGTAAAGCTCTACGCAGCAAGTCTTCTAGGTTTTCAGGGACAAATAATAGAAATTTAGAATATTTGCTGTAATTTTCTTCCATAGTATAAATCGGCAAATTATTCCATTTTCCTCTCTCCTGGTGCTACATGCATAGTACAAAGCTGCCTCTGAATAAAGATGGAAATGTAGCTGAGAAGTAAAAATAAGATTTGGATTTTAATATCAAATGTTCATCATTATACATGAAAAAATGCATGTACAATTGCAATGATGATGTCCATATGTAGACAGCAGAGAGTAGATTTTTTGCATTCCTGGTAATTCTGCTGTTAAATAAGGCAGAGAGATCCTACAGACATGTCAGGACTTTTTTATCCATCACAACATAGCACCAATCTTCATTTTGGGAAGGGAAGATCCAGTTTAAATATTATTTAAATAAAAATAAACCATTCCCCAGCACAATACTCATCTTAATCCCAACTACTCATAGACAGCCCTCTACTAGGAAATTCACATTTTACGGTGTTCAGCATTATAAGCTTTAGTGATTTAATGTCAAAACATTCTGAACTTTGCTTGAGTATCGTTTCCTCTCCATAAGGTAACCAAGGTGGGTCCAGGTACATATACATTTCTCAATATTAACTGTTGATATTTGCTAATTGTAGACCAATAGGATCCAACCTTTTTGGCAAGCTCTTCACCCTCCCTGTGTGCTACTCTGATACCTTTCATTTGCCTAATATGCTGCTCAGCTTTCTGCTCCCTGTCCTATGTTTCCTGACTACTGTGCTTCTCCCCTGATCTGATGCTCTGCTTTAAGCTCCACACCCATCTGCTGCTGTGCTGCTTATCCTCTCCTCCATCTGCCCTGTGCCCACACAGAGGCTGCCTGTGCCACTTGTGGCACCTGCGTTGCAGGTTGGCCGCCCTTGCTATAGATAACAACTTGACTGACTCATTGGAGCCAGGAAAGCTACTGCATAAAGAGGAAGAAGATGTAAGGGAAATGCATGCAAAATATTGAAAAGAGGAAAAGTCAGAGCTTAACATTGGTTGAGTTGCAGCAGAAGTAATGAGGTGTGAAATGTGCTATTCCCAACCAATACGCCATGCTGCTTTAATTTACAGAATATATAATTATATAACATTAAAATTCTAGTACATCAGTCTTTGACAAAAAATTGAAATGAAAACAGACAAATGCATGAATCTATTTATAAGACAATTGTTGCAATAGGAATGGGCAAGAACATGAACTCTAAATGTTCTCATCATTTTAAAACTGTGCCCTTAGGATCCTTTATTCTTTGCTCTGACATGCATTCATTTACTGTTGCAAGCCAATTTACTGAAGTCTGAAAACACATCCACCTACAGAAGTCCCCTCCTCAGAATACATTCTGGCTCATCTAAACCAGGATATTGGTGTAAGCCCTTGAAGTTGCTTCCACACACACCCTAAAAGACTGTTGTGGATACTTGGGAGATTATGAAGATGCGCACAAGGTTAGTTATTCTCAGTCAGATCATTGGTTGGCCCATTGAAACTGGTTTTCTGCCTCTAACAGTGACTCCATGCATCCAGTTAACCTGGGGTGGGCAATTGTTTGGGCCCATGGGCCACATAGGGCGTTTTGGTCAGCTGTAATGGGCTGAGTCAGCAATCTCCTCCCACCTCCCCCCCATGTCAACAGCAGTTCACCAAAATTGCCTAAATGACACCATCCTGTCTGCCTGGCTGCACACCCTTCTTGTGTGGGTCCTGACAGCACAGGGCCAGGGGCCAGGACAGAGATTTGATCTGTGCCCTGCATGTCCCTGCCCATAGAACCAGTGCCCGTCGCATGGCTCTGCTCCATGGTTGGCCAGGATGGGGTCATGGGTGGGTGGAGAGCGGCATCCAGGAGCAGGGCAGCCAGATGGGGCCAGGGCTGGGATTCCTAGCTAAGTGGCAGCGTCCCACAGAATCCAAACAGTAAGTAGCGGCTTCAGGACTGACGGGACCAGGCATCCGGAGCTGAAGGGCCCCAGAGCAAGTTGAATGCAATGGGGTCCCACCAGCTTTGCAGTTCCGGTGGGGCTCAGCTCTTTGTGTGGATACCCCGACTCCTGGTGCTGTGCAGAGCTGAGCATTATCCCAGCCTAAATGCCAGGAGAGAGACCTAAGCGGGCAACATTTGCAGCCCCAGGCATGGCTGGAAGGAGCCGGGCATGGCAGCAAGGGGTTGAGTGGATGCAAGAGCTTGGCAGCAGGTTGAGGCTTGGGAGGCAGTGGGCTGCTGCCAAACTTGGGGGCAGCGGAGGGCCTTAACTGCAGGGAGGGCAGGGCTGCTTGGGGGACATAGGGTGGCAAGTGTCAGGCAGAAACTGCACAGTAGGGGCTACACTTGAGATGTGTGCAGTAGGAGCAATTGGGAGCAGCTGCTCCATGAATGCAGCCGGTCACTGCTGGACTTCTGTCCTGAGGCACCCAGTACCGAGAGCCCATGTCGGGCACTGATGCTGCCTCCGATCTCTGGGGCAGGCAGGCGGGAGTGGGGGCAGGCAGGCAGGAGTAGCTGCCTTGGTCTCTGGGGCTCTGGCTTGGAAGCTAGCAGCTGCCTCTGCTCTCTTGGCAGGGGTGTCTAGCACCCTCGGGCATCCCAGTCTGGGCTGCCTTCTGTTCCTGGGCTGAACAGGACCAAGGAAAACGGGCCAAACAAATTCCCTCGGTTGGTTGGATCTAGCTCGCAGGCTGTATTTTACCCACCTCTGAACTTAATCAGATGAGCAGTGCTTTAGTGACCATAATTAAACACACCACATCCACCACTCCAGGCACTTTTGTTTTAGCCACAGATACCTTAAAATGGCAAATGTCTTTTTGTTGCATTTGTAAGAGTTGACAAATGTTGAGTTTTAATGGTGCCCATGATATGACAATAGAAGAAAAAGAAAGGGGAGAGGAGAGACTTTCTTTCTAATCTCTGCAAGTGAATTTATACTGTGATGTGCTTTAAGTAGTTTATATTCAAAATTTTAATCTTAAATCTGCTAGAAAATATCAACCAGAATCTGCAGTTTTAAATTTTAAAACAGAAACCTGTTGAAGAGCTGTATTTCTCAGGAAGCTTTTAAGAGGCTGTTCACGTTTAGTTCATATTGAAGTGGTGTGTTGGTTTTTTGCCATATTTTTTCATCTGAATGGTAGATGTAAGTCCTCAGTTCTTGCAGATTTCATAAGAACTAAATTAAAAGGCAAATTAAAGATCAGCTTTCTTTCCTCGTAGTTCTTGGAATAATGTAAACTGAGCCCACAGAGAACTGAGCCTGCTGCGTATCACGTTGGTACTCCTAGGGGAGAAGGGTATGGACAGAATATATTTCTAGTTAGAACAAAAGAAAAACCATGGAGTTCCTGCATCAAGAAGGAGACAAACCTGTTTAGTTTCCTGAACATTTAGGAAGTTGTGCTGAAAGTATATTCATTTTGGTAGTGTCTTTGGTGGGGGGAGGGCATAACTAAACTGAATTTTAATGACTGTTACAGGAAAAAAAATAACCACATATGCTAATATATTAGCAGCAATTAACAAGATTAGTAGTAGGAAAACAGAAGAGAACCCCCTTCCCCCCAGTACAAAAAATAGATAAGATATGGTTTACTGTATGGTATTTTTTGATGTAACAGAGCTGATAGGGCTGTTTAAGTATGAAGTTTAAGAAACACAATCCCTGGTCTTAGAACAGACGTAGGATCAGTACTTGTAATACGCAGCTGTTAACGAAGGATTTCTGCCAGAAATGTTATGCATCCATTAACACTTCAGAAGCAAATTGAAGAGGAAGAAATTGGAGGATATCCCTAATGTAAAGAAAAACAATTAATATGGATATGTTATAGACAGATGAGAGGACTGTATTTGCAGCAAGGGTTTGAAGAGTAAGCGACTCATGTGATGAAAAGTATACTAAGAAAAATGATGGACCCGGATGTGTTCCTGGACTTAGTACTTAGGTCTGTGGGCAAGGAGGTGGTTCGGATTCTGACAAAACTATTTAATTTTGTTGATGTTTAATTCTTCTGGAGGTTCAGTTTGTGGCCCACCTGGCACACACTACAGGATACTAAGGTAAGACACCACTCCCCAGAAAGAGATAAAAGAAGCCAGTGCCGATCTATAGTAGTTTTACTTTTATCTTCAGTAGAAGAGAGTTGCAAGGGAAAAATGCTAAGCAAAAGACATGAGAGCTCCCTTTTCTGAGGTGACGGCTCAGTAAGGTTCTTGTTTGTGGAAAATAATTTCATTTCAAGATGAATACCAGGATTCTTTTGTAATTTGGACCTTGCTTCATATCTTTCACAGCAACCAAATATCATGTGTCTGTACCTCCTACATCCAGTCAAGTTTGTGCACTTCAGCAGTGGCAACTTAAACATATAAAGCATGTTATTTGGAAGTCAGTATTTGTTTCACAGAAGAGCTTAATACTTGGAAGCCATTGCAGTGGTGGTGTAAAAGACAGAATATGCGAAGTACTATAATGAGCAGTCACGGAATCATAAAAATACAGGGCTGGGAGGGACCAGAACTAGGACTACCTAATTTAAAGTGGTAGCTAGGAAATCTGTAGATTTTTCCTCCTTGCTCTTAACACCGGCTTTCTCTGTGTTAACTGTGCAGTAGCATATGGCAAATGTTGACCTATTATAATACTAATTGGGCATACTGCATCGTTTTGACCCAGTTATTGGAGCATGTGATAATGGGAGTAAGTATTCAAATTCATTTGCTTCTGCCAAAGAATGCAGCATCTTTCCAAGCATTTGAAAAGATGGTGGCTTATACCTATGCTATTTTGGTGAGTTTGTATTTTGAACAGATAAAGCACAAGTTTTATATATGGATACGTGGTAGATGGATACTTGGTATTACATTCACTTACAGAACAGGAGATGAGCTTCTCTTTGTACCACTGCTTATCTGAGCTACTCTAGGTTTGGAGACCATCCTTATGTAAAGCCAAGGCACCTTGCCAGAGAAGCTATCTGGAGGATGAACTGCTTCATGTCTTTACTTTCTAGCCAGTGCTACTTGTTTTACATACAGTGCTGGGTCTTAGTGCTAGTCTTCTTAGCACACTGGAAGTGTCAGGCACGTTGGGTTGACACATTTTTTTCTGCTCCCTGTGATACAGATGCTGGAGAAATTAAACGTATCCCTGAGCTAGATTGAGCCCATTGTGTTCAATTACAAAAAGAAAGGAAAAATAAGCCATCTTATTGCCTAAGTCATTAATATATCTTCTACGTAGGGTCTGCCTAAAACACAGACAAGCAAATGATAACCACTGCCCCATTATCTGCTCTTCTGCTCCTTCTGCTGGTTATACAGAAACAGTGAACATCTCGTATTCCCAAGGCTGTGCTGACAACGCTGATGATGGCGCTGCACAAATTAGGAGGTAAACAAAAAGCCATGTTAATTTCAAGCTCCATTAGAAACACAGGCTGTTAAACAACAACAAAAAAAATCAATGTCTCCCAAACAGAAAAGGTCAAAATTGGAAGGGAAAGAAAGTTGGGTTTTCAGGTAGCTAAGAAGAAACTGAATACAAGGAAGAAGCTTCCTTTTTTTATAAATTGGCAATCAAGAGAATGCCACTAATCAATGGTGTCTTAGTGAAGAACACATGAGAAGTGAGCCATATACTAAGAATCAAATTTAAGAGAAAAATACTAAGCATCTGGTTATGAATTTATTGCCTTTAAAGGCTAGTTTCTATTTAAACCTTATCTGTTGGGTTTCACAGACATTAAGTAACTTTTTATAGTCATGGTGTGACACGCATGATCCTTTTTTTTCTTTGAAGAGCTTAATTGTCCAAGTTGATTTTGACTTCTTATTGGCATGGCTTATTTTTGTATTTGAATTATGGGGACTTGTTATTCTAAAGGTGTGAATAAATGATCAAATCATATCAAATTATGTGAGGGTGGAGAGCAGTTGCCTTGGTTCAATTCATTTGTAGTAACTGCCCCATATATCTGCTCTGTCCCATGTTAATTAGAAGCTAGACCGGGGTAGCTTACTCTTGAATGATAAAATTGCTAAATTAGTGTAGTATAGCTTCCATTTTCACAGGATGGAGTGAACATGTAAGACTTACCATGGATCAGCTGATGATTGCTAAATCCTCCTCACTTTCTTTTAACTAGGTATAGTTTGTTCACCCATCCACATGCTAAGTTTTAGACTTTGCCTCACAGGCAGAATTAAATCCATAAAATGCATGTGGATCATTTTGTTACCAAGGTTTTTGGAAGAGGATGACAGGAAAAAAGAAATATCAGCTTATATGCTTTTGTTTTATGGTAACGTGCATTCCTCATCTCTGACAACCATAAATGTTTATTGATACACTTGAACTTTACTTTGCATTCTAAACTAAGTTTCATAGGACCCCTTTGAATGACATATTACATTCTGAATTGCACTATTTTTTTGCATATTTTCAGATATGTATAAATGTATTTAGATAGGTAGGCCCATTACAGTAAATGAGACATTTCATTTAAGCAGTTACATGGTTACATATTTACAGCATCTTAACCTCAGTGTGTGTCAATGGATGTGTTGAAAGATTACGTCTTTGTTACAGCTATTCATAATACAGCTGCTAGGGTTGAAATGTCTGTACTTACTGCACACCGTTGTAGTGCTAAACACTATTGATAACAACACTTCTTACTTCTCTAGCATCTTCCAACCAGCGATCTCAAAGTACTTCTCAAATCTTAATGCGAAGTGGGTATTAATCCAGTTTACAGATTGAGAAAATAGTACAGCGAGATTAAGCGCAGCAGTTTTGTGTATGCTAATACTGTATTTACAAAGGTGTACATGAGGTTTAAAAGATCAGCATCAGCAAAAACATGGCCGTGTTCTGTGTGTGTTCAGAATATGGGTATGTGGCCAACAAATTGTTAAAAGGTGCTTCGATGCTCCTCAGCTCAACACCGCCTCCTGCCAAAACAGCTGCATCCCCCTGCATCTCTGAGATGCAGCTTGCACTTGTGCTTGTCATGACATTCAGTGCATGTTAACACATTGATTAAATTGGTTGTTTTTGCTGCAGAATTGTCAGGCCCTTCCACCTATTTACACTATTTGCATATCCCTTCAAGAGCCTGGAACAAATTTGTCTCTGTATCCTCAGGGTCTTGCCCTCAACCACAGTCAGTCATTCCTCATCCCTTTCATTGTAAGCCTACATTGATGGCTTTAAATTGTATCTGTGTTCAGGCTTCTAAAATGTAGGAGCCCAGATTCATCTCGTCTTAAGGATTTCCATATTTAGTTTGTTCATTTTCCCAGCAACCATCTTACAGACTCCCACTGACTGTACTTTCTGACTTTTTAACACAATTGCCAATAATAAAGATTCTGTAATCAGGACTTACTGTTACTGACAATATTGTAACTGATGCGTAAAATAGAATGTAGAAATCAGTTCATTCTTCGATAGTTGTGCTGGCTGTATATTGCTGACTGTATTAAAATCTTGTTTTGGTCAGTAAAGTACATGGCTGAGATTCAAGGGCATGTAAAAGCTGACATAATGAATGGCATTTTTACAAAGTTACTATGATCTGCCTAACAGCACGTTAAGGCTTTGGCTCTTTGGGTTAATGTTTGGCAATTCTGAGAAAATGGCAGTTGATTTTACTTCAGGAAATAGCTCCTTTTGTACATTTTCTGTAGGTGCCTGTTTGTTTTGTCAGTGCTCCAAGTGCCCATATACACCCTCCCTTTTCAATCACTTTTGCAAATAGGAGACCAAATCTTCCTTGTTTTAATCATGTGAAGTTAACTTCAGTGGGACTGAATTTTGCCTGGCTGGTTTTTGTGTTTGCCTGTTAATAAATTATGAATGTCATATTGAAAAAGTCTGCTTTCTGAAACCAGCCTTCATGACATGTAAGTAATAATGTTTTCAGTGAAGCTTGAGGGCATACAGACTGCTCACCGCTTACTACTACAGTAAATTCTTTTCACTAGGCTTTCCTCTTTTGCAGCACAATTAATTTTACATTTCATTTACTGAGGTAGCATGCATTTAGGTTTATTATATTAGTTAAAATTGGTTTATGATGTTGCTCTTATTTTTAGCATGCTCAGAATGGAGGGAGAATTGAAGTGTGCTGTTGTACAGCATCAGGCTTTTGGTGGACTTAGAGAATTTCACACAGAGGGTTGAAGAAGTGTCATTCCTGACTCAGCCTGCCTAGAGGGAATAGCTTTTCTTTTTAACATTTCATTAAAATCTTTCTGATGATACCTCAGAGTGTCAGTGTGTGCTGTACAGCCAAAGCTAAGTGCATCAGAAGAATTTAAACTTTAACAATAGAAACTTAGTGATATAATGAGAAGCCACATTCAAATCTACAAAAGCTGGTGAAATTCAGAATATTGTTGCTTGCATTTCGGTATCTTTTTCATTCAGATTCATCTCCTGGTCTTTAAATGTTGTCACCAACTAGTTGGTTCTAAGAAATGCCACAAAACCATTACTACCAGAAGTGCCAAAATGTTTAGATATGTAGGAATTACCATTATAAGACCTTAATATTCATAGCTTTCTCATAGATTTCTAAGGTCGGAAGGGACCTATTAGATCATTGAGTCTGACCCCCTGCTCTGAGCAGGAAAGAGCACTGAGGTCAAGTGACCCCAGCCATGTGCTTGTCTAACCTCCTCTTGAACACCACCAAGGTAGGGGAAAGCACCACTTCCCTTGAAAGTCCATTCCATATTTTGGCAACCCTCACTGTAAAGAATTTCTTCCTGATTTCAATCTAAATCTCTTCTTCAGTTTATGGCCATCGTTTTTAGTAATCTCAAGGGGTGCCCTGGTAAACGGAGTATCCCCTATTCCCTGCTGATTCCCCTGATGAGTTTGTAGGCAGCCTTGAGATCTCCTTTCAGCCATTTCTTGTAGAGGCTGAAGAGATTCAGGTCCCTCAGTCTGTCCTCATAGGATCTTATCTTCATAGGGTCCCTTCCAGCAGGCTGTTAACATTCTTTTTTTCAGGATGCAATTTTGTCTTTGCTTAGTGGTCCTTTTATGCTGCAATTTCTTCTCTCATTTAATTTCCCTTGTACCTTTTTTTAGAAACAAATAAATGTATAAGTAGTTTAATGTGATGCCCACTGAAGTCAGTATGTGTGTTCCCATTGACTTCTTTGGATATTTAATAGAGACCTGAAATAGAGTTGGGGAAAGGGACTGTCCCGGGACACGGCAAAGATATGAACCCCAAGGGGGGCCCTGGAGGGCAGCACCCCACAGGGAAACGAAAAGAGATGAGAAATCAAACAAAAACAATTTACCGGCGGCAGGAAGCGCGGTGGGGATCACAGCGGAGTGAAAAGCGGCGGCGGGTCCCGCGCGGCTCATTAGCCGCGGTTTACTTAAAGGGGCAACATCTGGGGAAGCAGGGGAGGAGAACCACGGGAGAGAATAAGAAGGGAGAGCGAGTGGGCAGGAAGGGGGGAGAGGCGGCAGGAAAGCGTGGGGAGAAGATCTCCAGAGGCCACCAGGAAGGTGGAGGACCCGGAGAACAGTGCTGCAGCCTCACGGGGAGAATCTGAATCCTGCCCAGGGGAAGACGCTGTCGTCGGGCTCGACAAGACCCAGGTGTCTCGACTGCATATAACTTTGGGGCGTGAGGAGAGCCAAAGTTGAAGGCTTCATTAGCCCAGAGGACGACGGACATTGAAGTTAAGAAGGAATCCCCAAAGGAGAGAGGGACTGAGACACGACGGTGGGGATGTAGGACCTCGACCAAAACTCGTGAGCCAAATGATTCCTTGATAGGGAGCGTAGCTTATTTTGTGGGGAAGGTGGTCCCTTTAGCCTTGTGATTAAATTAACAGTTTTTTTTCTTTCACGACTGGTATGGCTTGTTTGTGTTGGCCAGGATCTCTGTATTAGTGTTCAGGGCTATTGAGTTAAGGGGAATCTAGGATCCCACAGGGTAGATTGGCCGAGAAGGAACCAGGACTTCCGGGGCCCCTGCGTGAGCCTAGCTGGCACCCAGTAGGGTCCCTCATCGAGCGGAGGGCCAGCCGGCAGCAACACCTATAGCACCCTGCTGAGGCGGGGTCTAGGGGCGAGGTGCAGGGGAGGTGGAGCCTCGCGAAGAACATCACGCTTCGTCCTTGGGGGAGGTAGCCAGCATCAGGTGGCCATCCCCTCCACCACTGAAATTTCATCGAAGTCGTGGCAGGCGGGGTACGGAGGGGGAGCATGCATGAAGCGTAAGACCGAGGACTACTCCCTTAAGGGACGGAGTGGAAGGTTACCACCAGGCCCCTGGGCAGGGCAGCAAGGGACCGAGTAATCGAGGCCTGGCGGGTCCAGGGACATTCATGTGGCTTTCCCATCACACGTGAGGTCTTGACACAAGTTAAATGGCAGAGAAATGCTGAGACATCAGCATGTGAATGGAACTTTGCCTGATGTGGTTTCAGAGAAATAAGAACACATTTAGCTCACAAGGGCAATTCTATCATAAGTGCTCAAGGAAAAATTTTCTGTTAAGGAAACAATTAGTAAATTAATTCCATGTGTCTTTTGTACTGCCTTTTCCCTCTTTGATATATGACAGCTGCTTATAAAGCATTGGGCTTAGGAGTTCAGCAGTATATAAAATGCATGAGGCAAAGGTGGCAATAAGAGTTTCCCTAGCTGCTTGTACCAACCAATATTTATCTTGCTTTTCCTCCATTGAAAAAGTAGGTTATTTGCC
Organism: Crocodylus porosus; assembly: GCF_001723895.1. Lineage (NCBI taxonomy): Eukaryota > Metazoa > Chordata > Crocodylia > Crocodylidae > Crocodylus > Crocodylus porosus. Next base: position 248,709,009 of record NW_017728886.1, on the reverse strand, counting down.
AGAGTCCTCCTGAACTCTTACTATATAACATAATTTTTGCTGCTGTGCTCATCTCTAAGAGATGGCTATTTTTATTGCTGTTTCTATCTGAGATATTTCAGGCTAATGAAATAGTGTGATTGCTTTCACTTCTAAAGTAAAATTTCTTTTCCATTTTAGAATTTCACACAATAAAATCCAAATATAAATCTGAGCAGGTATTTTTGCTTAAGCTGCTTTTAGAAAACAAATTATCCTAATGAAGACTTGGCAAGGATGTGCTGTGCATTTTGTGAACACGGTTGATTGTGAAAGTTTGTTAAACTGTCCTCTGTCTAGGTATATACAGAACCAGTACCTTAAGGAACTATAAAGCTGTTGTGTTTTTCACAGCCAAAACTGTAACAAGACTGAATGTAACTGTACTTTTTTTTTTGTGCCCCAGGAACTCTAGGGAAATGTTCACAAACACAAAAACCAAGACTGCAAATACTAATGGCTACAATACTTAACTGAGAGTGGCATAGGAGCTATTTGCTGTAGGGTACTTTACAACTCACAATAAGCATATGCAGAATGAAACCCCATGCCCTATTCACTAATAAGCACCTAGCACAACATTTTCTACTATGACATATACTGGAGCACCCAAACAGGAGCTGGACTGGTATCTCTCCAAAAGTCACATTTAATTATATGACAAAGAATATATTAAAATATCTCATCTTGAATATGTATACACCCTGTTGTGAAAGGAATACAAGCTTATTCAAATCAAGATAGAACACTGGATACTAGGTCTTGTAATCTTCTTCATAAGCCTCTGCCAAAACATGTTATTTGGGCCATCAATTACACTTATGGACTCTTTGTTACTAAAATTGTACTTGCTACTTATGGATGACGAATTACAAACTATGGAGACTTTTAGAGATAATGGGTGTCTGTACACGTGCTCTGGGGTGTAAGGGGTGTGTGTGCTTTAATTAGAGCAGTTCAGAGAGCCACTTTAATGAAAGAGCCTACAACATCACTGTCCACGTATTCATTGTCCCATCTTCAAAATGGCAGTGGGGGCACTTTAGCCCAAGCTCATTCAACAAGCTTTGGTAAAAGCATCCCTCCCACCATTTTGAAACTCAGGGATGCTGAATACATGTGATATGGAGGCTGTTGAAGCATGCTAATTAGCACGCTCCAGCAGAGTCACAGTAGACTCAATTAATCAAGTCTGCTCCAATGCATGCTAATAGAGCTCTGTCACATGTATAGGTGCCCAATGGATTATAAACTGTTTCTAGGTTTCTGAAGTTTCCATGAGGAAACAATAATAAATGAAAAAAATGACCTTCTCTCAGTTGAGAAAAATATGTAGGCCTAGCACAAAAATCCATTCCGTAGGTCAAATCCAGCCCGCCAGCTGATTGGATCCATCCTGTGGACAGGCACCCATCAGTTGATCGTATCTGGCTTGGCTACCCCTGTGATGCTTTGCATCAGGCTGAACCCCATCTGTTTCTGCCCAGGGCAGCCCCCTCCCTGCACCCACCAGACAACCACCCCAGCCCCGGCCAGTGTGCACAGCTTCCCAGCGTGGACTGCCCCAGGCTGCAGCCACCCAAGTACTGCTCAGCTCCCCTAACCTCTAGTGGCTCCTTCTTCTGCCCCTGCTATACCTCTCTTGGCAGCAGGTAATGTGGGGAAGCCATGGAGACACATGCCAGGCAGTGGGGGAAGGTGCAGCTGGGTGGCTCCTTCTCCAGTTCCCAGCTGCCTTCCACCCCTCCACCTGTCCAGCATTATGAGTAGCCACTTGCAGGCAGCCAAGGGGGTGCCAGGAGCTGGAGCCCCATGTGCTGGGTCAGGAGCTGTCCAGCTGTAGCTTCCCCCACCACCTAGCTGGGCATGTGGTGCCCAGCACACATCCACCCAGTCTCCCCATACCGCCTAGAGCGGTGCAGCAGGGACATGAGGAGGAGCTGCCACTAGAGGCAGGGGGAGCTGAGCAGTGCATGGGCAGCTACAGCTTCACTAAGAGCAGCCCCACCAGAAGGCTGTGTGTGCTGGCTGGGGCAAGGAGTGGGACAGTACTTTCTGATGCGTGCAGGCAGGAGTATGGTGTGGGCTGCCTCAGGCGGGAGAGCACCTGCACCCAGCCCAAGCAAGCCCTCTTCCCGTCCCTGGCCAGCTTCCGGGGCATAGTACACAGGCAGACCCCTCAGCACGTGTGCCTACCCCTCCACACACACCCCCACACGCTCACAAACCCCACACCCATCCCCCTCTTTCCCCCTCCTCCCACAGCTCCCCAAACACACAATATAAAAGAGTAAGACTTTGTTTTGCGCTATTATGCAATCACCTCTATATATACTACTTAACATAAATCAGGACAAAAATGACTTTTTGAAACAAAATTAAAATATGTTATAGTAGATGTTAGATTTTTAGTATATGATTTATTTTTTATCTATAATTTGTTGATATAATATCTTCTGAAAGATTTTGTGTGGCCCTCGACAACTCACCAAAACTTGTTAAGTGGCCCTCCAGCTGAAAGAATTGCCCACCGCTGATCTAGCAGGATAGTAAACACTGGTGTGTAGTAAGACCAATCTAGTATTATAATTTTTGTATGCTCATCTCCTTGATACATGGGAACAAATTACCGTATTTGTTAACGTGTCCACATATTGTCCACAGTAGCCATGATGGCTGTGTGTTGTCTTCAGCTTTGTCCACACATCAAACCGAAACTACTTGTCTCCTTCAAGGGCCTTGATAGCCTGTCCCTGCCCTCTCATCTCTCATTCAATATGGACAGGTTGATGTCCACTCACGATGCTAGGATCTGTTGCCCAATTTGTAAATTTTCAGACAAATACTTTTATGCTTCCTCCCATGATGTCTATTATGTTATGGAGTAGCTCCCTGTAAAATGTTTAGTCAGTTCTTAGGCTTACTGTCTGTATAGTACCCTGAAGTCTGCAATATAGTCCTGCCTTTATATAGAGGAGGAAACTATTCTTAGCCTTTGTTTTTACAGCACTAGCAAAGGAATAGAGATCTTGGATGCTTTGGTAAACAGATCATCTTATGGAAGAATCTTGATTTTCAATTATTTTAACGAAACATTTAGCATTATAGGATGATCTCTTAAGGGGACTAATGGTTCGACATGATTGTGTCTCCTAAGGGTATGAAAAAAAAATTGTAAGTTGTGAGGGGAAAGGATTTTTTGTGGATATTTTTATTGGATCAGCTGCTTTGTTGGGAGAGATTTAGACGAGATTTTGGGTACAAGGCACCCTTCTTCAGATCATCCCTCACTGGAACTGATATGAAGTGTACTGGTATTGATAATTGTTCATATTGTATCTGGAAAATATTTAACTGCCCTGATTTTTTTATGTTTAATTACCAGATTAAGAAAAATAGGAAAAACCATAATATTGGCCGTTTTCAATTAGCCACCTTTCTTTATTATTTTGCATTGTTTCAGAGCCTGTGGATCCCTACTGAGAACAGGAAATGTATACATTTATAGTAAAAGGTAGTTACTACCCTAATGGCCTACGAACTAAAGACAAAGAATGAAAGGAAATATGATCTCTAGGTTGGCCATTAAGGACCATCGGGTCACAAAATCCCTGGACGAGGGTGTCAAGGTGGATGTCATCTGCCTGGACTTTAAGAAGGCCTTTGATGCTGGTTCTCACCACATTCTCTTACAAAAACTAGGAGACTGTGGCATTGATGCCTATACAGTCAGATGGGTGGTAAATTGACTACATGGTTGCACCCAGAGTGGTGGTGGACAGGTGGTTTTTGACCTGGAGGGATTTGGGCAGTGGAGTCCCCCAGGGCTTGGTCCTGGGGCCTGTACTGTTCAACATCTTTATCAATGATCTGGTTGTGGGTGTGGAAAGCACGCTGTCCAAATTCACGGATGATACCAAGATGTGGGGCGAAGTGGGCACTCTGGAGGGGGGGGACAGAATCCAGCTACATCTAGACAGGTTATAGAGGTGGGCGGATGAGAATAAGATGGAATTCAGTGCAGACAAGTGCAAGGTGCTGCATCTGGGGAGAAGGAACCAGCAACACACCTATAGGGTGGGGAACACCCTTCTTCTCAATACGGTGGCAGAAAGGGATCTTGGAGTTGTCTCCAGGATGACCATGAGCCACCAATGCAAGGAAGTGGTCAGTAAGGCTAACTGCACCTTGTTGTGCATCTACAGATGCATCACAAGCAGATCCAGGGAGATGATCCTCCCCCTCTATGCAGCATTGGTCAGGCCACAGTTGGAGTACTGCCTCCAGTTCTGGGTGCCTCACTTCAAGAGGGATGTGGCTAGTATTGAGAGGGTCCAGGGGAGTGCCACTTGCATGGTCATGGGGCAGTGGGTCAGGCCCTATAAAGAGAGGCTGAAGAGCTTGAATCTATTCAGCCTCCACAAGACAGGGCTGAGAGAGAATCTAGTGGCCATTTACAAATTCACCAGGGGGGACCAGCAGGAATTGGGGGAGGCTCTAGGAATAATGGCCACAAATTGTTAGAGAGAAGGTTTAGGCTGGACATCAGGAGACATTACTGTACGGTTAGGACTCCCAAGGGAGGTGGTGCTCTCTCCTACCTTGGGGGTCTTCAAGAGGAGCCTGGACAGATATTTGGCTGGGGTGTTATGACCCCAGCACCCATTTCTGCCCAGGGCAGGGGTTGGACCTGATGATCTGTTTATGTCCCTTCTGACCCTAAGCACTATGAAATTATGAAGCTAGGGAGTGACTGGTTAAAGTGACTGGCACATACTGCTTAAATGATTTGCTTGAGATCACACAGGAAGTCTGTGGCAGAGCCAGGTATTGAACACTGGTCCCCCGAGTCTCAGACAAGACTTTTCCTCTGACAAAATCTATTCTTCCTCTCTGAGGAAAATTGCCCTTCCTTCAGTTTTTTCCAGTTATACCTGGTTATGCTTAAGTGTTCTGCCATCTAGATATGGTGTTATCTAGAATCTAGAGGAGTGCTGAACACCCACTGTCCCTTTAAAATTTTCAACCTCTCTGGTTGAAAAACAAACACTGCTAAATCTTGTTAGTGCTCTTGAAAGCAGTACCATTGAAGGGTCTTATCAATTAGCTGGAGAGCAGGGCATGATGTGATTTATTAGGGTAGTCCAAGATAGATAGCATTGTAAATCTCATCTAGGCTGTAGCAGCTGAAGTTGTCTGGGCACTGTAGTTTGCTACATGAAGTCCACTAAGTCTGACTAGATTTTACTAGTTTATTCTGCTAAATGAAACTGCTGAAGTGACCGTCATGGATGGATTAATAAAGTGCATACATCTGAAATGTAAGAGGGAGAAAGATGAACTGCTACTAATACATTTGTGAAATATACTCTGTAATAAAGGTAAAACTCTGCTAGAGCCTAACGCACATTATTTGTTCCTCTCCACCAGTGCTGCCATACTGTATTGTGCAATAACAGGATCGGAGTTGCATTCATTTTCCTGGTGTATTCTGTCACTGATTACCTAATAAGTGCTGAGAAAGGGTAGTAATACAGAGATATATGTGTTTGGTATTTATAGAAGACTGTTTTAATGGCCCTAAAATCTGATGTGCTCAGCATTCTTCACAGCTGTAGTTGCGTTTTTATTAGTAATCCTATAAGGAGGTTTGGTAGTTTCTAAAGTAATTAGAACCCTGGAGCAAATGAACACCAAATGAATTCTCGTCTTTTGAAGTTGTTGTTGTTGGTTTTTTAATACTTTTTTAAAAATAGCCCATCTTTAGTATAATTATGTGCCAGTCATTATAACATTAAAAATCATTTTAAGTGAATGAATCCTATTTTTGTTGTAGTCATTCCTTTCTAATTATTACGAACTAATTGTAACCTGGGATAGTCTTCTAAAAATCTCATCTCGTTACTCTTCATGGAGCCTTTGGTTCTGACTGCTCCCAGCCCTGAGCCTGCAGAGAGGGAAGCTGCTCAGAGGTTAGTAAATATGGGAAAGTTTAGGAAGGACTAATGGGAATTCCAGTGGCTTGTACACTGGTCCAGGGTACAAGAATTTGACAGATAGTTTGATAAAACTTTGAATCCTTTAATGAGTTGTTGGCAACATATTTTATGGCAGTAAAAAAGGCAGTAAAGTGGTGAGAAAGGCCTCACCAGATTGTGTTGGAAGATAATAACCCTTCTCTGTATGTCTTTTTGGAATAATCCATTGCATGTTGAGTTGCTCATTTCTAGAAGGATATTAACATAAATTCAAGGAAGAGAATGAAAATTACAATAAAATGTAAAAGATTGACTTCTGCAACCAGATTAAGAGAACAAAATGTATATCCATTACAGCTGTGTAAACAAGAACATATTCAAGAACATGTTAATATACATTTCCTGGTAATGGCATTGGCTCTCTTCCTTGCATCTCCTAAGCATATTTTAAAAACCTTTGCAGCAGCAAGACATTGGCTGCTGTGGTCCCTCCACTTTATCTGTGACAGACTAGGATATTATGTTTTGTGTTGCGTCTGCGTTGACTGTAGTTTTGCTAGGATGTTAGACAATGAATTTGTATAGGTTGGTTTGGGTAGGGATGGTCCTACCTGAGGCAGGCGGTTGGACTAGATGACCTCCGGGGTCACTTCTAATCCTACTTTTCTGATTCTTTGATTCTGTGATGTGCAAGGATGAAAAACCTAGCTTACTTATCAGATCGCAGCTTGAGTTTTCAGAGCTAACTGTTAGAAAAAACAACCCTTTTTACTCATAAACTGAAAATATTCAGCCAGGAGTAACTGAGACAAAATAAACACAGAAACCTGCAGTGACACTCTTGTTAACAAAACCACTTTTTGATTAGAATTGAGCTTTTAAAATTTGAGCCTTGAAACTCCTGAACTCCTGTCATCCTACAGTGACAAATTCCCTCCTACCAAGAGCCATCTGTGGCTGGCAAGTCCTGTGATACTAACTTGACATTTTATATAATGCTACAACAGATTTTTAGGGAGATACTGTAACCTTATGGTGCTTTAAATATTTTAAAGATAATATTCAAAACCTCTTGAAGCAGAACTCTTAGTAAATGCTTTGGGAGGATTGACTGAGGTGTTGGGTTTTTTTCCCATTTAATTTTCCATGAGACTTGGATCTAGTGAGGTGATTTTTTTTTTTATCACATGTACAACTTCACAACCAGTTGCCACATAACAGTTACCTTAGAAGTGACTTTTAATGTGATAAGTTGTTCTCACCCCAAGAATATTTTTCTCTGACTCAGATTCATAAATACAACTGAAGCCATGTGTACCCAGGTACACTCAGGAAAGTCAAGACACATCAACTAAATGAAGCAAGTCAACATGGACAAGGTTGAGCACATAAAATTCTCTAAGGAGGTATAAACTACAATGAAAAAAAGACCACTTTGCCCCTGAATGACTGGAAGTAGGGGGTATTTTTATATGTGGTTCTAACGTGGCGCAGGGTGCTTTTAATTAGCTAATTAGAAGTGCGCACGCATCTTGTGTATCAGCAGCACAGCGCATCCCCATGCTGAGAAAATGGCGGTGCTCTTTGAACTAAAGCACATTGAATGTGTTTTACTTCAGAGTGCACTGCCACCATTTTTTCAGCGTGAAAGTGCCAGACCATGTCAGTTTACGGCTCCCCACACATGTGTAAGTGCCCAGGGTTCCTATCCTGAATGATAGGAAGTGTGGTTTCGTACACTTATGATACAGTCCCCAGACTGTAGCCATTCAAATCAACAGCATCAAATTTAAGCCCCTCTCTGACCTGTTCATGACAGGGATGACAGAATCCCTCTGCTCATCACTTGAAGTGTATAACTAACTTGGACAAAAGTTCCAGAATATGAACTCATCCACAGACTAGACTGTTATTAACCATGATATAAGGACTATATCATAGTCCACAGGGACTATGGATTCTTACCCCATCACCTAGACTAGCTGTTAAGTCTGTTGTCCTTCCAGCTGTTCACTGCCTTGGTCATCTCAAGTGATCTGATCAACCCACTTATTACCTCTTTTAGCAGTGTCCCGTCCCTCAGTCCCTTTCTTTTCTTTTCTTCCAGTCTATTTTCAACAACTGACAAATTAGGTTGTTGCCTATGAAAAGCCTATCTAAACCAAATAAATAGTGCCTAAGGGCACCTATGCATGTGAAGCAAGGCTGGTCCGGTGCGTTGTAATTACAGCACATTGGAGCAGACTTGATTAATCAAAACTTAATTAATCGAGTCTGTTGGAGCATGGTAATTACCACTCTCTAGCAGACTCTGGTGTCACGTGTATCAACATCCCCACTCTGAAAAATGGTGGTGGGGCACTTCAACTAAAGCTCATTCCATGAGGTTTAGTTAGAGCACCCCCACCACTTTTCTCAGTGTGGGGACACTGATATACACAATGCTCCAGGCACTTTAATTAAAGCGACTCTTAGAGCCACTATAATTAAAATGCCTCCCCCCCCCGAGCTCTTGTATAAATGCCTTAAAGTACCATTTTTTTTGTCTGATGATCCAGGGAATACATGAAAGGCAATATTGTTAATTGGACTACCTGTATAGTTGGAAGAGATGATGGACAAGTTTTCGGGTGCACAACAAATAAAGAAGTTTTAAAAAAAAACCCCAGGAGGCTATTAGATACTTGGCCAAGAAAAAAAATGCATAGACACACATAAACACACACAACACATGCTTAGCTTTCACCCAAAAAAGACTGAACAAAATAGTTCATTCACATTCATGCCTGGCAAGAAGATAATAGCATCCTAATTCACAGGAAAGTTAACCATAATATCTTCTCCAGCAAAAAAAGAGTAAATAAAGTTCTTGTTTTTGCTCTTAAAAAAAGACTATTGAAATTTGATTGAATGCTTTAGATCCAATCTACTTGAAGGGGAAGCTAGAAAACATCAGGCTGATAACTTCTGTATTCTTTTCAATCAGGTCTTATTAATGTCAGTTGTAATATAGATTGATGAGAAACACATGACTTGGAATTATTTCCCAGTGTGGAATATACCAATGTGGCATCTAGTTTTTCATTATTATTATTTTAAAGATACTATTATTCATATAGTAATTAATTGTTTATGAAGTTACAAATGTTTTAAAGTTAATATTAAAAGCATGATAGGATTGAGAGGTTCCAACAATGTATGTAATAGTTTCATAAAGAGCAATTGGTATCCCCTGGGCAACCATGGAAGAAGAATAGGAAAAAATATGTTTATAGATATTCCCTCCCCCCATACAGGATGAAAATAACATTTTGGGTGCAACTACATGTGTGATTAACACAATACAATAAACTCCAGAGCTGTTTTTGCTAGAGAGAAAACTGCTTCCGGGTGCAGCATCAACACATGCACCTGGGACAGCAGTAATTTGAGCCAGGGCAGAGCAAGAGTTAGCAACAGACATGGGGAGGGGGTGCAACCCTGGGCTAACCCATCCACCCATGCATTTTGTCACAATTAATTACTCCGCCATAAGATAGTACTGTCTCTGAGAGTACTATCTTGCAGCCGAGTTTATTAATTTACTGTGCACTTATACCAGCGCACATGTAGATGGTGATGCTTTATTAGAGAGTTAGTCTATTCTGCAGTAAAATACACATGTTGATTTACCCTATGTTTAAAGGATCACCATACTGCCATGAATGTTAGTGATTGTGCAGAGTTGAAGATGACACTTACACCAATGTGCTTCCAGCAGTCACTACCATAAAAAAATCAGACCATGATATGCCACTCATATTTTAATGAAAGTAAGTTCCACCCCCATTAGCTTGTGATAATAATGTGTGTTAGACAGGAAGAGCAAAACATGTAACATGCTTTCTTTATAACTACAGCCAGGGAAGGCAAACAAATTATGTTAAATTTCAGTTCATCTCAAATCTGATCTTCAGCAATCCTTTGACTTGAGGATTATGGGCACAGAGTTTTACTTACGTGTTTCTAAGGGTAGGTATAGTAGAGTTGTACCTGATGGCCAAGGTATTCCACCTTGAGAAATTATGGAAAATACCTACCACTCACATGCAAACCCATGCATCCCAAAGACAGAAAAGCAGTATACTCTTTAGAAGGATTTAGGAATAAGCCATCTCTAGGGTGATTTGACAGTTTCTAGAGAAAGAGTAAAATACATTAGAGACCATAAATTTACCTGAAATGTCCCCCAAATTTAGTGCAGAATGTGAAGTGCTCCTTCTAGCCAATTACTCAATGAGTCCAAAATGAGTATAAACTTTAACATTCTTTCCTACATACCCAAATCATTTTGACACATCTTTTCCTTATTAATTAACCAATTGTTTGTGCTATGCACTTGGCTGGTTTGGGACCATTATACAATATTTCCAATCCCCAGTCCTCCTGATTCATTCTTGTGATTTGCTGTCTGGTGATGCACAGGCTGACAAAGAAGGGCTTTCTGTTTTCCTATGGAAGGATAGTGTCTATCCACATTCTCAGAAGTGTTCAGGAAGCATGCCACTGTTACATGGAAAAGGGAAAATCCTTTATTGTCCATAATTAGAAAGCATTACAGTATCTTAGCTGATTTTTACTCCCAAAGGAAATGTGGGATAAGGTGAAAACAGTAATAGAATTCATATAACCTAATTTGTATATTGTATTTTGTATTATAGGAACTTCTACATAATACTGAGCATGTTCTTTAATGGTGACATACAGGCTCCTGTTAAACAGATTGGCTGGTCAGCTAAAGGACCTTTAGTGGATCTGCACCTGATCAATAATACACAAAAAACCACACAGGCAGTAATAGGAAGCAGCTGATCAGAGACCTTCCAAAAAGAATATACAGTGAAAAGGAATCATCAGTCTCCTTGTCTCCTATGTTTCCCTCTTTCCTAAATCCTGTGTGTTGCAGGGCACTAAGGTGCCTGCTCCTTTAAGGGTAGAAACTGCCTAGGGAGAGAGCCCTAGCAGTCAGAAACCCCTCAGCTGCAAGTTACCATGACAGCAGGAATGAGGGAATTAGCCTGCACCTGCAGGCAGTCACCTGACTGGAAGAGGCAGGGCCTGGAGCATATATAAACCCCAGGGCTGGGACCAGAGAGTCAGTTCTCTGCCAGCAGCCAAGGGGGAAGGGGCTCTCCTAGATGAAGCAAAGTGAAGAGGCTTGATTGCCTGTTCTGCTTCTGCTAAGATTAAGGGACTTCAGGAGCTCACTAAATACCCTGGCCCATAGTGCTGGGGAAAAGGTGATTCTTTTAAAGGGACAGAGCATACCCTGAGCTGCTTGCATTATGTTATAGCCCAGGGGCTTGTATTTTGATTTCTGTTTGTGTACCTGAGGATTGGGCTGAGGCTATTGGGGAAGGAGGAGGCCTCATTTGGGGGCCCACTGCAGTGTGGGGGCCCTGGCACCAGTGTGGGTGCAGTGACAAAGGGGGTTAGTGGGCCTTGGCACCATGGGGCGCAGAGAGAGAGAGAGACAGGGCTGCGGAGAGCCCACTGATGACTGGAGGCCAAGTTAAACTAAGGCCTCAGAGATACACTGCATTAATGCTGTCTGCAAGGTTTGGGGCGTGGTAAAGGGGCAGTTTAGAGCCACACATCTAGCCCATAAGGCTGAGGGTGTCCTAAGGAGGCATCCATTTTGGAGCAGGACCCAAAAGGGGTCTGAGAACCCACAGGGTTCAGTGGGGTCCATCAGGACCGTACCCAAAATACAAACTTGAGGGCAGCCTCCCTATTTATTACAGTTACAACAAGACATGGCAAGCCAGAAAGAGGGTGCCCGTTGGGCAGGATTGGCATGGTCAAGGAGCCCTAGGGGTATCACAGCCATCCCTGGGGACCCCATCCCGTGACACTGTGCCTTTACATCTGCCAGATGCATCTGCTCCTGTCATTCAGATTTAATTTGTTTTTTGGACTGGTGTGTATAATGGGGATCCCAAAAAAGATATTCAAGGATTGATGGGCTTAGGTAGGTGCACTAACATATATACAGGGGCAGATCCAGAGAGGGTGCGATTTGCATTCCCCTTGCTGACCACATGGCAAGAGCAGCGGATTAGGATTTTTTAAGTCCCCAAAGAAGGTAAGAACCCCTTCTCCCTTCCTTTCCATGCTCAGAGGTATGTCCCTTTCCTCTCTTCTCTCTGCCCCCTTCTCTCATTCCCTCTACCCCTATCTGTTGCTACTACTGTCTCATGAGTGCTTCTGTCCTGCTTCAGCCAAACTGTGCAAGGGCTGGGTTCAACCTAGGAGGACAGCAGCAGCGGTGGTAGCAGTGGGCAGATTCTCCCTCCCTGCCTGGTCCCCCTAGGTGTTCCCCACCAAGCAGGGAGCAGGAACCTGCCTGGCTACTGCTGCCGCCACTGCCCCAGGCTGAGCCTGGCCCCTCTGCAGCCTGAATGGAGCAGTTTTGGAGCTCCCTTCACTCCTGGGACGGTGGAGATATTTGCAGTGGCAGGTAGAGGAGAGAGGACATACCTCTTAATAGAGAGGGGAAAAATTAAATTCTTACCTGCTGCGGAGACTTCAAGTCCCTAACTACTGTTCCCATGTCATGGTTTGTCTGCCCTGATGGGGGTGTGGAGGAGAAGGCTGGCAGCAGGGGTGCACCAGTTGTTGCTCCTGCACCCCTCTTTGTACAGTCCTGGATCCACTTCTGGCTGTGCAGACGTGCAATAGGCCAAGGATACTACAGATACTTTTCCTAATAGGCCTCTTACAGCTGGAGATGGATAAAGACATGTAAAGAGGCATGGTGAATGAAGAATATTGGGCTAATACTGGTACCAGCCTTGAACACTTGGTTCATTTTGATTTGGTCAGAGGAATTCACAATGCAGGAATAAAAGCAATGAAATCTTTAGTTTCTGTTGACCAGTTTCAAGGTGCCATTGGCCTGTTGCTTAAATAGTCTTAGGCTAAAATAGAAAAGTAATGGGGAGAAAGCACAACAACCTAGCCGTTCACAAGCCTTTTTTATCATAACACTCCTGCTAATTATCTTTCAGGATTTAATTTCTATAATAAATTGTTCTATTTTATAACCTTGCTCATGTGTTTTATTAGAGAGGAAGGATACACTTAACATGTCACAATTCTGCCTACAGACTTTTTTGATATATCACTTAAATCTTTCTCAGTTTCAGGAAATAATCTGGCTCTTCAGTTATGCCTCACAAACACCTACCAAACTGTATCACTGGGTTTTGTTGGCACTTTGGGTACATCTTCACTGCAGAGTTAACTCAAGTGAGTAAGCTTCACGTGAATGATAGGGACCATTCTGTAAAATATCACTTGAGTTGCTGTGTCCCCCTAGTACTAGACTCACTCACATATATGCTAGGGACAGACATTCAAAAAAGACTGAGTGTGAATTGATTCAATGATTGGAGGTTAGTCTAACCTACCTAGGTTGAACCAGTTTGCACCTGGACAGACATTCCCTCTGGACTGAAGAATTGCAGGCACATGCCTGCAATGGCTCAGGCTAGAAGCTGGGGTTGCTAGAGCAGCCCTCCCTTGCAAACTGCTGAGCTGGGGGGGGGGGTGGTCAGGCCCTGGCAGAACACTCTGATTAGGGAGGAGTTTAAACTCACACCCTACCTATACCATCCCAGACTTTTCCCCACTTGCTGCTTAAGGGGCAGGAGTGTTGCCAGACCCCAGCCCCAGGCTAGCACTCTGATGCAAAGGGGGAGGGGAGTGTGCAGTGCATTCATCTCTTGATGACACTTGAGCTTTTTAATCTCCCTCTCCCTGCTTCTTCATACTATCTGCAAACCTGATAGGTGAGGGAGCCAGCAGGGGCCTGATAACACAATGTTCATCAGCCCGTCAACAAAACAAAAGCCCCTCTCATTAGTTCAAGTTCAGCTGACCTATTGATTAGCTCCAAAAAGCCCTAAGTCAACACTGTTCTGTCTGCCTGCCCCAGTGAAAATTTGCGCACGCACACGCACACGCACACACACACACACCCTCTCAGCATTAGCTAGCATACCACAAGCCTAGGGTCTGTGGGGCTGGGGTCCATGCTGTGGGAGATGGGAAGGAGGGAGGGAGGATCCCTGCTTGAAAGCAAGTGGTGAGGTGGTGGGGAGCAGCTCTGCTGTGCCTGCAGTCTTTGCCGGAGCTCTGGCTAGGGAGCAGAAGGGTGAGGCTAGCCCCATTCTCTGGAGCAGACAGCACAGCTCAGCCCAGGGCTGCAAAGCATCTGGGATCCTGAGGGACTCTGGTTTAAATTAAACCAGGAATGGGTCTGGGACAGACATTACATAAACTAGTTTGTCTCAAATCTAAGTTAAGTCTGATACTACATTCAACCAGGTTTATCTTAAACCAATTTCAGTCATTTTGAAACTGGTTTCTGCGTGCACTGAACTAATGTTCTGTTACAGGTTTAAACCAGTTTCTGATCACTTAAACTGGTTTATGTGTAACGTCTGCCCCTAGCCATAGAAATAACACTTTTGGAGACACATCTCAGGATTCTTAGTGCTGCCAACAAAGATGATCTTAAAGTACTTCAAAATGTCTGATGGGAGGATGGCTAAGAGTAATATTTTTTTTTTTATATATAATTTTGGAAATGTATCATTTGATGAAGTAGTTTAAGCTCAGAAGAACATGTTCAGCTAATTCCTCGACTCTTTGTACTCCTCTTCTTTGCCTTCTGTTGGTGGTTTGAGTTACTCTGTTACAGAGTAGCTCCATTTATGTCTTCACAAGGTCACTAATGTCTCTGATACTCTGAACATATGCCAGGATTTACAGAGGAGGGAGATGTAGGGCATGTCCTCTATTATGCACACATATGAACCCATCTTTCAAGTTCCAAAAGTCTTTTCAATAGTAGATCTTGCCTTTTTGTCTAATGAGTCTCATTGCACCTAATTTGCTCAGTTTTTGTGAGCAGCCATATGGCATCAATGGATACATAGTGAAAGTGTATTTATTATCTCATAAAACACATATAAAGATGTCTAACACACATCATTAATAGAATTATCTTTGAGATATATTTTTTACCAATTAACCACCTAGGGCTTCCTGGCCAAATCTTATCAGTTAACTGATGGAGGACATCTTGAAGTTGTATGTGGCATGAAACAAGCTGAGATATAAAACAACCACATTGATGGTACTATTTCAGGTATCACAAGCTATCTGTATGTTGTTGAGAGAGAGATCTATTTTCTTTCCACCTCTTCAAGAAATCTCACTCAGCCAGTGCTGAAAGTTAGCTACAGCAGGAAAATGTTTCCTCACTCTGCGCTGGGGTGTTAGGTTTTATGAACTTCAGTTTCATATATCCATTACCTTGCCCTGGCTTTAGGTCAGCAGGGTGTCCTGTTCTACTTCTAAAATTCTGGTATGTCTTCCATTCTCCATTAACTTGCTGAAGAGGCTTCTATATCTCTTTGTAGTTCATCTTAAATTCTCCTGTGAGATGAGCCATTTGCTACAAATCACAGAATGCCAAGGGTGCTGTTTCTACATACAGAAGTAGTGAGATCCTCATCCAAGCCTTCCACAAAGTGCACTCCTAGCATGGAAGGTACAGGTAGGCCAGAGTCTTAGGTTCTCTTCTATACAGGCAGAGACGCTGTAGGTATGTCACAGTAAGACATCTATCATTCAGATTCAAATTTGTAGAAGGAATCTTGTCTTTCCCAAACATGTGTATCCCATTTTGAGGTGTAAAAAACTATTTCTAAAGTCTGATTTTTCTAATCGTCCATTTCATTTGTACCTGTCCATCAAAAGAAACACCAGAGTATGCACTTTTCCAGCACCAACACCAGTTGTGTATGGGATTACTCCAGTTTTCAAACAATTCTCCTGCCTGTCCCATATGTTTTGAATCTGGCAGCCACATACAAAGGGTGATTCTGTAATAGTGCATGCTGGGTTGGGGGCCCTCTGGAAATCTAACCTAACTGTATTGTGATGTACTGATATTATTTTATATCATACTAGAATTCAGTGCTGTGTTATGAAATAGCTTATCAATAGGTGTTCACCGTTAGAGAATGCCTTTTTCTCCTTGGTATTACTTTAGCACAGAGCTTTAAATTCAACAAACATACTAAGGAAAATGTGGGGTTGTTACCTAGTAACTGATTGCCTTGTGAACTGAAAAGTTAATTGGAATAGTTAAGTGTTAATTTTTGCAGGTGAAAGTAGAACAGCCTGTGTTTGTGGGTGGCAGGGTTTGAAAGGTGGAGAGACTTGTGACCTGAGAAAGGAGAGAATTCTCCTGTGTTTCTTGAAAACCAGAGAGGGGAGAAGGTCAAGAATTGCAGGATTTGTCTCAATTTCTATACCAAACAATAAAAAAAGCTGTTACTTTTAGTTAAAATTTAGTCATTTGTGAGTGTAGACAGGAAAATACAAACAGTCACTGGTTGAAGGTACGTTGCTCAGGGGGAAATTATGTAAACATCATAGTCACTGCTGCCAGATTTACTATCAGTGCATATAATTTAGAGTTCCAAGTCTTAAATAATCAGCTATACATTGCTGCATGTTTTGTAAAAATAGTTACCACGGTTATAAGTACATTTCCAGGATAGACTGTTTTTGAAAAGGATGGGTTTGCATACCTATATAGCCAAGAGCAGGATTTAATCCTTGGGGCTTTTGCTTTTGCAATAGTCTCTCTGATTTCAGTGGAAGTTTCTGGGACTTGGCAACTCTAAAAATCTATCAGCCTAGTGCATTTGTTGTCAACCGTGCCTCTTCGGGACTTCATATTCCACCACATAAATTG
>NW_017728886.1:248674223-248691672 GCF_001723895.1 Crocodylus porosus | reverse complement strand
TACCAGTATTATATTGTCTGATTACTGTATCTACAATATGTCACATTTGTTTTGTGTGCATGTGCTCAATTCCGTATGTTTTTCTGCTGAAGAATGAACTCTTGCATCTCTGCCTGAAAGTCAAAATCTTCATTTTCCATGTGTGTTTATTACTGCTTGTAATGGTTTGGAGCCCTGGCCACCAAGCAGGACCCACTGTTTTTGATGATGAACAAAAACAGCAAAAGATGAACCTTGTCCCAAAGACTTCACAAAATAAGGTCGTTTGGAGGGAACAGGTAAATCACAAGATATAGTAAGGAAGTGTAAAGAAAGAGTATTGGCCATGCTTTTAGCATACTAAGTGTCTAACCATTGGCAGATGTTTTGTAGGATTTGCATGAAAGGAGAATTTGAGGGGGGAATTTGCGTGGGGACAATGATGTTGCCTTATGACTGTTTAAGGTGCTTCTCCCAGAAGTGAGAGCGGCATGGGAGAAATCACAAAGATGTTTGAAAATTTAACAAGTGTTTGACAGTGTGATGTCCTTAGCAGAGTGGAATGAATGAACAGCTCAGTAGTGAATAGAAATTGTAGAAAAGAGGGATGACCCTTCAAAGTGAAGAACAATAGCTTATATTTGGTATTGGAGAAGAGGGAATGAGTGCAGAGAGTTGGGTGTTGTGGTCAGAGAAATGAGCTAAGGACATAAATTTTTTTGCAGCATTTTAAATGGGTGAGAGGCAGGAGGAAGTTTTTCAAAGGATTTTGAGGATGACAAAGGATGTGATGGCTTGGAGAGAGGAACCTTAGCTTCATGCAATGATAGGAAAAGTTGTTTGTTACAGATATAATGTAGAAAAAAAAATGGTAGAGGTACACTGATACTCGAGTCCCATATCGTATCAGCACTGATATAAGGAAAATTAACATCATCGGCAACTGGCTTTTTTGGCTGATGTGGCTGATAATGTTGCTGATAAATGCCCCATGCACACGTGCAGCCTGACAGTTTGGATACCAGTGTCAGGCTGGTCAGTCTGTTGTGCGGGGTCAGATCAAGGGCTCCCCCCACAGTGAGGGAAGGAGGGAGTGGGGCTGGAGCTGGGGCAGGTGCTGCCCAGCTGGACTGGACATAGGATGGAGTCATGGCTCCTCTAGGGACACAGGGAGTGGGGTGGGTGGCTCCAGCCGCTGTATGCACCCCAGGAGGGCATGGGGGAGCATGTGCTCCCCCAGATCTGTGCACAGGGCTGCATATGGGCATATCAAGGTGCACGATCGGCAGTTGGATCGATACAGCTTGTTAAAAATCAGCCATCGGTATTGGTCAAAAAAATCTCTATTGGTGCACCCCTAGAAAATAGCAAGGTTTTTTTTTTTAGTTGTAATGTCTCATGTTCCTGATGGTATAATCATTTCCATAGTAATATTTCAAGTGATGCTTGGGTTGTTAATTTTACATTGGGATAAAATATTGGTCCTCTCATTCGTGACAAACAGCAGTAAATCCAATTGATGCAGATTGCTGGTCCTGTGGCATGCCTAGGTGATTCTTTTAGTGGTATGGAGCTTCTGGGCTGGCACCGTTTATGATGAAAGGGGTTTGTGGAAGAAAAGAATATGTATTAGTAATGGCATATTCATTTAATTCCTGGTTGCTGGGGCAGACTCTGAAGGCAACTGGTTCCGAAATACAAGTTGGATCTCTAGTTTACACCTAGGATGACCAATCTCATCATCAGGGGGTGTCAAAATGTCTTCAAGTCAGTCTTGTAATAAGCATATACTAGCAGGACCAAGTGATCTTGATCTTAGTCTAGAAAGATCTAACTGTTCTATTGCCAGTTACCTGCTAGACTCCATAGTATTTATTATAAGGAGTTTTGCTCTGAAAATGAAAAAGTTTATTTTCCCCATCCACATTTACTTCAATCCCACCAACACAAAGTCTGCACTGCTTGTGCTGCATGATATCATATATGTGCATGAATAGCCACTTTGTACAGAATCCTTCTTATCTGACAGCCACATCTTGTGTTGACACATAGTTTTAATGCATAAACCACCATTATTGACTTTCCATAGTAGATTTTGTTGGAAGTTGGCACAGCCACTAAAGAAGGGAGCCAGTTTGATTCCATGGCCATGGGGCACTAAATGGAACATGTACTCTGTTTTGTAGGACCTACAGCAAGTAAGTTTGTTTTTTAATTATGAAATTATTTTGATGGAGAAAGGTATATAATCAGGAGGAATATTGTGCAGACTGCAACAGGAAAGATATTTACTAAGCCAGTTTTCAGATTTCAAGGTAATTAAAATGTGTGGTCTGTCTACTTCACAGTATCTCTTTAATTTATAGTAAATGTGAGTACATCAAATAAATACACTTTTTATTGTAAGTTGGGATTTTTCCTCTTAGCCGCTGAAAATTGCTAATGATGCCCTTTGTCTTAGTTTTCATCTGAGCTGTTGGATTCATCATTAGTCTTATTGCCTTTTGGGGTTGATGCATGCCACTTGGCTTGGGTATACCAGGGAAGATTTGTTTAAAACAAAGATGATAGACCACTCAAGAAAGGAAATAAGAAACTACTCCGACTTATGTTGGTTTAATGATGCAGTGGAATCTGATTCCTAATCCTAACAATAGGGCCTCTGTGACAGGGGCCAAGTTAAGGCTGGGTCTTGACATCGGTCTACCCCCACCTGTCAACAAAAGGCCAACAAAAAGTCCTTTTTCAGGTATATAGGGAGCAAAAAGAGGGTGCAGGGTACCTTAGGACTGCTACAGGACAGGCTAGGGCAACTAGTGACAGATAGGAGGGACAAAGCTGAGCTCTTCAATGAGTTTTTTGCATCAGTATTCCTGAACATGGAGAAAGACATATCACTGAACTGGACTATAGACAGTCACGGGGGGACACTGGCCCACCTATGGTTAGTGTTGACCTAGTGAAGGGGCACTTGGAGGGGCTTGATTTGTTCAAGTCAGCAGGCCCAGGTGATCTTCATCCAAGGGTGTTGAAGGAATTGGCTGGTGTCAGCAGAACCACTGACAAATCTGTTTTGAGAACTCGTAGCACTCAGGACAGGTCCCAGGGGACTGGAAAAGGGCCAAAGTGGTCCCTATTTTCAAAAAGGGGAAGAAGAAGGATTTGGGTAACTATAGACCAGTTAGTCTCACCTCTATCCTTGGGGAACCCTTTGAAAAACTTATTAAAGAATCCATTTTTATGAGTTCAGCAGGAAAAGTAATGCTGAAGGGCAACCAGCATGGATTCATAGCAGGTAGATCCTGCCTGACAAACCTTGTTTCATTTTATGAACAGGTCACAAAACCCGTAGAAGCAGGAGTCAAAGTGGATGTCATATACTTGAATTAAAAAAAAGCCTTTGATACGGTGTCACATCTCAGTCTGATAAAAAAAACTGAACGGCTGTGACTTAGATGATTACACAGGCAGGGGGGTGGCAAATTGGCTAACGGGATGCACCTAGAGAGTGGTGGTGGATGGGTCGGTATCGATCTGGAAGGATGTAGGAAGTGGTGTCCTCTAGGGCTCAGTCCTTGGGCTAGTGCTGTTTAACATCTTCATCAGTGATTTGGATGAGGGTGTAGTGAGCACACTGTCCAAATTCATGGATGACACCAAATTATGGGGCAAAGCAGATGCACTGGAGGACAGGGAGTAGATTCAGGCAGATTTGGACCAGCTGGAAAAGTGGACAGAACAAAATAGGATGCAGTTTAACAAGGATAAATGCAAAGTACTGCACCTAGGGAGAAGGAAACACCAACACACATACAGATTAGGGGATGACTAAGCAGCACAGCAGCAGAAAGGGATCTCAGAGTCATAGTAGACTCAAAAATGAACACGAGTCGACAATATGACAAAATGATCAGTAGAGCTAATCATACTTTATCAGGCATTAATAGGTGCATCAGAAACAAATCTAAGGAGGTGATACTTCCCCCTCTATGCAGCACTGGTAAGGCTGCAGCTGGAGTACTGCGTTTAGTTTTGGGCCCCACACTTCAAAAGGGATGTGGATAACCTTGAGAGGTTCCAGAGCAGGGCATTCATATGTTTAGGGGCCTGCAGGATAGGTCCTATGAGGAGAGGTTGAGGGACCTGGATTTCTTCAGCATTCATAAGAAAAGGCTGAGAGGGACCGTCTACAAATTTGTCGAGTGGGGACAGGAAGGAATTGCAGATACTCAGTTTGCCAGGGCACCCCTTGGAGTAACTAGAAACAGCAGCCACAAACTGACAGAGAGCAGATTTAGACTAAACATTAGGAAGAACTTCTTTATGGTAAGGGTTACCAGAATCTGAAATGAGCTTCCAAGTGAGGTTGTGCTCTCCCCAACCTTGGAGGTTGCCATCCTTCTCCAGCAGAGTGCAGTTTCAAGTCATACCCAGGACCAGGAGCCTCCTGCCACCCCCATAACTCCTGCCCTTACCTCAAAGATGTACTGAGCAGCAGCTCAACCAGGTGGTGTTATTCTGGCTGCCAGCAGCAGACTGCTGCCTCAGTCCTGAGGGCCTGGATCTAAAATGGAGGCAGTTTAGCCCTCTCTTCCTATCCTAGGGCTCTCCTGCAGTTGTGTGACTGCCTCATTAGGGCTAGGCCATACCTGCAGGCTGCCCTGCAGCCTACTCTCAGACCTTAAAGTGGCAGGAACCAAAGGTGCCCTGCCACAGTCTCCTTGCATGCTACACATGCCTGGCAGGAGGCATGATTTTTGGGATCAGGGATTAGGTCCTAGTCACACATTACTACTTGCCATTGCAGCAGGAGCTGTAATCATAACCATGGACTACCCCTGCACTGGCAAATTGGGCCTGGGTTATGCTAGGGACTTGAATTGGTCCCTGGTGCGGTCAGGGTCCAGGGCTCTCAATCAGCTGATTGTCAGAACCAGAACTAGTCTCAAACCTGAGGCTGTTCTGATCTTGACCAAGGATCCTCTGTTGACAAAACCCCATGCCCAGCAGCTTTGTCTGGGCACAGGGTATCAGCTGGGGGAGCCAAATGACTTCCTCCACTGGGGATTTGAAACCCTGTAACTGGCAGCTCTGCAGTTTTAAGTCCCCAGCACCAGGGAAGCCCTTCATTCCAGACCCCAGTGTGGTCCAGGCCCAGACCAGCCATCAGCTGATTGTGGCCACATGCTAAATTTAAGGTACCATGCAAACCAGCCATAAAAATGTTCTACATTATGTGTGGAACACATTTAAAACTTGTTTTTCATTTTATAGTACCTTACATTAGGTTTACATTTAGCACCCTGCCTATTTATGCTGTGATTAACACATTAATCGCAAATAAATGTAACAGGTAGAGAGGGCCTAGCATACTAATTGGAGACAACGAGGAGGAAGGAAATAACAACCCAGCATGCTTACTATTTATTAGCTAGTCAGACTAAAATGAGAGATCAAAGAAAGGGTAACTGGGACCAATAAAGTATAGAAAAGGCCTTTGGGGCTAAGCACAGACAGTCAAAAAGCCTGAGGCTGAATCGATTCAGTCTTTGAAGGTTTCATCGTTTCATAGTTAGTAGGGTCGGAAGGGACCTGAGCAGATCATCAAGTCCGACCCCCTGCCATGGCAGGAAAGAGTACTGGGGTCAAATGACCCCAGCAAGGTGCTTGTCTATCCTTGTCTTAAAGACCCCCAGGGTAGGAGCCAACACCACTTTTCTTGGAAGTTGGTTCCAGATCCTAGTCGCCTGACAGTGAAGTATCGCCTCCTGATGTCTAAAGGTTAATCTAAGCTGCACAGATTAAATTGAAACAGAAGTGAACAGACATTTACCTTTGATTCAGGAAATGCAGCCACATGGCTCTCTGACTGTGTTCACTTCCTCTTCCTGCTGCCTCTAAGGTCCCTGGGATTTGCAGTCCACAATCATAGCAGCAGGACTCTGCAGAGTTGCTCATTACTTCTTTTTCCTTCTTCCAGTTGCCTCTGAGCTTTGTAGTCCACAGTTGTAGCCAGCAGTAAGTTGGAGTGGGGGAAGGGGTGTTTAGTCCCGCCTCCCTAGCCCTAGACTCCCACATAGACTGGGCTGCATCCCCAGCCAGGCTTGCCCCCCTCATCCCCTTGTCAACCAGCCCTCACTGCTCCAGCTAGGGAGTAGAGGGATGGGACCATCCCTGCTCTATGGAGCAGACAGCACAGCCCAGCCCAGGGCTGGAAAGCATGCTAGGATGCTGGACAACTGTGATTTAACTTGACCCAGGAAGGGGTCTGGGACAGAACTTCCATAAACTGGTTGGACCTAAATCAGTTAAGTCTGATATTATATTCAGCCAGGTTTGTCTTAAACCAGTTTCTGCCATTTTGAAACTGGTTTATGTACACTGAGCTTCTGTTCTGTTACAGGTTTAAACCAGTTTCTGGACACTTAAAGCAGTTTATGTATAACTTCTGTCCCAACTTCTGGAGTTGGTACATCTTAGAAAACCCTGAAGGTTCATGTAGGCTGCCAGAGGCAACCAAAACATGAATATGGATTTGAGCTGTCAGAAGTGGGGAGTCAGGAGAAAGTCTATGATGCTATTCTGTAATCAGAGTCATATGATTATAATGAACTGGACTATCCAGGAGGAGGAATAAGAGGAAAGTGATCTTTGTGGGGATGTAACATACAGCATGGATCTACAAAATCCCACGTGCAGAGGACCTATCTGTTACTACTCTGATTTCTTGTGTTGAATGGCTGAGGATCCTTCACGTTTTCTCAGTATGTCCTGCTGAGGTCTCCACTGAGTTCCAGGAACGGGCCTCAGAGAACAAACTGAATGTTCACACAGATAACCAGCTGGCCCTTTATTCTGTCTCTGTGTAGAGTTCTGTTCCAAACTGTTTTAATGAAGGATAAGGTTTGGGTCGTCTTTTTTCCACCATCCGAAAGATTTGTATTTATTGATTTCAAAGTTATAATCTGCCTTTCCTGATGCATTTGTCTTTCATGAGAGAGCTGGAATAACTGCCACAAGTAGAATTTAAGATGGTCAACAAAGCTCTGGAGTATAAGAGTAGATGTAAAACTTATGAGTACATTTATGTTTTTAAATGAAAAGGCATGAAAAATTTAGTTTCTTTTATTCACCTTCCAAGCAATAAAGGAACAGAATTCAGTGTTTGCAATCTGAATTCCTAGTCTACTTCTGAGCACTTTATCAGCATCTTTGTAAACTGGCTGACTTTGGACATGTGGTTAGCAAGTGGCTTCAGAGGTGAAAAGATGAGTGCTATTTGCATAATAAAATCACAAAGGGGAAAGGATGCAATATTTAATTTATTTAAAATTCACCCATCCAAAGCTCTGGGCACAGGTGCATACAATTAATAAAAAGATGGCCCATATGGCATACAAATTAATACTGGCGTCCACAATGCAAAACTTTCTCAAACCATGTCCTTCTCCAAACGCAGAAAATGGTTGAGAGAGCAGAGATGAGACATGACCTGAATGTCACTCATTCTGTCAGACAAAGAAGAGTAGGAGAAATCTGCCCCAGTGTTGTGGTGGTGATAGTCATTGTAATTCTCCAGTTTGCATAGAGCAGAACTTGCTGAAATACTTTTAGAAAGATTATTTGAATAATCAGATTTGTGTTGCAGCAGGCATTTTTAAGTGTCTGCCTTAGGAAATTCGCTTCAGTATCCCAAATAAGTAAATTTAGACCTATATTATATATAGTATCTCTGCAAAATGGGTGACAAGAAGGACTGTGGGGGGGAGGGGGAGTTATTATATGATTTTGTTAAAGGTGCCTTTTGCTATTACAAAAGACATCCTGAGGGAGAAGGTTATATCAGTTCTATGTGTGTATCTGTAACAGGTTGCCATCCCCAGTGGCATTCTAGCAGCCTACGAGGGGCACCCTTGAAGTCTTTTAATACTTCACTCCTGTATTCTGTCCTGTAGCCCGCCTTTACTCTGGTGCCACGTCTTGATGTAAATATTGTTTTGTTGTTCTTACAAGTGGGAGATTGCCTATTGTACACCGTGATGACTAGAGCTGTCCTTCCATGCACCAACCATCCCCATGCCTCGCAGATGTTGTTGTACTTCTATGTTGGGGTTCTTTACTACCACTGTACCCCAAGCTTTTCACCGTCTTTCTCTAGCTAGTCCTACCAGCCTAAACCCACCAGTTAGGGTTTGACTCTGAGGCTCTAACTCCTTAATATTCTCTGGGCCCGTGGCCCTCCTTTTGTGCTCACTATGGCACCAGGCCTTCTGGCCCCCTATCACATGGCACCCCTGGGTCCTCTGCCTCCTTAGGCTTGGCCCCTTTTTTATAGCTCGGGCTACTAGCCTAGATTTACCTACTAGGACCTAGCTTCAAAGTCCTATCTTCCTGCAGTCAGATCTGGACCCCTGGCCCTGTACAGCTGCACTCACTAGTGCACTGGGCTCTTTGACCCTTTTATGACTGTGCCTCATGGTGCTGATGAGGCTGCCTCCTCCCCTACAGCCTCAACTACAAACCACCAGAGTACCAATCAAACACAACCAGTAAGCTTTTAACCTACCCTGCCAGCAGGCTGTGCCCAGAAATTTCTGGTCTTAAGGGGGCTGGCCTGCTTTCTGGAAATGGGGCTAGGGTTCCCTGTTACCTTATCACATCCTCCACTAGTGGAGGATCCATAAAGAGAAGAATCTAATCCTGCTACTGAGTATTGAAATGACTCAAGCAGTAGGCAGCTGTGCTGTTTATATTTTACAAGGGCCTCATCTACATGAGATGCTGGCTGCACCGTCATTACTGCACAGTCATTTAATACTTGTATATACTAATAGTTGGATAGTTCCAGTGTTGGGTGCCCTGGAGGGTGCCCCTGCTGGGCTGAGCGGAGCACGGGTGCTGCTGTGTAGCACCTGGGCCAACAAGTTGTTTATACAAGTACTAAATGACTGTGCAGTAACCCACATTACTGCACAGTGGTGCCAGTGAACAGCTTTTTTGTGTTGCTGATTGCACAGTACAGGTAACCTGAACTTAAGGTGGTTTCACTTACTGCGGTTTCGCTATAGCCCTCATTTAAAATACATATCCGGTTTCACTTAGCACTCAGAGTGTTTTGTTATAATGCTCAGGGCTGGGAAGATGGAGTGGCGGCGGTGGCAGCAAGTTCAGGGATGAATGACAGCCAGCGGGGGCTCAGGGAGGGGCAGCAGGAGAGTGCGATTTGCTCCTGCACATGGGGAGAAGCAGCGGCAGAGAGAAGCAGTGACAGTGAGAAATCAGGACAACGGGGGCATGGCATGGCCACAGAGCCTAGGCTGGTGCCCAGGGTGGGACGGCAGGAGGCCGCAGCTGGCAGGCATGTGGGAAGAAGGGGCAGGTGGGTAGGGGACATGAGCGTGGGGTCTGGGGTGGCAGGACACGTACACGTTATCTCCTGCTCTAGGCCGCAGTGGGGCCAAGCTTGCGGAGCACCCTCTGCCCCCAGGCTACAGCCTGTGTCCTGTTCCAGTCACACACTTACCCGCAGGGCATGAAAACCATCCTAAGCCTGCAGCAGTCCAGCAGCAGATAGTTCCAGTGTCCAGTACCCTGGAGGGTTCCCCTGCTGGGCTGAGCGGAGCACGGGTGCTGCTGGTCGGGTGGCCCCACTGCTTCCCATGTGCCAGCTGGAGCCCTGCTGTGTAGCATCCGGGCCAACAAGTTGTGCAGAACCAATTATATTCATTTACATTAAATCCTGTGGGGAACTGGGTTTCACTTAACACTGTTTCTCATAGCACTCTGCTTTTCCAGAACCAATTGAGAGTGCTAAGCGGGGTTGCCTGTAGCCCGAGACTGCTGCACAATATCATCATGTCACAGTTTTTGCCACATGGCACTAGCGCACAGTAGTGTCAGGCTGCTGCACAGTCAGCGTCTCATGTAGATGTGGCCAAGGAATCCCTGCGGCACAGAATGTGAACAAAAAGCTATCAGTGTGGACGCCATGATCAGGTGGCAAATTGTTGTATAATTTAAATATTTCACTTCAAAATGTTAGTAAGTTCTTTTTGGTTCAGTTATTTTTTAAATTATATTCTACCCCAAGAGCACATCTTCATATTATATAAAATGTCCTGAGTAGACAAGGATTGTTTAATGACAAGTGTTTCGCTTATTTTGCCAATGTTGGTCCATCAATACAATCTCTGTTGCAACTAACACTGGAAACTATTTCACCTAAGGAGAGCAATTAAACATATGTAGTACCTGATGGTCCTTCAGCTTTGCTTTGAGCCTCCATTGCTCAGAGGCTCATAAAACTGCCATAAAAATGTGGTAGGCTGTACCCAGAATGGTCCCCCACACAACATACTTCCTCACACCTTTCATCTTCCTATGCATGCACATTGTTTCTTCCATAGTTAAATGACAAAACATACATTTTTGGGGGTTCCAAGTGCCACCAAGAGGCCTGTTGATAATATGGACAGTGATAGAGAATTATGTGGATTTTTTTCCATCTTTTCTTTCTCTGTCCTTCCCTTCCATGTCCATTTTGAACTTCTTCATCAACCTTCCTTATGTTCTTATGCTTACATTCCGATGGTCTGAATGGAGAAGGCTGTAGGAGGCTGGTATTATTGGTGGAGCAAAGGGAAGAGTTGACCTTGAAATAAGATAGTTGGGAAAGTAGATAGGGAAGGGCAAGTTGGAAAAGGACTTTGAAGATGGGGCGAGAGTTTCATGAAAAGGAGAATGGACAACCAACAGAAGGATACCATAGTGATGGGGTACCACAGAGAAGATGGCAACATTTTGAGTAGATTTGAAAGGAGTAACATGGCAGTAGAGATCAGAGCTTGGAAAATTACCCTAGCAGCACAGAGAGAGTAGAGCAGGGCTGGGCAAAATGCACCCTGTGGGCCAGATCCAGCCCTCCAGACCATTCTGTCCAGTTCACAGGCTCCCTAAAACAAATTCAGAAAATTTTAATATTTTAATTTCCCTGACTGTCCCTAGCTGCGTGTCAAAGATGACCAGAGCCAATAGGACCCAGGGGCAGCTGGAGGCAGGACCCAGCAGCCACAGCAGCAATGCCCCAAGGCCTGCCCAGCCCAGCCCTGCCTCCCCCACCCCCAGCCTAGGACCCTGGGGCTGTTCTTGCCTCCCTCTGCCTGAGAGGGAAATTCAGATAAGAAGAAGGGGTGGGGAAGCAGGGGAGGACTGCAGGCAATCGCTCCAGTACTCAGGGCTGGGCCAGTCCAGCTCCTGCAGTCCTGGCACTGTAGCCAGGAACCATGTGATACCAGAGCAGCAGGTAAGGGGTGGGGTGGAGGGGAGCGGTGTCAGCAGCAGGCAGGAAAGCAGGGAAATGGCTGCAGCAGGCAGTGGGGGAGTGGCAGCAAGTGGGTGCATGAAGCACAGTGACAGCTGGGTGGAAGCACAGGGTTCGCACTGGGGCCAGGGCCAGCAGGGGCCCAGGGCAGGGAGGCAGGAGCATGGGGCCCAGGCCAACAGGGGCTCTATAGAGACAGGCCAGCTCCCTCCTCTCCCTGCTGGCACAGCTCAGCCCAGCTCCATAGAGCCCCTGCTGGTCCGTATTTTGGCTGCCCCACTTTGGGCATCTTCCAGCCCTGGTCCTGGTGCACCAGTTCAGGCCCCACACTCCTACCCAGCTGTCATTGCACTCTGTGCACCTGCGCTCTGCCACTCAACCCCTGTTTGTCACAGCCATTTCCCTGCTTTCCTGCCTGCTGCTGCTGCCACTCTCCTTCACTCTCTGCAACCCCCACACCCCGCCCCCGGCAGATGCCCCAGCACCACGCGATTCCCGGCTGCAGCGCTGAGCCGCAGGACTCAGCAGAAGCCAGCCTAGTCCCCTCAATTCTTGGCTGGTTCTGTCTGGTGCCAGATGGGCCAGTCTGGCTCCTACTGCATCCTGCAGTCTTGGCTGTGTAGCTGGGACGTGGTGCCAGAGCAACAAGCGGGGATGGGGGGACCCACCCCCTCACACCCTACACATCTACACTCACCCACATTCTCCACACCTATCCACCCCCCACAAACCTTACACTTACACACACCCTCTCCCACACCCCACTTACACACACACTCACAACCCCCCACAAACCTATACCCACCCATCCATGCCCCTCACGCCCTCACGATATACAAGAGTAAGACTTATTTTTAAGCTATCACCTCTATGTACACTACACAAACGCATGTAAATCAGGACAAAAATATTTTCTGAAATCAAATTAATGAATGTTGTAGTAGCTATTTCATTTTTAGAATATAATTTGGTATTTTTCTGGTTCTGAAATGGCAAGCCCCTTGCTGAAAGGAGTACTTCCAGGCAGTAAGGGGAGGGACTTCTGGTGGCAAAAGTCAGGGGTTAGGTGGTGGGACTTTTGGTTCCAGGATGGCGACCAGGGGGCGGGGTACCTGTCAAAGGGCGAGGCAGCCCTTGACGGCTTGCCAAAACTCAGTAATCAGCCTTCCACCAGAAATAATTGCCCACCCCTGGAGCTGAGTAAGCCAAACTGAGATCAGGACAATGAATACCACTCAGGAGAACATGAATTGTGATAAATAAAAACCTGGGTATCCCATGATCTGTGCACAGCACCTCAGGCATTTCAAATTAGGAGTCAAAGCAGCAGAGTGTCCTGGCAGTTGGAAGCAGAAAGGTGACTGGAAGAAGCTCATGAGGGAATGAGAACATCCACCAAATCATCTCTTAGCAACTAGTGACATTAGGGCAGACTATATGCACTGTACGTGGAACAGGCCTTTTGCATATGGATCATGATAACTACTGATTGAAAGATGCTTCCCCAACATAGCTCCTCCATGGGGCAGAAAGCAGAGTAAAGTTTTGTTTTGTTTTATTTTTAAGCAACCTTCTCCTTTCCTGTGCAATTTAGCCAAAAAAAATAATGTTGTTTAACTTTATTGCTTTTACTATGAATGTTGAAGCTGGAGCCATCACTGAGCAAAAGGGCCTGGACTGCTGTAGATCCTCCAAGTTTAATCATTCACAATGTTTGTAATAAAAGATGAATCCCAGCCTAATGACATAGTTAATTTGCTTTACCCTACAGTAGCTTGTCGGAATTCCAGGGTGGTCCACTACAATTATCCAAATGTGCTTTTTCTCTGCTGTTGAGAGGTTTGAGTACAAAAATTTCTTTAGACTCCTGAATTTCATAGTAATAAGGACACCAAAGACCACGTTCTACTGCTACACCAGAGCTGGTCCGCAGCTGCCTCTGAAGATGGTATGACCAGTCACCCCATGCAGAAAGAGTGTGCACAAGTTTTGATCACAAGTGTTTTGATCGTTCAACAGTAATAAATGCTTTAGTATATGACTAGTAGCATTTGTTGAAGCAAATACATGCCTATTTATGGTAGGTTTGTTTTCCAGTATTGCTGAAAATACTTAAGCATGTGGTCCTGCAGAAATGTGGAGAATAGCTCTTTATTTATTCTTAATCTGGAAATGTAAGAGTATAAGTATTACCCACTTTGGAAAAGATTTCTGGCACAAGCATGAACTGTAATGTAGGCTTCTTGAGAAGGTGTACAAGGAGACTAAAATGAAGCATGAATGTTTATAATTAAAGAATGTTTACCTTGGGGGATCATATCCCAACTTGATTTTTATTTTACTTTAATGAAAATCCAGTCAACTAAATATGTAGTTAGCCCAAGGAAAAGTTTTTACCTATAAATTAAAGAGTGTGTGTGCTCTGTTGGATGAAGATGCCTTATCAAACTGAATCAGGATGCTAGATATCACTTTACTCTTTTTTTAAATTGCTGCTTTTGCTACACCACTAGTTATGACAGCTGTTCAGCTAGGTTCACTAATGTGGTAAAGCAAATGTTATATGTTTACCATGGACACCCGTAACAAGGTATGAATGAGCCTGTCGCTCGCCTGTTGGTTTGGTCCCAGTGTCCGTTCTTTTCTTATAACCAGCCCCTCCTCTGTCCCCTCTGCACGCACCGCGCTCGCCTGCCACGACTTTGATGTTTTTCCTGGTCCAGTTGGATGTTTGTGCAGCGCGTGCAGGAGTGTCCGGAAGTGAGACTGCTGGTCCGTGGGACTTCTGAGGGCTCCTCCTCCCCTACACCCTCGCCCAGTCCTCCGGGATACGCGTCCTTATCACTCTTCTAAGCAATCTCAGTCCTCCCTCACCAGAGGTGTTGAGGGATAAGGTCCCCGGTACTTCGGACCTTCGTCTACGAAGTTCCGGCCGTTTCCTCCCCCCGGTCCGCTCCTCTCCCTGTAGCTCTTCCAGAGGAAGGGTCCCGCCTCCCTCCCCTGCTCTCCTATAGCGGGGTCACCACCTGGAGTCTATCCGCCTTTGCAGGCACTGGGGTTCCGTTCCGCCCTTTGCCCACCAGATCTTGCGGCTCCTGCGCGCCCCCGTCGCCTGACTCACCGCCGGATCCCCGCTTCCTCGCCGGGTGTCCCTGCTCGCTGCGCCAGAACATCCGGGCTCCCCACTGGGTGGCGCGTATCCGCTCCTGTGCTCCCTTGCCGGCGGCTGGGGCCCATGCCGGCAGCTCGGGCTCCGCTGCTCCGCATTGGGCGGAGTGGATCTGCCCCTCTGCTCCCTTGCCAGTGGCTGGGGTCCACGCTGGCAGCTCAGGCTCCGCGGCTCCACGCTGGGCGGAGTGGATCCGCCCCTCTGTTCCCTTGCCGGCAGCTGGGGTCCACACCGACAGGTCGGGCTCTGCGGCTCTGCGCTGAGCGGAGTGGATCTGCCCCTCTGCTCCCTTGCCGGCGGCTGGGGTCCGTGCCGGCAGCTCAGGCTCCGCGGCTCTGCGCTGGGCGGAGTGGATCCGCCCCGACACTTCTGGTCCCGCTGCTCACCGCCCCGGTTCTGATACCAGGCTCTCTTTTAACCTTCCCGCCTCATCCGGGTACCTGGAGCGGGTAAGTGGTTGCTCCGCGCCCGGGCCGAAGGAACCTCCCAGGGTCCCCTAGTCCAGGTAACTCCCGGATACTTCCCACCCTTCAAGACGCTACTTAGGGGTCTTGTAGCCTGGCCTTCCACCCCAGGCGCCCTGTGACCTTCCTCTCCGCATCGGGACAGGAAGTCAGCCACCACATTTAGCTTCCCCGGTTTATAGGCCAGCTGGAAGTGAAAAGGTTGGAGTGCTAGTGCCCACTGCATTATCCGGGCATTGTCCATTTTGGCCGTGTGAAGCCATTTCAGCGGGGCATGGTCCGTAACCAATTTAAACTCCCTCTCCAGTAAATAGTATTTGAAATAGACGACCCCCCACCGAATTGCCAGACATTCCCTTTCAATAGTGGAATACCTGGTTTCTTGTTGATTCAGCTACTGGCTGGCGTACACCACTGGCCGTTCCAGTCCATCCAGCTCTTGCGACAGCACCGCCCCGAAGGCAAACGCGGATGCATCCATCTGTAAGGTGAATGGGGCGGCAAAATTGGGCATATGTAGTACTACCTCTTGGGACAGAGCTTTCTTTAGTTCTTCAAATGCCCTCTGTCGTTCTTCATTCCAGTCGACTATCCCTCTTCGCTGGCCCTTCGTGGCCTCCACCAGTGGCCTGGACATCTCTGCGAACTTGGGAATAAATCGCCTATAATAGCCCGTTAAACCTAGGAATGCCCTCATGTGTCTCTTGGTGACTGGGGGTTTATAGTTCTTAATAGCTGCAATCTTGTTCACCAGGGGACGGACCTGACCCTGCCCGACCAGGAATCCTAAATACTTTGTTTCGCACCGGGCCAGGGCGCACTTGCCTGGATTGGCCGTCAGGCCCACTCACCTTAGTTCCCTCAAAACGGCCCGAAGAGCCTGCAGATGCCGCTCCCACATTTCAGTATAGATCACAATATCATCTATGTATGCGGCTGCATACCCCTGGTGTGGTGCCAACACCCAGTCCATTAGTCTCTGAAATGTTGCTGCCGCCCCATTAAGTCCAAAGGGCATTCTCTTAAATTCAGATAGGCCCCAAGGGGTACCAAAAGCTGTTTTCTGTTGGTCCTGCTGGCGTAGCAGGATTTGCCAGTAACATCTCGGAATTCTTCCACTAGACCCTCCAGCTGCTGATGCTGGGTCATCTCCAACTGCTTCCCTAACTGTACCCCCTTTTTGTTTCTCTGGCACTCTGGAAGATCCTCTAGATCAATATCCCCCCCTCCCCCTCAGGGCGCGGGGACATGATAAGGCCTTCCGGTTCATGCCATTCCTTCAATAGATTGACATGGTAAATCTGTTTCTGGTGCCTGGCTCCAGGATGCCCTACCTCATAATCCACGGGTCCCACCCGTCTCGTGATCACAAATGGGCCTTGCCATTGCGTTAGGAACTTGCTTGTGGCATCAGGTAGTAGCACGAGTACCTTCTGCCCGGCTACGAATTCCCTAGCCTGCGTGGATTCATCATACCTCTCCTTCTGCTTAACTTGTGCCTGCTCCAACCTGTCTTGGGCTATCCGCTGCACTGCCTGCAGTCGTTCCCTGAGATCCCATACCAACTCGTGGGCCCTCTGGCCTGGGCTAGGGTCTGCCTCCCAGCCTTCCTGCATCAGATCTAATAAGCTTCGGGGGCAATGCCCAAAAATTAATTCGAAGGGCAAATATCCCATCGAGGCCTGTGGGACATCCTCACGGCAAACGAGCGGGGGAATCATTAAACTACATTTTCTGGGTTCTCTCTGGGTACATTTTCTTAGCATGCTCTTTAGAGTGCCATTAAACCTCTCGATTAGACCATTAGTCTGCGGATGATATACCGCTGTTCTTAAGTGACGTACATGAAGTACTTTACACAGTGCCCCCAATACGGCTGACATAAAATTGGACCCCTGATCCGTAATGATCTCCCGGGGAATGCTAAACCTAGATACCCACTGCATCAGTACCTCTGCGACCTTGGAATCCATAACAGTTCTCAAGCGTACAGCGTCTGGAAACCTGGTCGCATAATCTATTAGAACCAATATGTACTGGTGGCCTGCCACCCCCCCGGGGCAGTGGTCCCACCACGTCCAAGGCTATTCTCGCAAATGGTTCCCTGATCAAGGGCATAGATATCAGTGGAGCCTTCGGAGGTTTATGGGCGCTCACCCTTTGACATTCTTTACAGGTTTGGCAATACTTTTCCACATCTTCATATAAATGTGGCCAAAAGCACCACCGGGTCAAACGCACCTCAGTCTTATTCTTACTTAAGTGTCCTGCCAGCGGGTTCTTATGGGCTAACCATAGCAGCTGTTCCTGTAAACCCGGGGAATGATCAACTGCGCCATCTCCTTCCCATCCGGCCCACCCCACTGGATCCTGTATAACAGGCCATTTCGGAGTTCTA
The DNA here is from genome assembly GCF_001723895.1 of Crocodylus porosus. Classification (NCBI taxonomy): domain Eukaryota; kingdom Metazoa; phylum Chordata; order Crocodylia; family Crocodylidae; genus Crocodylus; species Crocodylus porosus. Next base: position 248,674,342 of record NW_017728886.1, on the reverse strand, counting down.
CCCTCGGGGACGTCTCACCGCATTCGGGATGTCTTACCTGACCCCTGGGACCCGCCGCATCTATTTGCAGAAATGACATCAGCTCCGGATCTACCTCTTGCGCGGCCCGGAATTGGCTG
>NW_017728886.1:248649292-248674073 GCF_001723895.1 Crocodylus porosus | reverse complement strand
TGCACCTGTACTGTCATTAGTCTCCACTCTACGTAACTCTTCCGCCTATGCAAACAAATCATGTTTACCCCGGAACATCGGGGCGTATTTTCCCAGTGGATCAGAGAGGGCCTAATCAAAGACTGCGCGCAGCCCGTATCAACTACTGCCTGAACCAGAACCCCCTCCACCCACGCCTGAACCTGTGGTAATGGTTGTACCAGGACTTGCCCCTGGCCGCCAACCCCACATTCTATAGACTCAACCTCCCGCGGAAGTCCTTGTCCCTGTCGCCCATCTGCCAAAACTGGCTCATTAGCTAGGCCGAACTGACTCCCTCGAGGGCAGTTCCTGGCTATATGCCCTTTCTGCCCGCAGGTAAAGCAAGCTAGGTTAAGCGGCCTCTTCTTACGACCCATCTTAAAGTCTGTATTCTTGTTCACTGGGACCTCCATCCCTTTGGGATTTCTCACTTGCCTCCGGCCGCCTTGAGCTGTGTCGAACTGCTCAGCTAGCTGCAGAGCCTCTCTCGATGACGTGGGACAGTGGCATTTTACCCACCTTTGAGTATCCTCCTTGAGATCATTAATAAATTGCTCCAGGAGGATTTGATCATACACTTGCTCTTTGGACAACAGTTCCGGCCTCAGCCACTTATTCAAAAGATCCACCAAGCATTGCCACAGCGCGCGGGGGGTACTTTCTCTCCCCTGCCGCCTTTGCTCGAAAAGCTTGGCGATGTTTTTCTGGTGTGATTTCCAGCCGGTGTAATATCTCGGCTTTTGCTCTATCATAGTCTAGTGCGTCTGTCCGTGACATTTCCCTATAGGCTGCTTGTGCCAGACCTATCAACAATGTCCCCAGTTGACCTGCCCACTTGGTCTTCTCAATGCCTGCCGCCAACGCTGCTCTTTCAAAAATTTCCAGAAAAGCCTCGGGGTCATCCTTCTTCATCATTTTGGGCATGCGACATTCGCTGAGCCCTTTGTGCATCCATAACTGTTGCTGCAACATGTGCTCTTGCAGCGTGGTCTGACGCATGGCCTGCTGTTGCTGCTGCTGTAATACCTGTACCAGCAGGCTCGTGACCTGCTGCAGAGTTTCCGTACCTGCTAAACTGGTCTGGTGCTCCATTGCTCTTCCCCACTGGCGTCAGGAAGGCCGCTGCCGAACAAATAGCTTTCCCGGCCAATGCACCGAGCCTATCACTCGCCTGTTGGTTTGGTCCCAGTGTCCGTTCTTTTCTTATAACCAGCCCCTCCTCTGTCCCCTCTGCATGCGCCGCGCTCGCCTGCCACGACTTTGATGTTTTTCCTGGTCCAGTTGGATTTTTGTGCGGCGCGTGCAGGAGTGTCCGGAATTGAGACTGCTGGTCCGTGGGACTTCTGAGGGCTCCTCCTCCCCTACACCCTCGCCCGGTCCTCTGGGATGAGCGTCCTTATCGCTCTTCTAACCAATCTCAGTCCTCCCTCACCAGAGGTGTTGAGGGATAAGGTCCCCGGTACTTCGGACCTTCGTCTACGAAGTTCCGGCCGTTTCCTCCCCCCGGTCCGCTCCTCTCCCTGTAGCTCTTCCAGAGGAAGGGTCCCGCCTCCCTCCCCTGCTCTCCTATAGCGGGGTCACCACCTGGAGTCTATCCACCTTGGCAGGCACTGGGGTTCTGTTCCGCCCTTTGCCCACCAGATCTTGCGGCTCCTGCGCGCCCCCGTCGCCTGACTCACCGCCGGATCCCCGCTTCCTCGCCGGGTGTCCCTGCTTGCTGCGCCAGAACGTCCAGTCTCCACACTGGGCGGAGTGGATCTGCCCCTCTGCTCCCTTGCCGGCGGCTGGGGCCCATGCCGGCAGCTCGGGCTCCGCTGCTCCACACTGGGCAGAGTGGATCCGCCCCTCTGCTCCCTTGCTGGCAGCTGGGGTCCACGCCGGCAGCTCAGGCTCCGCGCTGGGCGGAGTGGATCCGCCCCGACACTTCTGGTCCTGCTGCTCACCGCCCCGGGTCTGATCCCGGGCTCTCTTTTAACCTTCTCGCCTCATCCGGGTACCTGGAGCGGGTAAGTGGTTGCTCCGCCCCCTGCGCCTGGGCCGAAGGAACCTCTTGGGGTCCCCTTGTCCGGGTAACTCCTGGACACAAGGTTATAAACAGGGGTCCAGAAAACTCGAGCAGGTGGCCAGTCGATTTCAAGGGCAGATCCCAGGCCGGCAGCCACTTTCGTGGCTGAGTGCAGCACGGCCTCCCCATGCCTCTGATTGGCCAGGGAACCCCAGCAGTGCTGCCCCTCCCTACAGTTTGCCGCATAGCCCAAAACCGCATGTTAATTACCATGATTAGCCTGGAAAAGCCATTAATGCATGTGTCATTGTTGCTGGTAGGTGTTGTAAGGCTTTGGGGACCTCTTCTTCAGTGCCTTGACCCCAGTGATATCAGGGTGAAACCCTGTTCTGGTGCCACCTAGATAGCCTGGGCGCTTTCCCTTTTTCTTGCCTGCCATGTCTTCGGTGCTTGTTGGGGAGGCATTTCCCTGTTGAGGCCCGGAGGGGTCTCAACCCTGGGGGTGTCTTCGTGCAGCTCCAAACCTCCCCTTTACTCCACCTTCAGCCTGGGTTGATGCTGCTCCCTGCAGATCTTCCCCACACTGCCCACCTTGCAAGGGCTGGGTCATCTACCGGGAGACCCCAACCAGCGAGGCAGGAGGCAGGCTCTGGGCCATGAACCTTCAGGGGTTTCGCCCCTGGTCTTCGGGCTGGTTTCCCCTCTTCGTGAAAATAAACTTGCCCCAGATGGGGTCATCTATAACTCAACTGAAAATGCCGGTGCCTGCTGGTGGAGCTCCCGATATTGTCTGTCTATCTGTCTTATCTCAGGGCTCCTTTCTATCCCCCCCCACGGGGGGGCTTGTTCATCTTCTCCCCTCTAACTGGTGGGGGTACTGGGGGACTCCCTTGTGCCCTGCCCCTGCCTGTGCTTCTGGTGTCCCCGCCCTGGAGCCCGGCTGACCTCAGATCCTGTTGTCCTGGTCCTTCTTGCCAGCGTCACTCCTCTCCCCCTTTAGGGGGCTCATGGTTCCCCATGCTTTGCCCCCTCTGGAGCTGTCTGAGGATGATTGAGGGCTTGCAGGTTTGCCCTCAGTCATGGTTCAGAGCTCCTAGCCAGAGCCCTAGTGATCCCCAGCGGCGTCCCACCTGATTGCTGCCTCTCTGTGAGGCTCCTTGGCTCCTGCCAATCCCTGAGCCTGCCTCCTGCCTCGCCAGTTGGGGTCTCCCAGTAGATGGCTGACCCCTTCTCTGGGAAACTGGGGCTAAAGCTGGAGCCCCCCAGCTGCGGAATCGGCGTCTCCCAGCTGGTGTTCCACCCCTGTTTCCCCAGCTGCCTTTTGAGCAGCCTGCACTGCTCAGAAGCCATGCCTCCAGCTCTCTCCAATTGCAGGCTCAGGGAGCTGCGAAACTGCCGTGCCTGTGACTGTGTCCGTGCTCTGGTCTCCTCCCTGCTGCTGACCGTCTCTACTCCTGCAGTGAGTGCCATGGTGTTCTGATTAGGGGTCTGGGCTACACTGAGGGGACTCCCGTCTTCCCTCTCACAGTTAAGTATGAATTAATGGCTTCCCCGAGCTTAATCAGCATAATTAAGCCATAGTTTTGGGCCATCCCGAAGCAGTGGGCTCTGGGCTTTTTTTGAGAATTTACATTAAAAAATAAAATATGGCTATCCAGAAGATTAAAATAAACAAATCAGCAACACAGAATTTTTTCAAAAAGCCATTTCTTAATGTGAAAACATGGGTTTTTTTCTGAATATTAAAAGGGTAGGATTTTTAAAGTTATTCCATATATTGAACTTCCAGTTGGGATTTAGGCCAACATACAGATTTCTTGTTATAGATGAATAGATATGTAAATTAAGTAAACTAGAGAAGAATTAATTGACTTCTCCAGGGCTTTTGATATGACAGAGCAGGTTATTCCAAACCTTGTAATACTAGGGTCCCCCATAGCAATATGCCACAAGCCCAAAAACTCCCAAAATAAATTAATGCAGTCTTATTATTTGCCAGTATCTTTATTAATAATAACTAAAATGAAGTGGTTAGAGTTTTTCTGGCTATAAAAATGAGAAACTACATCTGGGCAACCTTACAGTAAAAAGTTCAGCTATACAAAGACCAGCTTTTAATGATTTAAATATTCAGTTTCTGTAATTACAAGTCTATCTCCATCTTTTACTGGATATCTTTTTCTCTTGAAGAATTGGAAATTTTCAGGCATAATCTGACTTTAGAATCTATTACATTGATCCTCTACTCTACTACAAAGTCTCATTCTAGAGTTAATAAAAAGACAACATTTCATCTCCCCACCCCAGAAGGAGTTGAACAAGCTACTTCCACAGCACTCCCGGCTCATGCCAGCCTACAGATTGAAGGACTGAGCTCAGAGCTTAGATCTCTGACTACTCCCCAACAAGCCAAAACATGGACTATACCATCTGGAAAGAGATTCAAAATGGCAACCGGAGTTAATATCCACTCTGCCAAGATAGAGGCTGTTGTATTCATTCTGACTGGGGAAAGAATCCTTGACTTTGATTGATTGTTCTTCTCAGGGTAAAACCAGTTGTCTATGTACATCTAGAACTGAGATCTTAGGGTTGACATGGTTCCAAAATGTGATTGAAGTCAAAGGCTACTCTTTCTGGGAATTAGGTGCCACTCAACACTGTACTATCTGACAACATCTTAACCTATAACATTGCCCAAAGGAGCTCCTCCATGGGGCAGGTATAAGGTTTAAAAGTAGTTAGCCACATGGGTCTGAAGTTAAGCACAAAGCATGGCAGAGTGACATCTTAGGGCGCCTATACGTGAGCGCTGAGGCTGCTTCAATGCTCAGGAATTCCAGTGCATCAGAACAGACTTGCTTAACTGAGTTTGCTGGAGTGTGGCAATTGCTGCACTCCAGCAGCCTTCTTTGTCTTGTGTATCAGTGTCCCTGTGCTTAAAAATGGCGGCGGGGGAGCATCTTTGCCCCCATTTTTCAATGTGGGGATGCTGATACAGGAGACACAGTAGTGCTTTAATTAGAGCAGTTCTTGGAGCTGTTCTACTTAAGGCACCACACCTCCCACCCCTGGAGCATGTGTAAAAGTGTCCATAGAGACCAACTTGTTCATAGAGGTATAAGCTAGCATCTGCTTCTGTAGGCTGTCGCCTACGAAAATGAAGGCCTCTCTGATTAGTTGGACTCTGTGGTACCCCCTGCCCAGTAAGGTAGGGAAATGCTATTATTCTCATTTTACAGAGGACCTTAAGGGCATGTCAGCATGGCACAAGGCAGTGCCATGCAGAAATATCCAGTCTCTGGAGCCTGAAACAACCTAGCCACATTAATGCAGTACTGGGCTCTGGCTAATTTGCTCAGGTGTAGTACGGAGATAATGCTAATGTTTGCAGTTCCAGAACTAGCATCTATATCTCTGCAAGCTATTTCCCTGTGCTGTGACTTCCTCAGGAGGTCTCTGCCAGAACTGGGACTAAATCTGCATCTGATAAGTCCCAAGTCAGCACAATAACCATCTATCCTCACAGACCACGCAAGCTGGTTCTAAATGCAGTTGGGATAAGCACTTCCTGTGGGAATCCATCCACTCCATGTCAGTAGTTCACAGGGAATTTGTTCAGTGTCTGAAGTCTCTGAGAACAGCACTAAACACCATAAAATCTATGGAGCAAAGATTTGATGCTAAATTGAATACCCAAGCACCATCAATGGTGAAATTGAAGGACAAAATAAAATGAAAAAAAATGAGAAAATTCTCCAACCATAAGTGCACAGTATGATACTTTAGGAGTTGAATTAGACACCACTAAATATGTTTCTGCTTTAGTGCTAAAGGGTAACACCACTTTACGTAGGAAATTAGAGACTATAGAAAGCAAGTACAAGAGTAGAAACCTTAAATTAATTGGCATTGCAGAAAGGAACAATGACATTGAAATAGCTAGTAATGAGACTGCCTAAAACTCCAGTTTGCTTGCCGCTTAAAACCAAGGGAGTATGCAGAATAATAAGTAAGGCTAGAGGATACATTTAAGAAGTAAAGTCTCAGAAGTTTTTCACAAACTGGTTTGACCTTTCCATTTTGTAGATGTTAGAATGCAGCCGAGATTCTCAAAACAGGAGCATAATGTTAGGTTTCTAAATTGAAATTTTGACATTTGAATAAGTAGTTTGAGCTTCAAAAGTGTAGGGCACCCACTATCTTCCATTCAGTGAGTTGGAAGTTATTCAGTTGTCCATATTTTTTAATACTCGGGCCAAATTATGAATTTTGGGTTCTACTACTGAAAATCTTAGGTTGAGTTCTTTTCAAAATGGAGGTCCAAGGTCACTTTGTGACAGCTGTGTAGTATATGTGAATGTATCTGTACACAAATGTATTTCGTGAATTTTCAGAACAAACTTAGGCATAGGCTGCAGGGAAGTGAATATGCCTAAACCTGATTTTATATATTGAGGTATGGGTTTGTTATATTATTTCCTGTACATTGCAGTGTATAGAATAGGCAATGGGATACGTCTTTCGTGACTACAAATTCCCCATTGGAGAGAACAGTGTCTATGTGGAAAGGATTTAACAAGGATTTTTTATGTTTAGTACAATTTTTCTGTTCCCTTCCCTTATTTGAATTTGTCCACCAGAACAAACCCAAAGAAGCCTTTTCTTTTCAGAAATAGAACATTTATCTCTGGGCAGTGGTTCCATTTTAGTTTTTATTTTTCTCCACTCAGGTTTTTGGTAACAATTTAATCCTTGTTCAGGTTTGAAACTAATGAGACTTAGAATGATAAAACCTATATCTGGCTAATTTCTTAGATTTATTTAGATTTTCATTTTTCAAGAGTTTACTTGGGTCTTAGTCTTCTGAAAATTTCTGCGAAAAAGAATCTGCCTGAGAGAATGAAAAATACAAAACCCTTTTTCAAAGTTTTATGTATTTGGACAAAAATTGGCAATGGGCAAGTGGTATGAGCACAGTGTCTGCAGATCCAGGAGAAGTAATGAAACTTCTTATAAACTAGGAATTCTTTGGAAAACATCATGAATGATCCTGGATTCTCTGGTTTTAATTGAGTGATGAATATGTCCCTAAATTCTTTTAGTCATTGCAAATTCCCAAATAATAAGCTATAAGAAACAGCTGTCATGCTCTCTTTATTGTCACAATTATAACCCTCTTGACAGCTTGTCTACCAAATACAGAAAATTAGGAAAACTTGAAAAATTCACGGAATGTAGTCATCGTGGTAAACACTGGGTAGGAGCTATTCTGGGTCAGCTATTCCTAGCACAGTGTTTTCTAAACACCTCAGTTTTGATATAATACTACTTCCATTAGGTGAAAGATTTTCATTGATTTTGGTATCAGAAAAGTTAGGCCAGTACTATGGCCTGTTCCTATTCCTTCGTCCTATTAGGTGTCTAAGTGTGATCCTATCCTTCCTCGTTCAAGTCCCTGAAAATCAATTAGCACACTTCTGTAACATGCTGTCAACTGAGCCTCAAGACTAAGTCCCAAAAAAGCAAGGAGGAGGAGAAGGAGGAACAACCTACCTTTTGTTTTTTGCAATTATTCAGGGACTTGAGCACAGTGGAATAAAATCACTTACATGCCTAAATCCATATGAATGCCTTATAGGTGGAATAGGATTAAGAATATCATATAGGGCTAGTGTTTACATGTTTTTATAACCTTTTTTCAGAATTATAATTCAAAATTTATGGAGAATCTATTAATCATCAGAAAATGTTGTCATACAACATGAAGTGTAATGAAGGTCCTGGAGCATTATTAGAATTCCTTGGAAGAACAGCTGGGATTTCAGAAGCACTGACATAACATAACATAAATATGTTTTTGCAAAATAATTTAATTTGTCTTGGATTTTGATTGAAGCAAGTAAATTCTAATTTCTGAAATCCGTATTGGAAATGTTATTAAAATATCTATGCTAGACTGGAATTCTTTATAAAATGGCAGTTTGTTCCTGACTTATGAAAAAGTGATTTTCAAGGTTTTATTATTTATATACCTCACTTAAAACTATATCCACATGATTTACCCCCAAAGATATTGTCCAAGCCCGCAACACCTTAAACCAAAATTGCCATATTCTGTCATTTTATAATTAGCCTCCTAATATTTGGTGCTTTTTTACAAACTTCCGTTTCTGACCTCAGGAGATTTTCAGTGATGAAGAGCTATATTTTGGGCCTCATGGTTATAGGGAACAACTTGAACCTGTGATTTTAAAGGCTTAGTAATACTCTAAATCAATTACCAAAAAAAATATGACTTTTAAGCCAATGTGATGTATTGTGGGGTAGGGGACTGACTTAATTTTTGAACATCTGAAATTGAAAATTCATGGCAGAATACTTGCCTTCAGGATCATAATCTAAAAATTAAAACAAAAATGTACTAAGTGACAGTAATGAGGTAGAAATAGGGAGGCAGGAGAGCATGATGGTTACAAAAATAAGATCATTTAAAGTTACATGCCTTGCTGCTCCAAATAAATATATTCATATGTACACATACTCCTACATAACATGAACTATAAGTCTGAATATAAGATAGTGGTTCTCAACATTTTTAGACTCAAAGCATGCTTCCATAGGCTTAAGACAGCCCTCAGAATATGCCAGCTCTCAGTTTTCACTCATGTTTCAACTACAGAAAAAATAATAGAGCAGTTTGCTGTGGCACCCTGCTTGAGAATCACTTGTTTCCAGAAAGTTTGATTCAGTTTAGACTGCTTTATACATGTTTACGATTCAGTGCCCTTTTGCTGTTTACTGCTTTGTTTTGCATGATACATCTAGACTTGTCTTCTCCAGTCAGAAGAGAAAGTACTGGGCAAAGTTTTTCTATAATTATAGATGTAATAAACCACTTTTATATTTCATCAGGAACAGCTAACTGAGAATACCCATAAGTTCACATCCAGCAATCTACTATTTTAAGATGGCCCAGAGCAAGTTAATTTTAGGTTTAGTGCTTTGTAATTTAACTAAAGGACAGAACTGCTTTAGGATTCATTTTTGAAGACCTTAAGAAGATCTACTACTTTGGGTTTGTTTTTATTTATAACTAAAGTGTGTTTAATAATTTGCTGTATGCACAAAACCTGCCAATGCAACTCCAGTTCATCAAATGCTAGTTGACAGCAATTTTGTTTAGTCTCCTGAGGGATTGTACAGACATTGTAAGACTTTGACCTTAATAAGACCCAGACTAGGGGTTGCAAAGGAATATCCCTTGAGAAATTTAATTTAGTAGCTGTATCATTTTAGAATCTACTCTCACTCTTGCATAGGAGTAGAATCTAAGCCCTGTCAGTAACAGGGGACATATCTACACAAGACGTTTTACTTGAAGTTAGAGTTAATTACTGCACAGTAAGCATCACCATCTACACATGTAGATGCTTACTGCACAGCAGTTTGCTCTAATCATGAGTAAATTTGCTACCTGCAAATGCAAGTAGCAAATTTACTCAAGATTATTTACTGTGCAGTAGCCCACATGTAGAAAGCTGATGAGGAGCAAATCTGCTCCCGGTCAGCTGGGCATCAGGGGCTGGAAGATTGCTCCCTGTCCCTGGGAGGTGCATGCTGCTAGGGTGGGCTTCACCATCAGAGCCTGGGTGGGGTTGATGTCCTGCCCTGGCAGCAGGGAGCTCCCAGTTCCTGCTCCACAGTTGTGGGGCCCAGGCTGGAAGATCCTTATCTCCCAGTACCAGATCCATGGTCATGGGACCAGCACTGGGAAATTCTTCTTTGCAGGGCTGGTGCTACAAGCTCCCTGCTGCCAGGGCAGGGGGACATTGTTCCTGCTTAGGCTGTGGTGGCAAAGCCTGCCCCAGCCGCAGGCATCTCCCAAGGGCAGGGAGCAAAGTTCCAGCCTCGGCCAGGAGACAGCTATCTCCTAGCCCCTGGGCTGGGACGCAGGGGGAGCCTAAAGCTCCTCTGGCTGCTGCAGGGGTCCTGGTGCAGGGCCACAGGGTGTGGGAGCAGTCTGCTGCTAGGAGGAACAAATGTGCTTCCATGTCCCTGCTCATGTAGATGCATGCCCTGGAGAGTTTACTCTTGAGTACTTTATTCATGGAGTACTTTACTTTAGAGTAAAATGCTCCTGCATTGTTTGCATGTGTAGACATGCCCAGAGACCTTAAAACTGCTGCTTTTGCTGTAAACAACCCTAAAAGGTATTGCAATATCCTGAAATAATGGTCCACATGCTCCAACTGACAGAAGCATATTTCAACAATTTTGGCCTATTTTTTAGAATACTGAAGAAATGGCAGAAAGAACCAGCTGTGGGAAAGCAAATCGTCTGGGCCAAGCCCCATTCTTGTTCCAGGTATTCAGTAATAATCCAAATCTTTCTTTTCCCCTGTTGTGTTCAGAGTGTAAGGACAGATACCACTGAAAACCTGGCTATCGAAAAATTAAATGCTTCAGTGCTCTACAGACACTGAGATCTCCTTGGCTTCTAAAGGTGGCAACGTGAGTCAGTTGTGAGCAAGGCTGTAATGAGGCTGTGCTCAGCCTACCACGGACTCTTTAAATCCAGTAAATCCAGTCTTTAAATCCAGACTCTTTAAACCAAGTCTAACCTCTTCATATCTGTGCTCCAGGTTGGGGAACCCAAACTATTCAGTGCTTTCGGTTCAGCGTGCCTCCTTCATCCCTTGAAAATGTGTTTATCCAAAGGTAACTTTCAAAACAAAAACCTTGTGCTGTACTAGTTGTACCAACCTGACTGCGTGTTACTGCTTTACCTTGCATGCCCTGAGGCTGCCTTGCAAATGAGATACTGTATCTCAAAGGAAACTTTCTGGTTAAGTTTATGAAATCCAATGGGCCATAAGACAATGGGTAAAAAAAATTGGCAGGATGAAATCATTCATGTTTATGCATCTCAAATACCAATGCCTTTAAGTACATCCTGTCACGAACAAGTAGGGGAACATTTATACTATTAAAAAAGAAAAGCTATAAGGAAACACGTACAAACAGCTAAAGATGAGTCAGCATACAGGAAGCCAATTCACACGATATGCAAGTGCAGTCAGAAGTTTATCAGTAAATCTTTACTCCCTCCCACCTCCAATACATTGCTCTTCAGTGACATTGCTAAAAACCTCAGAATAAAGTATGAAATTGTGCTTTCTTCGATACTTAAAAGTCCACCTGCCCTGCAGCAACACGCTCTAGAGGAGCTTGGTGTTGCTCAATGGAATTCACCCCGCAGGATAGGTGGAAAGTTAAGGCTCCTGTAGTGTAGCATATTTCTAACCATTACAGTGATCTGGCTTCTTGATAAGCAGGTCAAAGGTCTTTTTTGTAGTGTCCAGAAAGGATTTTGATCCTTAAAGTGAGAACAAAATACACCAAAAGATCGATAGTGACTCTATGTGTGTGGGTACATACGGTAGAGGGAAGAGCTTCCAGCTCCTTTCTCCCTGAAAAGGGACCAGATGCAACATGCCTTGCACAGATGCTGCTGCCAGCAATCCTTGCCTTTCTTATTCCGGCCCTGTTTGGCAATGACTTAGTTACAGAGAACCATTCAGCCTTTTTCTGAGACAAAATGATTTCTTTTTAGAACTACTAGACAGGTGTCCATGAAACCACCACCTGATCTGACATTAATTAGCAACATCAGCAGAGGGCAAGACTAAATATTCATGGAGGCTGAGCTGCACAATTGTCACTAGAAGTTGTTCCCTGCTTAGCATTTCCATTTAGTTCTAGAGAGAAACTTGTACCATTGGTGCCTGCCCTAAGGCTGTTCTACAGATCATATAAAAGTGTTTCTCTCCCAGGTTGTCAATCTGGCATCTTTCACAAGTATAAACGGGGGCAAGGAGGGGCTCTTTTTCTTCCTTCAAAATTATGATATACTTGATAAAACGGATGAAACCACATGCCCAGACAAGTCTGTTACACTTATCCTCCAGGGATCCCCAACTGTCTAGTTTCCTGAGTACATGGTGTTCATCCAGCATAGGTTGCATGTGATGCAACTTGAGCCAACACCCTCAGTACTTAATATTCTTGATGTAACTGTTCCAGGAATGACTAGAGCCAAATTTTCTTTGTCTTTTCTTCTTCCTCATTGTACTTTGAACCTTGTTCACCTAGGGTTTTACCCTTGTGATTCAAGTACGACAAGCAATCCTGTGTTTGACTGTACTTAGGGAAGGGAACATGTGCCTTTCTCATGTTTCAGCAGAGGTGCCTGTGACAGTAGCACAGAGAAAAACCTTTCCTTAAAGGAAATATATTTTAAATCAATAGATATTTGATAACACATATGGATCTATTCAGGCAAAACTACTGTCTCTGTGAAGCGAAGTCTTGCAAATGCACATTTGCCAAGATTTTCAAAAGCAGGGAGTACTACAGTTAGGCTCCAAAGCCCTTACTTAGATATTTAAATCAGTAGGGTTACCATATTTCCAATTTGATAAAAGAAGACACCTGTGGGGGGAGGGGGAAGAGAAGGTGAAGGGGTATATGATTGTGGGAGGGGGAGATCAGTGATAGGCCCCCTGCTCCTCACTCCAACCTGCAGCACCCTGCTCCCCTTCATTCCTGACCCACATCTCCCTGCTCCCCCTCACTCCCAACCCTCAGCCCCCTGCCTCTCCACCCCTGGCAGTGCTCCACACTCCCAACCTGCAGCTCCCTCCCAGCTCTGCTGCCCCCACAGCTTGGTCACAGGTGCGCACGCGCACACACACACACACACACACACACACCTCTGCCAGCAGCTGCCAGCGCCTGCACTCAGAGCATGTGATCTCCCAAGAGCCAATCAGCTTCCCCACTGCCCCCAGCCCCAAGTAAAAACAAGGGGCCAAAAAAAAGGACATGTCTGGGAAAACCCGGTTGTACAGTAACCGTATAAATTAGTGACCTGATAAATAAGTGGCCTGAGTACCATTTTCTGAGAAAATGGCACTTGGCAATTCCCCTGAAGTTTTCCTAGAGGGGCTTGAAGTTGATGCTTGCTGTTTGCTGCTTGGGACTTTTGAAAAGTGACTAAAACAAGACTTTGAAGCCTAACTTTTAGAAATCCATTTTTGAAAACATTGGCCTGTCTTGTTAGGTATAAAACAATCAGTTCTACCCTTCTCTAGGCAAGAAGTAATGGCAGATGCTGTATGACTCTAAGCTCACTAATAGCTGTTTTTACAAAATGGACTACAGTACATTTACCAGCACATGATGAAGTATTATAAATAATTTAAACTACAGTTGTCAAAATAAATGGGTAAAGTACCTTTTGTGGTACATTACCCTGGCCTTCTTATTGTGTTTCCCTCTTATTTGCAATGGGTCTCCCAATCATTAGAGTGAATTAGAAAGCTTCAGCTCTATTAGCCATCATTTTAATCTTAACTAGAAAGGTATTATTTAGGCTAGGTACAGACATTACACTTATTGCACCTTAAATGCATAGAAAGTGCCTTACAGCTGTAATTGAACAGACATTCATAGCACATAGAGTGCTTTTAAAATGGTGGATCCCATTCTTAAGTTAACCCTGGGTGGTTGTGGTATCAGACAACAGCACTTTAGATTAGAGCACTTTATTGAACATATATACCACATCCCATCCCAAGTCAAGGTAGGCTGCATTCATCTAGCATCCCAGAGGGCTCTGGCTGGGCAACTTGCTAGCCTCCATCAATGCTCGTCTCCTTTGTGCGAGCATTGGCCCAGCACTGGCCCAGAGAGAAGAAGCAGAAAAGAGTCTGTCTCCTCTCTGCATGGCCAGGCAGGAGATGGGGGGGGATGGAGTCCCCATGCCGTGTGAGCCCCTTGCCAAGATTGCTGGGTCAGGTCCTAGGGTGAGAGAAGAGGAGCAGCCCAGGTCCACACGGCAAGGGGGCTCCCATCCTCACCCCCAGCTTCTGGCATGGCCAAAAGCCAGGCTGGGCAATCTTGTGCTACAGCTGCTGGCTGCAGCTGTCAAGAAGATGGGATGGGGGGAAAGGAAGTCCCCCTGCCATGTGCCACACAGTTCCTGGCACAGCCAAAAACTGACCCAGGTAGTCTCATGCCACAGCTGGTGGCTGCAGTTGTCAAGAAGCTGAGGCAGGGGAGAGAGGGAGCTCCCTGCTGCATGGACTCGGCCCAGACCCAACCCAGCAATTTGAAGGGGACCCACATGGCATGGGAACTCCCTTCCTGCCCACCCCCGCAAGCTGCTGCTGATAGTCACCAGCTGTACGGGTGCGGGCCTTGGTCTAGGAGTCGCTCCAGCAACCTCCTGGCTGACATATGGGAGCACCCCCCACTTGCTAACATTGGCCATTACAGGCATGCTCCAAGCCCCCCCCTTCCCCCCAACAGTGAGCATCTGTTTGTGAACATCACTGTAACTTACAGTATGCTTTAAATGAAGCATGATAGAATGCTTCTGCCACAAGATTTTTGAACATCTGTACTTAGCCTCAGTAGTATTTTGGCAAAGATTCCTAAGAAATACCCCTTCCCCCTTCCTCCCGTCCCCCACCCCTGGGCTTAGTTGGCTAACATTATATCTCCTGTAACCTAGTTGCATTCCCCTCCTCACCCCCATCTCTCTATTGTTAGTCCCTCGCTCGGGCGCGCTGTATTTCCCTATCAGCTTTGTCATCTTTTTTCTGGATTCCCAACCCTAAACATTTACTAATAAAAGTCATTTTCTTGGAGTCACAGTCCTACAATGTAATGTAAGTGACATATTTACCCTGGGCATTCAAACATGTAGGAATTTTTGGAATGAAACATAAGTAAAACCTGAAGGTAAAACATTTTAGCCAGCAGTAAAGTATAATTATAGAGAATTTGGAAGAAATGTAAACAGTGGGTGGCTTTGTCCTCTCCTTTGCAATATAGACCTCTTGTCAATGTCTACAGGATTTCTAGCTGCTTAAGGAGAGCAAAATAGGACCTTCTTTCTCAACACCATCAATATTAATACATACTCAAAATCATACATACTCTTCCATCTAATTTTTTTTACCTGCTATTATTATAGTTGCACCCATGGTACTGCAGCCCAGGATGGAGGAGAAACAAAGATATATTTTCCTTATATGGTCAGTTTTTTTATAAACAATGTTTGCCTGTGAACAACTCTGTTCTTTCCCCAGTTATGCGCTAGGGCATTTTGTCAGTGGTGATTTCCTGTAGCACCTATTGAAGGCAAAAAGGAGCCATGAGTCTTCAGCACCTCTAAAAATCAGGACATTTATTATTTTTCCCTGTTGCTGTGGGTTTTTACAAAGCAGTAGGGCAGAGAATATTATTTTTTAATAGGAAAATGTGACTGAAAATGTGACTGAAAAAACTGGTTGGGGGTTTCCAGTGCTGTTGAAATACCTACATCTATTTTACAACTTTTGATCACAATGGGCTAGATTTCAAGTTGACAGTATCCCTTTAAATAAAGACCTGGTAGGATTAGTTTCAGTCAGTAGATTTGCCAATTTCATTTTCTCCCCAAAAACTAGCAGCAGTTTCTCTACTGGCACTAATAAAATGTATAGTGATGAAACAGGTTTAAGAATCTGAGGTAATAAAAGGAAAACTTTTTGGGGTAAGTCTCGTATGTACAACATTTGCCCTACTTCCAGCCAATGGTAGGTAGACGTCACCATATTCATTCTAGCACAAACTGTTGAAACTAGGTTGAGCTTCACTGCCAAAGGTCATGTCTACACTTGAGGTTTGAATTGGTTCACTTTCCTTTATGACTGTCTGTTTGTGGTTTGAATCCTCAGTATAAAAAGGTGTAAAACTTATAAATAAACTTCAAGCTGTCTCTTCATTGAAATACTAAAAATCTAATTCTGCCCAGCCTAAATATTCTGTCTAATTCTAAATTGAATTTAGTTTCATTACTATAGAAATGTGCAACTAGTTTGCATTAATTGATTTAGCATTTCCTATTAAAAGGGTTAATGCGAGACTGTGAGAACAAATACAAGATCAACCCTGGCTCGGTGGGGTTATAGGAATCTAACAGCCATGAGGTTTCATGCTCCCAATACCTGTCTGAGAGTAGTTGCTTGTCCCTTAATCACAAGAATGAATACAAATGCTGAGAGGATGGAAGCAACATTGTACTGGACAAAAGCTACGGAGAATGAAAGGGATCCCTGTGGTCCCTTTAGGACTAGTTTAAATTCCTCTGCAGGCTGCCTCTAAGCAGCAAGAGTTCCTTTAGGATTTGTCTTGGTCAGGGCATAGAGGTGAGGGGGAAATTCATGCTTCCTGACTCTTTCCCACTCTAGATAAGACAGTAATGTTTGAAGGAATATAGTCAACATGGTACCTTCCTGGAAATTTTTTTTTTGATAGGGGTCAGTCCAAAAAGAGGGACAGGCAAAGCGCTTTTGTGCTCTCTGCCATTTGTCTGACGTTGACAAAGAAAAATAAGTTAACAGAACAAATACTTACTCTCCAGTCCTTGATGTTTTTGTCCTGTCCACAGAGTCTTGAATAGAAGCATTAATGCAACTAAAAATCTTATTTGCTACAATTTGCAGTTAAGCAAAGGACTTTTTTAACTGTTTCTCAGCAAAGTCAGCAATTTGACAAACAATGCAGGGAAATTAACATCTCTGCTCAAAGACGGTCAGAGTCATCATTATAAATGACCCTGGGAGATGATTTTTCACCTTTCTAGTTGTTGCTCTGGTGCATAATCACAAAAAGGCAAAGTATCTGAGTTAATTTTGTCTCCAACAATGGAATCATAAAACATTTTTAGAGTGTGTTATTACTCATGACTAGGTAAAAATGGCACTGCCTCACACAAAAGATCTGATCCCTGTGTCTATTTAGACTCACGCCTGCTCACTTGGTTGATTAAAATAGTTTTCACTGCTGTTTATTCCTTTTAGCACTGGAGCAGTACAGTGTCACAGTACACATGTCAGCAGCTCACTTAACTATGTTCTGTTTATTGAATCTGTTTTGATGATACAGGGAAGAGAAAATAATTCAGTTTGACTTCTAGATTTGAACACTTCCAGGTGGCTAATTTTGCAAGTTTGTCCTCCATGATCTAAGAGCTGGTATTTTAAAACAATTATTTAGCTTAGCTGCTCTGGAGTTCAACACAGCCCACAGCTTAATCTGGACTGGGGAATTTAAACTGGTTCCAAAGTTAGTCCTTCCTTCAAATTTTAAAGAACTAATTTACAGATCCATGAGCATGTCTTGCTTGATGGGAATAAAGAAGCTTAACTTTTATTTTAATTAATAAGCATACCAAACCTACTGGGTACTTGTTTGAATGTTTTAAAGGGGCTTCAAAAGCAATTTGACTAACATGGAAAGTAAATATGTTCTTGAAACTGTGTTTTACCTGAATGCCTGGTGAGCTGGGGTTGTGAAAAGGATTTTAGCTGTAAGTCTGAGTTGTTATCCCAGACGCTAAGATGAGTTAGTTATTAATGAGCAGGTATCTAAGAAAGATGTAGGTGCTGGAAGAAGAAATATTGAGTCAATGTGTGGGTCATTTTATTCCCCAGGATAAATCCCAACTAATGCTGCAGCTTGGAGTTATGGATGAGGGGCTGTTGGAGGTATTGGAAGATGGGAAAGATCCTGGTACTTATTGTGAACCATTTGTGATTATTACAATCTTGTGGCATTTTTGGTAGTGCTTGGGCAATACTGTAATTATGATGTTCCACAAAATACGTGCGAGGCAAGGTTTCTTTGTGGAAGAGTGCCTTGTACCCAACAGCTTGTCTGAATCTCTCCTAACCATACAATTGGTCCAATAAAAGATATAATTCAAAAAATGCTCGTGGCACTTTAGCACGAGTTATCTTAGTGTCCTGTGTAAATACAGTACTTCCTTCCTCCCTGAAACTTCCCCTTCAAGTTTTGATTGGATCTTGTAGTTTTTTCTCTTCTTCATAAACTATCAGGTAATATTTCTGTCCAATCTTACAAGTAATGTGTGTCATGCCAGAAACTACTGTAATCCAAGTGGCATGAAAAGTGATTCTATGTCCCTGTACAACAATTGTGCAACAATTTTGCAGCTGGTTTGTAAAATACTTTGTGACCCATTCAGATGAGTGGCACAGTAACATGTATACATGAAGAGAGTCAAAACTTACCAAAGAGAAAAAGAATAGTCCCTGGATAGACTGCAGTTTCCTTATCTATTCTCTTAACTGAAAAACACGGTTAAATAAGACCCAATTGTTTCCTGTTAACTGACAGTGGGCTTACAGAGTATCTAATTTTAAATAACTCAGCTACAACTGCAGTGCATATTTTTTTCCATACCGTTTCATTACAAATGGCATATGTCCCATTTGTCTGATCCATCATTCTGTGATTACAAAATAGCCATGTTATATAAAAACAGCTAAATTATATATTTGCATAAAATACTGCTGTGGCTCTGTGGACGCCATTTTGGTCTGTTTAGTTCTTAATAGAATTCCCTTTTTTTTAGAAATGACTTATTTCATCAGGAGCACTTCAGAGCATTTACAGTCTCTTGGTTAAAAAAAATATCCTTACCCCACCCCCCTTTTTTCCCTCTCATTACTTCAAAAGCCTAAATAATAGTTATTTTCTTACCACTATGGACAAAAAAATAAGATAATAAGAAAATATAGCATACAGCAATAGTATTTATTGCCACTCAGATCAATGAACATTTTCTTCCTGGGTTTACAAACACTTTAGGCGACAGCCATCCTTTTGTTCTCCATTTGAATAGCACATAGTATAATGGGACCCTGATCTGCAAGAGATCCTAGCCATTGATACAGTTCTTGCTACTACTGCTAAGTTTTGCAAATATAGGCCCTTAACTGATTGAGACCAGAAAAGCAGAATTTGAGCTGTTGTTAGAATGCGTAGCATTCTTACTGTTATTAAAATAGAGCTATTTGTGTCTATTGTGTGTCACACATTTTACATATATTGCTAGTGTTTAACCTCTCTTAACTTTCTAAATTAACCTTCTGAGAAGGAGGATTTCCATCATGTGAAACACAAAGTTATAAGCAGAGACAACCCAAGCAGGGCGCTGGGCCCAGGGCAAATCAGCCTGTGCAGGGCCCTGCCCCCAGATGCAAGGAATCTGGTAACAGATTCAGCGGTGGGGCAGGGGCAGGCAAGCGGCTAGACATGCTGGATTCACCGGCAGATTCAGCAGCACAGGGGGAGTGCCAGGCATCCAGATGCGAAGACAGCAGCAGCATGGAGTCACTGTGCCACTCTGCCTGGCTCTGCAGGGCCCCCCAAAGTACGGGACCTAAGGCGGTTGCCCTGGTTATAGGCACCCTAGAAGTATACCGTGATGGTCTCTTTTTCAACGGTCTTAGCACATCCTAGGTGGGGCCTCCAGGACAGTGCTGGTTCCATAGTAGCCAGATTTATAGATAGGAATCTTGCATATTGAGAATGTAGTGTTCACATGTTCTGAAGGCATACTAGTGAAATAACATACATGCCCCCTTGGAAATTCAGAATGTAGAGAAAAAAGTGTTTCCAAAATCTTAACTACCCTAGCATAGGCTCTCTGCCTGCCAGTGTGATTAGAGAGCTGGTGGCCATTATCTTGAAAAACTCTTGGCAATTGGGAGAGGTCCCAGATGATTGGAAAGGGGCAAATATAATGCCCACCTTTAAGAAAGGGAAGAAGGAGGATCTGGGAACTACAGACCAGTCAGCCTCACCTCAGTCCCTGGAAAAATCATGTAGCAGGTTCTCAAATAATCAATCTCTAACTGGAGGAGAAGGAGATTATTAGGAACAGTCAGCATGGATTCATCAAGGGCAAGTCATGCCTGACCAACCTGATTGCCTTCTGTGATAAGATGATTGGCTCCCTAGATGCAGGGAGAGCAGTGGACATGATATACCTTGACTTTAGCAAGGCTTTTGATATGGTTTCCCACAACATCCATGCAGGCAAGTTAAGGAAGTACAGAATGGATGAATGGACTGTAAAGTGGATAGAAAACTGGTTGAATGGTCAGGCTCAAAAGGTAGTAATCAGTGGCTTGGTGTCTAGTTGGCAGCCATTGTCAAGTGGAGTGGCCCAGAGATTGGTCTCAGAGCTGGTTTTGTTCAGTATCTTTATCAATGATCCAGGGATGGGATGGAGTGTATCCTCAGCAAGTTTGCAGATGACACCAAGCTGCAGGGACTAGTATATTCACAGGAGGGTGGGGCGAGGATTCAGAGAGACCTCAACAAATTGGTGGATTGGACTAAAAGAAATCTTATGAAATTCAATAAGGAGAAGTGCAAAGTCCTGTACTTAAGACAGAACAATCAGATGCATTAGTGCGGGCTGGGGACCAACTAGCTAAGCAGCAGCTCTGCAGAAAAGGACCTGGGAGTTACAGTGGTCAATGAGCTAAATATGAGACAACAGTGTGTCTTTGTTGCAAAGAAGGCTAACAGCATACTAGGCTGCATTGGTAGCCCAGCAGATCAAGGGAAGTGATTCTTCCCCTCTATTCAGCACTGGTGAGGCCACATCTGGAGTACTGTGTCCAGTTTTGGGCCCACCCAATACAGAAGGGATGTGGGCAAATTGGAGAGAGTCCACTGGAGGGCAGCAAAAATGGTGAGGGGGCTGGGGGACATAATTTATGAGGAGAGGCAGAGAGAACTGGGCTTATTTAGTCTGGAGAAGAGAAGACTGAGGGGGGATTTAATAGCAGCCTTCAGCTACCTGAAGGGTGGTTCCAAAGAGGATGTAGCTAGATCAGGGGTGGGGAAAGTATGGCCTGTGGGCTGGATTGGGCCCAGCACCCACTATTGCTGGGTCAGCCCATGCTATGCTCCTGCCAGCTAGGTCAGGCCCTGACCAGTTGGGGATGGTCCTGCTTTGAGCAGAGGGTTAGACTAGATGACCTCCTGAGGTCCTTTCAGACCAAATTTTTGTATGATTCTATGAATCAGGGCAGCTACACGCTTGGGATTCTATAAGTTTCTGTTGAAGGCTAATTATTAGCCAAGAAGCCAAAAACCAAATGAAGATTTTGTTCATGGCTGCTTTATGGTAAGCATTAAGAATGCTGTTCTGTCTCGCCGAATCTGTGTGGGAACTATGAATGTGTTCAGTAAAAAGCAAACCTTCAGTTGCATCAAATTTATAACTTTAGATGCTGATCTCATTTGTATTTGGGGATAACCTCCAATACGGGGTGCTACTGTGGTCCAGAGAGGAAGAACATAAGTTACAATCACTAGGAAGATAACTTCCCCAGTCTTCGAAGGAATTAATCAGAGCAAACACATAATTAGCCCTCCTTTTAGTATTTCAGCACAACCTAATCTGGAATGATCCTTTCACTGGAGGGCATTGGGAGCAGAATGGGATATATGTACTGTAATAGCATGAGAATCACTTAAAGCATATTCAAGTGAGAGTTATTTCTTTGTGATCAAGAATATGAGCTAAGACTAATGAATTATATTGTAATTCATACTTTCATATTAAGCACAAAGAATTCAAAGTTTGGGAATTCACTCAGTGAAGTATCTCTTACCCAGCCACTTCTGAACTCTAGTCTACAGTCCTCATACACTGGATGATTTTCTTTAAATATGAGATGAACTAAGTGTTATGTCCTTTAAAGTCTTATATTATAATTACATTTTCTGATTAGATTAATCCTACTTATTTATTGTTCTCACTTTGGTATGTATATATACATTTCTGTTTAGACATTTTATAAGCAAAATGACTTAATCCTCTTCCCTCAAAAAGTCTGAATTCAGCATAATTTGAATATCAGTATGTGGGCATATTAACAAAACAAAGTCTAAGGTATTAACAAAGCCTGTTAGCAAAACAATGTCTAATGTATATTGTCTAACTTACACCCTTTCTTGTTTGACAAATTAATGGTAATATTAAAAGCCAAGTTGGGACCAAGACCTACATCCAGAATCTGTGGAGGATGAGAGAACAATGATTGTTTTGGAAACAGACTAAATGAATACCAGTTAACAGAAGACCTGTCTGGTTCTGTTTTATTCTTAGGTTTGTCTACACATGCATTAATGTGCTTTAGTTAATGCACATTATATCTAGGACCTCCAAGCATTTTTACATGTGGTATGGGATGCAGTGCCAGGCACTTTAATTAACAAGCCACGCTAATTAAAAGTGCTCTCGTATCATGTGTATCAGTGTTCCCACACTATAAAAATGGCAGTGGAGCGCTTTGAACTAAACCACACCAAACATGTTTTATTTTGAAGTGCGCTGCCACCATTTTTTCAGTGTGGAGACATGCTGGGACGCTGATACTCGTGACACGGAAGGCTGCTGGAGCGCATGAATGTCCATGCTCCAGCAGACTCGATTAATCAAGTCTGTAGCAGATTAATCAAGTCTACTCCAATGCACTGGATTTTCAAGCGTGTCAAAGCAGGCTCTGTACACGTATAGGAGCCCTCCATTGTGAGGTACTAGGAAAATGCGCATTAGCCTGTCATAATGCACATTAACTAAAGGGCACAATTAATTTAAATGATGCTTAATGCGCATCAGCCTAATTTAATGTGCATTAGCTAAATACCATGTTTTTTTAAGTAACACTTTAATGCACACTCAACTTGGCTAATGTGCCTTAAAGCACATATGTAGACATGCCAGTGTGTGTTTAATAATGAATGGTGAGGCTACATAAAATTAATGTTAAACAGAATGCATGATGCTTAAGACTTAAGGTATGCTCATGGTGACTTCAGGTATGTGGAAAAAGCCAGAATCTCTTGGATATGTGGTTTAGGTGCATCTGCTGGGGGGGAAAGGCAGGGGGAACTTCCTGCAGCCACAGTTTTGTTTTGAAAGATCTGTCAGCACTTTTATGGGATAATTACTATAAAAGATTCCTAAGACTCCTTGGATAAGATTTTCAAAAGTGCCTAAGTAACTTAGGAGCCCCAAGTTACATTGACTTTCAAAGAAACTTTGGCTCCTGAATCTTGCTCATCTTCTTACCCTATCCGTCATGCTACAGTGGCACAAAACATTTGTGCGTTCTATGGACGAATAGTTTAATGGGACTGCCACTTTCCTGCCTATGGAAAAATTAGTGCAGGATATTAGAAGCTCACCCCAGATTTTTAAAATTGCTGAAGTTTGACGAGCTGTCTGGCCCCAGGTAAAATACTAAAAATGACCTACTCCTGTTACTTGTATTGTATACCACTGAGTATATAATCTTGTAATCTCTGAAGGGTGTTTAATAGTAAATACATTGTTATTTTATTGCTTGTCTGAATTTTACCAGCTTTATGTGAATTCATTCACTGTGTTGTTGGTTTGTACGTATACTGGAAATAGAAATAAAAAAAAAATCAATGGCCAATCACAACTCAACAGCAAAAAGTTATCCAGCTGTAAAATCCTACCGATAGAGCTGAGTGAATAATTTCTCATTGATTTCAATGTTCTCTGTTTATGAATTGTCTGCATAGGGTTTCTTATCACAGTCTCTCAGTGGCTCTGAATTCATTTGGTGAATAATCTCTCAGGGTCCTCAAAGGTATTCATGTAATTCATTGCTTCAGTGGGAGTTAGGGACTAGATGCACAAGTGGGACACCTAGCCATGATAATACAGTAAAACCTGTGTTATCCGGGATTTTAGTAACTGGTATTTCTTTTAATCGGAATTTCCGGTCAGCCAGCTGGACACCTTGTGCGGGGGGAGCTTATACATGGTGGCGGCTGCTTCACCCACCACCCTGTGCTGCTGCTGCTGTGCGTCCAGCTGCTTCCCCTCCACTGCCCCCCCCCCAACCTGGATGAAAAACCCTGCCTCAGGTAACCAGGATTTTTATATAACCAACATGCCACGTTCCCCAATCATGCCAGTTAACACAGCTTTTACTGTACTGAGTGTTGCAGTGCATGTGTGGTCCACAGCAGAATTTACAATACCCAAGCAGGGCACTTGGCCTTCGTATAGAACACAAGGGGAGAGCCAGATGCCTAAGAATAAGATTCAGGAGAGCCAGCATGGAGTATAAAGTGCCTATCCAAAGTAGCTTTGAAAACACTGAGGTCAGGGATAAATCCTAAATCCTGCCTTGCTCCGTGGTATAGACTTAATCAGTCCTGCAGACTGCAGTGTGGTGTGAAGATACCTGCACTAGCTTTAAGTGAGCCTAGCTGCAGCAGTAGAGAGTTCTCCACAAGCTAATTGACCATCACTTCCACCTTCCAAGATGGTGCCTTATCATCAGCCTGTAAATAATTCTGGAGAGGGAAGAGGTGCTCTTAATCCTCTGGCTGAAACATCTCCACTCTGTGTGGGCTAGTTTCATTTGGCCAGCCTGACAGCAACAGGGGGCATGACTGTAGTCTGTGGGTTAAGGCCCTTCCCGAGATGGCGGACAGCTAAGTTTCATTGCCTGCTCCATCAAATACTTCAGTATTTTATATTCCCAGAATAAGCTTAGAGAGTAAAAGTCCTAATGATGGACATGAGTCCTCTTCCTTGGGACATCATTCAGGCCTTTTTGCCTGGTCAGAACTCTGCATCCCTTTGCAGATGACCATCTCTTCAGGTCTTATAGGCACTTTCTACTCCAAATTAAATTATGTTTTGAGCCACGCGCATGATCAGAGGTCAGGAAAACAGATCTTACGATGATAGGCTGAGAGACATGGGACTCTTTAGCCTGGAAAAGCGCAGGCTCAGGGGTGATCTGATGGCCACCTATAGGTTTATCA
>NW_017728886.1:248634145-248648977 GCF_001723895.1 Crocodylus porosus | reverse complement strand
ATTGGTCCTGTCTTACTTTTCGACATTGCTCGGTTTTTTCTGGAAGCCACACAGGTCTAAGTAGCATTTGATTTAAGCAACTCCATCCAACTGCAGTGATCTCCTTGCTGGGAAGAGGCTAGTCATTATGATCTCAATGGTTTTCATTACAGCTATAGGCTACTGTATTTACTAGGAACATGCACAATGGGACTTTCATTAAAGCAGGGAAAAAAGCAAACTACAAGTGCATAACACCTTTCACAAGCCTGCAGGCTAAAATAACAGGAAAGTTCAGATTGTAGACATGAGAGACAGAAGAAGTCCAGTAGAGTTCTCTGCTGGTCAGGACATATTCATGGGTGTATCCGTGGCTTAACCAGCAATTAATCCTAAAAACTAGGAAACCTGAAAATAGGAAACCTCTGGAGTCTTCCCAACACTGGCAATGTTCTCACCAGATAGTCTTTTATTTGGTCCTGTGGCATTTACACTGCATGGTTTCAGAATGTCATTAATTCTTTGTTGCATGATTCAGCCCTTCTTTCGTTGGTACAATCAAAAACATTTAACAAGCACTTCTTACAGGAGGGCCTGCACCCCTCAGTGAAGGCCGTTATGATATGGTTTTTAATTACATGATTACCTACTAGTTCTTTCACCAGATCCTGCCTCATTTAGGGTGTAGGTTGGATTGTCCTGGGGATGAACCAAGGTCATACAGTGAAGGAGACTGTTGTCTTCTTGACCCTTGCCTCTTTTTTTCACCTGAGCTCATAAAGTGATATATAATAGTAAAAATTGAAAAATCAAGTCCTAGGCATCTAAAACTGGGTACCTGATATGAACAGTTATTTTTGCCCTTCTCGGAGATCCCGTCTATAACACTGGGATATTCCCACCCCCTCATTTTGCAAGGTGTTGTGAAAATATTCATTAATGTTTGTTTAGAGAAGTCCATGAGGAAATTAATAATTCTGTCTGTGAAGCACAGTTTGATCAGTGTGCAATAAGTAAAGCACTGTGCCGTATATTGAACAATGAAGATAAAGCATAATACCAAATGGCTGCTGATTCAGTGAATATGTCCACTGTGGATTAAATAAAGGAGAAGGCCCATGGAAAGAATAGCATGTGATGGTATTACATGAAGACTGTATCAGAATCTATATACACACAGGAGGGTTAAATTAAGGGCGCATAGGAAACTACTGTTGTGCTTGACTTTGCAGCCTTCAAAATGTTCCTTTAACAAAGAACATTTAACACACATCCGGGTTTTTTTTGCTTTTTTTTTTGCTTGTTTGCAATATTGTATATACATTGTTTAGGCAAGTTTAATTTTTCCTCACCCTGAGTTAATCACTTCACAATGTGGAAGCTAAGTCACAACTTTAAATTTCAGGAAGTCTACAAGTGAATGTCTTCCAAACAGTAGGAAGCTTGCTGTACCCATTAATTAATGCAGCTCAGTTGAGGGGTGTAGGGAGTTACAATTCTGGAGTGGTTCTGTGTGCTTTTCCACGTTTAGATTTTCTTGGTGAAGTTTCTTCATTCAGTTTTGCACAGTATGCTAGTGAGGCAGAGTCATGCTTTTCTGCTGATCTAAGTAATACAATGTCATAAACGTAAGAGCTGACAACAGAATTCCATTCCACAGATTTGAACATGATGGCCTTGAACTATGCCGCAAAGGTACAGAACTACATAGGTTAAAATCATAAGCAGAATGGAAAATGAAGGTGTACTTGATACTGTACCAATGATTGCTGCTCCCCAGCCACCAAAACCTACAACTAAGTATTCAGATTACGGTCAGTAATTAAACAGTGTATAGCAAAGAGACAGAGAATTCATCACTAAGTACTCTGTGTGCATGTAACAAGGGAATACGAGGCATTTGCATATTAAATTTAATTCTTAATGCCGTATCTCCTAATGTTCATCTGATTTACTGTAGAAACATAGAAAATCAGGGTTGGAAGGGACCTCAGGAGGTCATCTAGTCCAATCACTGCTCAGAGCAGGACTATCCCCAACTAGATCATCCCAGTCAAGGCTTTGTCCAGCTGGGTGTTAAAAACATCCAAGGATGGAGATTCCACAACTTCTCTGGGTCTGTTCCAGTGCTTTACTACCCTCTTACTCAGAGAGTTTTTCCTAATATCTAACCTAAATGTCCCTTGCTGCCACTTGAGACCATTGCTGCTTGTTCTGTCAGCTGCCACCACTGAGAACAGTCTAGTTCCATCCTTTTTGGAACCCCCTGTTCAGGTAGTTGAAGGCTGCTGTTAAGACTTCTTAGTCTGTTCTTCTCCAGAAGAAATAAGCCCAGTTTCCTCAGCCTCTCCTCAGCAGTCATGTGTCCCAGTCCCCTAACCATTTTCATTGTCCTCCGCTAGACTCTCTCCAATTTGTCCACATCCTTTCTGTAGTGGGAGGCACAAAACTGGATACAGTACTCCAGATGTGAACTCACCAATGCCTAATAGAGAGGAAGAATTACTTTCTTCTATCTGTTGGAAATGCTCCTCCTAATGTTCTTTGCAGCAAGGGCACACTGTTGTCTCATATTCAGTTTATTGTCCACTTTAACTCCCAGATCATTTTTTGCAGAGCTGCCGTTTAACCAGTCAGTCCCCAGCCTGTCCAGTGCATGGGATTGCTCCATCCTAAGAGCAGGGCTTTGCACTTCTCCTTATTGAACCTCATGAGATTTCTTTTAATCCAGTCCTCCAGCTTGTTGAGGTCCCTCTGAATCCGTGCACTACCCTCCTGTGTATCTACTACTCCCCACAGCTTCGTGTCATCTGCAAACTTGCTGAGAGTTCACACCATCCCGTTGTCCAGGTTGTTGATGACTGATCCCTGGGCACTCCATTTGATACCAGCTACCAACTAGACATCAGACTATTGATTACTACTCTTTGAGCCCAACCATCCAGCCAGTTTTCTATCCACCTTACAATCCATTCATTTAATCTGTACTTCCTTAGCTCGCTTGCTAGAATGTGGTAGGAGACTGTATCAAAAGACTTGCTAAAGTCAAGCTTGCTAAGGCCTTCCTTTCCTCAGGATCCTGAACTCAGTTATCTCAGGGTCACTACTACCCAAGTTGCCATCCACTTCTACTTTCCCCACTAATTCTTCTCTGTTTATGAGCAGCAGCTCAAGAAGAACGTGGTTTGTATTTGACCTTTCCAACACTTACACTCTCCAAAAACATTCAGGATTGCCTGTGCACTGCTTTATTGTCTTCCCAGCAGATATCATAGTGATTGATGTCCTCCATGAGAACCAGGGCCTGGGATGTGGATACTTCTACTAGCTGTTTAAAGAAAGCCTCATTCTTCTTGCTTGGAACTCAGAGAAAGATCACAGTCACTGGCCAGTGAACCTAGATTAAAGTCCTCCTTACTAGGTTGACGAGTCAGTCTGAGAACATGCTCTCCCATCTCTTTCTAGCAATCGTTCTTGGAACATCCCATGTTCAAAAAATCTAAAGCCCTACTGATGACACCATCTTTGCAACCATGCATTGATCTGCAGGATGCATCCACTCCTGCTTGGGCCTTTCCCCTTGACCGGAAGGATCAAGAAGAAAATAACCTGAGCCTCTGTACCTTTACCCTTACACCCAGAGCCCTATAGTCACCCTTGCAGTATCACTGGTGCCCACATGGTTGAGCAGCATGGGGTAGTTGTCAAAGGGTTGGACAAGTCTTGGTAATTCATCCATGACATCTTGGATCTGGGCTTCAGACAAGCAGCAGATCTCCCCAGGACAACAGGTCAGGGTGGCAGATGGGAGTCTCCAACCACCACCACGTGTCCCTTCCTCTTGGTAGCAGTGGTCTTGATCCTCTTAACCCCAGGGAGGCCTGGCCTTGCCTCTTCCACCAATGGTATGTGCTTCTCCTCCTCTGTTGCTAGGGCTCCATATCTGTTCTTCAGGCAAACCTCCCCTTGGTGCCAGAGTCACAGTCTTTCAGCTTCCACCTTGCTGGAAGTTAATATGCTCTTCCTTCTCTAGCTCTGCCTCTGGCAATCCTTCCTCTGCAGTCCTAGAGGTCACCTACAGCATCAAATTGATGAAGCCCTCATGGCAAAGGATGCTTCAGAGCCTTGACATCTCCTGTTTCTGTCTTGCCTGCTCCCTCAGGGACACCACCAGGAGGTACAGCTTACATCGCAGGCACTCCTCGATCTGGCTCTTACTGGAAGGAAGCCGCAGTCTCCACAGCACCAAATCAGGACCCAGGTGGAAACCTCGACAGATGAGCAGTCCTCACAGGTGCAAGCAGAGGAAGAGCTGGCAATGGCAGCAGCGGTATCCTCCAGCCATATCTCTGGGTCTCTTACTCTGTTGCCTCTCTGTTTCTGCCCTTTTTTCCTAGCAGACCTACCTTAGCAAACTCCCAAGTAAACTGGCCTGTTGGTCCCAAAAGGTTCCCTTTTCCCTGCTTCCTCTCACCAAGCTTACAGAAGGTGAGAGAGTTGCCAGGCAAACTCCCCCCCAACTTAGGACTCTAGTTAAGCAAGGGGTTTAAGTATTAGTGTAACCCCTGAGTTTTGGCTACTTACACTAAATATATGTAGGTTAGGTACTCTTAATTAAAGACCTTACCTTAAAGACTCCCTCCCCTTCAAAGAGGGAGACAGCAAACTGACCTGTAAACTGACTTGCAAACATCCCTGTTTGCTGTCTCTGTTCCTTCACTCCCTGGTCATTTGGGGAGTCCTCTTTTAAATCCTGCTGGGCCTGGCTTCCCTCCCTTGTTAGTGCTTTTGTCAGACAGGCGGCAATCACTCAGCTAGTAGCACTCCTGGCTGCTCAGAGCGCACCCCCCAAACACACAGTCAGGGCTGCCCCTAGGGCACAGCGAATCAGGGCGACCACCCCAGGTGCCACGCTCTGGGGGGGAGCTGTAGAGCCGGGCAGAGTGGCTGTGGCCCCTCCCGTGGGGCCCGCCTGGAGCTGGCAGCTCAGCCCTGGGCTGCGGAAGAAGCACAGAGACCCCTCCCTCCCTTTGCAGGGATACCACAGCCCCACACAGTGTTAAGGGAGCCCCACACAGGCTGATTTGCCCTGAGGCCCGCATCCCCCTAGGGTCGGCTCTGCACACAGTCCATTAAACAAGCTAAAGGCGCAGGCAGCCCTGCCTCAGTGAACTGCTTGCAAACTGTGCTGTTTGCTGTCCCTTTCACCCAGCTCTCTAGCATTTGCACAGTTCTCTAGTTTTTATTATTAAACTGTTCTCTTAAGGCTACAGAAATGAAAGGAACCCAGCACTTAGTGAATGGCTGTCCAAGCCCAGTATGTATGGGAGACCACTTAATAGAAGAGTGCAACAACCTTTCGATTCTTGGGAACGCTACACAAGGCTGGGTGAGATGACAGCAGAGGTTTACAAGATAAACAGATAAAAACAAGATAAGCGGTAAACTGTGCAATCTCACATGCATTTTCAGTTTCAAACAGTGAAGCAACTGAAGCATTCAGGGTCATTTTCCTTAAGTGCTTTTAAAACTTTCGGTTCCTGTAGCCTGGGCCTTGTATGATGAGACAGGTGGGCAGCCAGGCCAGTATTCAGATTAATAAACAAGGTTGTACTACTCCAGTAAATTCTATGAAGAAAATTACAAACACCAAAGAAGTGGTCACAGGCAAAATTTCCTGATGACTTGGTTTATATGCTTGGCAGTTCAGAGAAATCATCCAGTACTTGTTCTTTTCAGTTGAACACAAATGAACATTTTCTTGGTACATTTGCAACGTTGGCTACTGATGCAAAGCATTGGTTGATAGACCATTCACTAAGAAGCCTTTATGTGTCTTCCCCACCCCCAGTCAGGATCGCTGCATGCTTTTCTGTTTTGAATATTTCTAGATTCTGGTTAGACTTGAATGGACTTCCTGACCAAGATTGGTTTTTTGGGGGAAATTTGGTGATGATTTTTGTGGAGTCAAATGTGAAAGGGGTTGTGGATAGTAATTTGAATGAGGACTGAACCCTTCAGGGGATTGTCCTTCACTAATGCTGACTTTTGGGGGTGAACAGTATAAAGCTATAATTGCTGAATATACCATCTGTACAAGGATCAAGGTGTGTTCTTATCTTTGTGAAGTTGCTGAAAGTTTCACTCTGATAGGGAATTGTGAGTCATTCATGAGCAAGCTTTTGGCTGTTTTAATTAGTTGAGGACATTGAGTAGTTTACATTGAGAATACATTTTGGGCAACTACATTTTCAATCCCTTCTGCATGAACCAACTGTGTTTCACAGAGCAGCTGCAGTAACCTCTGACTAATTGGCTTTACAAAAGGCTACCTGTTGAGAGCATCTGCCATGACATTCATTCTCCCAGAAATGTTTAATCTCAAAATTACATGGTGCAAGTTATACAGTCCAGCATCACAAACAAGGATCTAGTTTTGGTCTTGTTCTCACATGGATGAAAAGATTATTGATGAAATTCTTAGATAGCCATCCTTTGTCTAAAAGCAGTGGCCAATATTTTCAAAGCCTCATGTAAGGCTCCTTGATTCTTAATTAGGATCTTCATTAACAATGGCCAACAAGAGTTGTCAAACTACTGCTAGTTTCCAAATGGATGTAGGAGCATAATTTGAGGCATCCAAGGGGCTTACAGACATTAAAAAAACCAAACAAAAAAGGGTGCTTTACTTTAAACTCGGCACATTCCTGCACTGAACCCCATGTATGCCCAGAAGAGACAGCGTGCTACTTCAACCCAGCTTGCTTGACATCTGTAAAGATCAGGTGTTTTAGTGGGGCTTTTGTGGTACTTTTATCTAATAGCTGATTGAATCAGCTTTCGCTAAAAGCACCAAAAAGCCCTGCTAAAGTGCCCAATCTTTACAGATGCTGCAGGGCCGGGTTGAAGTAATGCTCGGTTTCTTCCAGTAAAGCGTGAGGGTTTTGTTTTTTTTAACAACTGCAACCAGCCCAGGGTTTTAATACTATGCTGTATATTGAAATAATTTCCTTAGTGGAAGGTTCTTGTCTCTCTGTCCTAGATAATTAACCTGTGTATAAGCTTGAAGATTTGCTTACACTGTCTTCTCACACCAGGTACAGATAAGAAGACCATTTCTAAACCTTCACCTGAAAAACTGATGCCGAAAATTGAAGTGTCTTCTGTCATCAGAATATGTTTGACCCATACTTTTATGGCGCTGTCCTGTAGTCACAAAGCATTACAATATTGTGATTTTACTTGTGAGCTTTAGAACATTATTGCAGGACTTAAAATTTTGACTCTTTGCCTTTGACCAAATGTGAGACAAAACAGTTTGGGATAAAATGCCAAAAATTCTTGTGTAGACAGAGGCCTTATTCTGTAAGTAATTGTTACACTCATTTTCTGCCATGAGACCTTATGCAAAGAAGTTTAATACCAAATTTCTGATTATGATGAGCAGACATTAAAATTACTCTCAGTGGCTTAAGGAATAATGGACAATTGTAGCATTAAAAAAAGAGACTTGCCAGCTCTCACAATATTTGGGATTCCTGTTTGGGGTCCCTATCTGGAGTCCTATGATTATGTGAGAATGTTTCATTGCATAAAAAAGTGAGCTTCCAGTTCTAGATGTGGAGGAGAGCTTACATAATACTCCAAGTGTAGGCTAGATACTGAAAAGCAGAACGAAGAAGAGCCCAATATTGTGTTTTTAAATATCTCCTGATTTTTAAGATACGCTCTTTATTTTGGATGGATAGCTTCGTGAATTATGAACATTTAGGATAAGCATTAGGTCTGTGCGAAGCTTCGGTAGCCAATTTGATCTGGAGGAGATTTGGCCCAGTTCGGCGGCTGAATCTCCAAATCCAAATCAAATTGGGAGACCCATTAAAAGGTCCAAATTGAATCGGAAGTCTCCAAATCAATTAGGAGAGAGTTGGAGATTCAGAAAGCTTGCAGCAAACAAACTGAGAAGAGGAAGGAGGATGGGGTGATCATCCATATATGGAAATGGCTGAGATGGGGGGAAACGACTGCTCTGATATTGACTTCTGTGGCAGGCCAGTGACTGTGATCTTTCTCTGAGTTCCCTTCCAATCACACTGCACTGGGGGAGGGATATAGAAACAACATATACAGCTGTGTCTGAAGTGACCTGTGCCTTTTGTGAGCTGTGTCTCTTGGAGCAGCAGTATCTGAAAGGCTTATTCTATTGCTAGCTAGTCTCTCTTGTAAGTTGTATCCAATCTTCCTACTTACCCTTGCCTACAATCCCTGTTGTTATCCCTATCAATTCCTTTCAGCTTATTCTTCCCTCAAAATGATCTTCTTTATTCTTGTTAGTCTGTCTTGATTCTTTCCCCCCACAAAAAGGAATTTGTGTTTTCCCTGACAGTGTGTCGTCATTGTGCAGGAAAGCACAACATACATTACACACACACATACACTTTTCTCAGCACAGCAAGCATTATGAAGCATGCTGGAAAGGCTGGTGCCAGGTCTTCTGGCAGGGAAGTGAGAGTGGGCAGAGGGAGAGCTACAAGTCTCCCCCTTCCCCCCAAACATAGATGCACCCTCTCTCCTGGCAGTGATGAGTCTTCTGCTGCTAGTGGGAGCAAGGAGGTGGTAGCAGTGCTTGCACCTGCACCACCACCACTAACACCACTAACCAGTAGTAGCATGACATTCTCCACCCCAATCTCAGTTCCCAGCGTGCACCTTCTAGTGCCAAAGGAGGAGCTGGATCTGGAAGCAGAGGAGCTAAGGGCCATAGCGAAGGAAATTCTGGGGAAGGAGAGCGAATCTGAGTTTGTGCTCCACACCCCTCAGAGTTCCCCTAGAGGCAGGTCTTCTCTGGAAGGCACTTTGGAAGAGGTTATGGGGGAAGGTGGCTCAGCTCCTGTTGTTGTGCCTTTGCCTGGTGAGGAGGGGGATAAAGCAGGATCCCCACCCTCAACCCAGGAGTGGGTGGGTAGTGTAGAGCGGGATCATTTTGAGGTGGCAGATGATCCCAGGTATGCCCCGTGCCAGCACTGCCAAAGGCAGATCAGCTAGGACAAGGAGGTGAAAAACTTTGCCACCACAGCGATGGTGCTGCATCTCAGGAGGCAGCACCTCCTTGCCCTTGTTCCTCCTCATCTGGGCACTAGTGGAGGTGTGCCTAAAAAGTCCCCCTCTTGCTTCAAAGCTCCTGTCCTGCAGAGGCAGGCAACCCTAGACCAGTGGGGGAAAGACAGAGACAAAGCGGGGCACGTTCCAAAGGCAAGCGAGGTCACCAAGAGCACGGGGAGATGCTTGCTCTGGTTGGCCAGCCCTTCTCCTTTGCTGAGCATCCAGGGTTCAGGCAGCTCATGGCACTTGTGGCCCCATTGTACCAAGTGCCCACACGCACCACCTTTAGCAGGACAGTGGTGCCCTGCACTTCACCTTGGACATCTGGAGCAGCTGAGGTGGAGATCATGTCTACCTCTCCCTCACAAGGCACTGGTGCTATCATTCAGGGTGTCGGTGGGCTCTTCTTCAAGCGGAGGTGATGGATGAGTCCCACACTGCAAGGGAGATCATGGTGGCCATGAACCACATGGTGTAAGGGTGGCTTATTGGGCAAGGCAAGCTCACCTATGACAATGTGGTCAATATGGTAAAGGCAGTCCATTTAGCCAACTTTGTTGGTATGCGCTGTGTGGAGCAGGGGTGGAGCAGCCCCTGCCAAACTTTTCCCCGCTGGAGTGGAGGGGAGGGGGTTGTGGGACAGAAGTCTCAGGCAGAGGATTAAACCCCCCATGGCTGCCCTCTCCCACCAGCCTGGCACCCCAGCTAGAGCTTGCCCAGCCTTTCCTCCTGGTCGTGGCTCAGTATGGCTTGGGGTTTCCAGAGCCCCCCTCCCAGTCAGGGAGCAGTCTCACTGAGCGTTTTCAGCTGCCGGGGTGGGGGTGTCATTTAGGGCAGCCCAAAAGCAAAGACCAGATCGGGGGATGGGAGAGGAGGGGTGGGGAGCAAAATGGCCCCACAAAGCAGAGCACAGATGGATCAGGACAGCAGCGGCTCCATCCTGGATGTCAGCCCCACTGGGCAGAGGGACCATGGGGGAGTGGGGGGGATGGGGACAAGAAAGGGGCTTGAGTGTGTGTCTGTGCTAGCCTGGGGCAAGGCAGAGCTGAGCATGCATCTGGGGGAGCAGCTTGTGCCCAGCAGCCCTTTCTACCCACTGAAAAGCAGCGCCTGGGCCAGCCCCAGCCCTGGCCCCTGCAGCAGCATGCATGGTGAGGTCTTGTTGGCTACAAAGGACCAACTCATAGGATCATAATGAATTTTAATTTGTTGTATGGGATACAAAGTTACCAATAAAATCAGAAATGCAAACTTTGAGGTATGAGTGGGCTGGTCACCTTAGCGTACACATGCACTCACTCATTCAAACCCATGTCATTTAAACCCATGTGTATAGTGTATAGTAGCTGCTGTAGTGATTGTGAGAGCACTGGTGTCAGTATAACTACCTATGTGAGGCCCTGGAGTCTGTTGTCAATGGTCAGATTTCTTCAAGACAACATCTTCTCCAGAAGGGGGTCACCTGCTTGTCCTTCTCTCTCGGTAGGTCAGGTGCTGGATGAGAGGGTGCCACTGAGGATCATGCTTCGCTGCCTTTTATCCCTTTCTGGCAGACTTGTACGATCCCCCAGCATCATTTTGACTGCCCAGTCCGGAGGTTGCTGTCCCACATGGGTCTTGAGTAGTGACTGACAGCTGTTAGTCACAGGGGTCTTGCCTATCTGGTAGTGCAGTTTCAGGAGTCAGTTTGTGATTTTGATTAATTAACAATGGTATTTTTAAGAGTTGCAGGAATAGTCAATAGGGTGGGTGCTCAGTCCCAGGAATCAGTTCCTTGGTTTGATTAGCCTAAAATGGCTTGTAAAGTAGAGTTTTGTAATGGTAAGTTCCTCTGGCTAGGCTATTGTCATTTAATTACCTACTGATCATCATACACTCACATTCACTCAAGGGGGACCAGCCCAATATAGCAGATTGTATCACTTTACAATTTCAATTTCAATCCAGTTCTTAACAATGGTCCACGGTGTGACTTCATTCTACAGGGAGTACGTTCCTTAAGGATTTAAGAGTATAAAATGTAAAATACAAAATGCCCTGGTAAAGATGAGACATGAAATATAAAAATGCACTGTGAGAAATATATAAAAATGCAATATGAGATAGTGAGGATCAAAGGCTACTGGGAACAGTGAGTTAGGTTAGCACCAGAATATATATTACAGTCTTTGAAGTGGATATTTTGGTTCTTTTGTTTTCTTTAGTGACACTGAGCTTAATTGATATGTATATGTAGTTTCTAGATTTCTCCTACAGAAAGCCACTTTAGCTTTCTGACTTGCTCTGAACCTTGCCATACCCATGCAATGTGTGTGCTAGGTCTCTGCCAATACTTAGAAGGAAAAAGAAATGCACAAACTTTGGGGAGAGAGGTGCAAGCAAGAAGGGGCTTCTGTTATATCAATGTCCAGAACAGAAATGTACAAAGGGGACTTTCTTCTACAGTCTCACCCCAGCAGTGCCTGGAGCTGAACAACAGCACCAAGAAGCTGGGTGGCGTGATGATGAAAGCTGAGCTGGGCCAGGCGCTGTGGTCCTTTGTGGGCTTCAAGGCAGATAGGTGCAAGGGCTCCCCAGGTGGCGAGGAGGAACCGACCGCCCCCACACAATACTCTCTGCTCTACTACCTGCCATCCCCCAGGCCGCTGGGTGCTGATCTGCGCATGCCCTGACTTCTCTTCCCCTACCTGGTGGTGGTGGCACAGCACAGCCCCAAGCAGTAGGCTCAAGGCACTACCCCTGTGGCTTCCTCACAGCTGCCACCATCAAGGGAGCCCACTCTGACTGTACTGGTAGGCACCACCCATGCCACTGAACTGCAGTTGGTCGCTGAGTTGGCAGATGGTGGCATTGGAGGTGAACATGGCCAGCTCCTCCTCACCACTCAGGGAGTCCTTGTGCCTGTCTGCCTTGGAGCCTATGAAGGAGCCCAGAGCCTGGCCCAGCTCAGCCTCCAGCATTGTGCTGCCCAGCTTCTTGGCACCCTTGTCCAGCTCCAGGCGCTGCTGGGGTGAGCCTGCACCATGCACGCTGCTGTAGGGGCCAGGGCCAGAGCCAGCCCAGGTACCACTCTTCAGCAGGTAGAAGGGGCTGCTGAGTAGGAGCTGTGTGCTCCAGCCATGTGCTCAGCTCAGCTCTGCCCTGCCCTGGGGCTAGCATGGACACACACTCGAGTCCCTGCCCCACCCCCCTCTTCTCTGCCCCACCCCCAGCCTCACTCCCTGTGCTCGGTGTGGCTCATATCCAGGATGGAGCCACCACCGCCCTGATCCCTCTGTGCTCTGTTCTGTGCATGTACACGTGGGCTTGGAGTTGATTTTGCCTCCCTCTCTCCCCCTGATCTGGGCTTTGCTTCTGGGCTGCCCCAAGTGAAACCTCCACCCCAGCAGCTGGGAAGGTGCAGCAGGATCACCTCCTGGCTGGAAGGGGGCTCTGGGTGTCTTGGGCTGTGCTGAGCCGGGCAGGCCCCAGCTGGGGTCCTATTCCAGTGGGAGAGGGAGGCAGGGGGGTCTAATCCCTCTCTCTCTCCCCCACTTCACCTGAAGCACTGCCTGGGCTGTGGGCTGGCAATGCCCCCTGCCACTTGGGGACAAGTCTGGCAAGCACTGCATCCCCCTCCAGGCACACCCTGGTTGGGGTCCCTGCAGGGCAGTATGGGGTTTAAAACCCTTCCCAATCATACTCAGCTTGGTGGGGTCTGGCCACGTTCCCCCCCCTCCCCTTCAGCTCAGCTTCCCTGCAGCCCTTCGGTCACTGCCCAAGGGAAGTGAGGGCTCACTCCAGCACCTCCTGGCTTCTAGCCTGGGACACTGCAGGCAAGTGGCTGCATTTCCAGAATCAAAAGTGAATATCTGTTCACTTGCTTATTGGTTCAGTCTACGCAGGTTAGACTAATGTTCAAAGATTGAATCAATTCAGGCTTGGGTTTTTTGACTGTCTGTACTTAGCCCAAGTGCAGCCTAGGGCTTTCCTTGCTTGTATGTGTCCTACCACCATGCAAAGGCATAATGTATATTACATTGCTGTTCAGAGGTAAAAAAGGATTGTTGTGATAGGAAAAGACAGCGTCGAAGTGTGTTGCTCTTTGTTCTTTTCTGTGCTAGCGTCAGCCCAGCATGAGAGATTGGACGCGACCTTTGATCACGGATAGCTGTTGATTCTGCTTATCAGAGATTTATTTGGTAATAAGGAAATGAGGCAATATCTACATTTGCCTCAAGGAGAGGAGATGCAGAGATTCTGTTCACTAATAACCATTATCCAGCATGGTTTCTTTTCATTGAGCTCAGAATGGTAATACCCTGATTTTATGACACAGTAAAATTGGACTCTGGATTTGACATCAACACAAGCTTAGAACCATCTTTCCTCCCACTACAACCCATCTTTACCCTCCTGTTACTGTTTCACAAAAGTTTATAATACTCATTCTCTCTAGACCATCTGAGCAGAATAACTGCCTGGGACATAGCTCCTCCAAAGTGTGCATTGTATTTATATGTGAGCTTTTCTGTAGACTCAACCAGATGTCTGACACTCAAAATTCAGGGCATTTTGACTGCCTGAGGACCACAGTTCAGTGTGCGATTAAAAAGGGAAAACATTTGTAGTGAGACAGAAATATGTAAATGTATGAGCTGCTGCTGTATACTGGCAACCATCCCTTTTTTCTCATTATCTGAAACATTCCAGTAGTTAGTAATATCTACGTATTAAGCAGCAAGATACAACAAGTCTAATATTCTGAGGAGTACTGGCATGCCTCAAGTGCTCACAGAGGCATGAAATGAGGCATATTTTTTTGCCACATAAGATGCACCAACACACATAGCCAAACATAGTTCCTGGCATGGCATGCAGGGATCTGAGGTGTAGCCAGTATAAAATATGCATTAGTAATATCCTTCCCCCCAAAATAAACCATTTATACATCTTTAAAAGGGAATTAAACACAGGTTCTTGAGGAAGAGATTTCCAAAGGACTTTTGCCTTTGTGAAACTGTGGTAAAGATACCATAAGAACTTAAATGTTACAGTTAGATAATATAGCTGGATGGAACTAAATTAACATTGTTTTAAGGAGAAGAACACATCCTTGTTCTATTACATGCTACTCTAACTAAGAATGAAACACATCTTTGGTTTTAAAGTATTCTTTGTTTATTTCTATGTCATCTTCATGAGATCTCGGCTAAAGGGGCCCATTGTGGTACACAAAGTAACAAACAGCGTAAATAGCTATCATGGTCCTTAGGACCTTAACATTGAAGGTAAAGTTTTTAGACACGAGAAGTGATTTGTAGGCTTTGTTTTTTGGTTGCTCAGTTTGAGACATCTGTTAAAGAGATCTGAGCACACCCTTAGAAAATCAGATCCCTTTCAAGGAATTTCAGATTGGGCCTGTAATAAGGAGAAGGGTTAAGGGGATAATAGCCTGTCTGCTTCAGAACACTGGCTCAGCTGACAGAGGTGATGGTCTGAGCTCAGAGGAAGTTAAAAGCTCCTAAGAAGGGAACCTGAAGAGGAAGGAGATGAGACTGATGCTTAGAAAGACATTTGTCTGCCTGTACACAAATGCTAGGAGCTTGGGGAATAAGCAGGAGGAACTTGTCCTCCTGCTTAACACAAATAATTACAATGTCATAGGGATAATGGAGATCTGGTGGGACTCCATCCATGACTGGACCACCGGTATAGATGGCTATACCTTGTACAGGAGGGATCGAGTAGATAAAAGGGGCAGGGGTGTAG
>NW_017728886.1:248619508-248634134 GCF_001723895.1 Crocodylus porosus | reverse complement strand
CAAGAGCAAATTGGATGCTTATCTTGCTGGGATCCTATGACCCCAGCTGACTTCCTGCCCTTTGGGTGGGGGGTTGGACTCAATGATCTCCCGAGGTCCCTTCCAGCCCTAATGTCTATGAAATCTATGAAAGAAGCACAGGGACTGCATCTCTCCTCTAAAGGAAGACCAGAGGTTTAATTTTGTTTGTTCTTTGCACCTGTACTTGTTTTGTTTGCTTTGATGAAAAGACCTTTTTTATTTGCTGTGGTGAGGAGCTTTCTACACAGGTAATAAATGAATTTGCTTTTATGAGGAAACTGGCTCCTGAGTCTGGCTAAGGGAGTGTAAACCCACTATAGGCCCCCCAAAATTAAGATGCCCAAAATCACTTGGCACTTCCCAGAACTTAGCCGGAAATTAATGGCATTCAAAAATGGGAGAGAGGAGGTATTTTAAATTATAGCCAGATCTTACACTTGTTCTTTTTAAACTGACTGGCTGTCATTAGGTCTTTGTTGTCCAGTCTGATTATTGCCTTAGCTCCACCTCTTTGTAGCCAGAGCTTTTAATAACACTTGGTACACAAGAGTTTAGTGATTTTTTTTTTCCTTTTAATTACTGTAAGAAGTGAACTGGATTTTCTCAAGACAGGGGAAGAGCTGTGATAAAAGCCTGGCTTAATGGTAGATGTAGCATTTCTGAAAAATTATATCTCCTCCCTACAAGCAAAGAAAATCTTTTTTAACCTTAAAGAAATCTCCTGCTTCTTTCTTTGGTCTGATACATTCCCATCTTCATTATTACCCCACTGGCTGGAATTAGTCTTCAGAGGGATGGTTAGACTGAACCTAGCCACAAGGGTGTACTTGCCCAGTTAAAACCCTATTTAAACATTTTTAAAGTGTCCTTATTTATCCTTTATGCTCACTTACTAGCACAGTTGATTTTTTTCTCTCTCCTGGAGAAGTTGGTAAGTTATCCCTGCAGATCAGTATGAGGCCAATCCAGTATTTCTTCCAGTTTTTTTTAAGAGTGTGCCCTCTCTACTGTCTTCCCAGCTCCTACCAAGCCTGAAATCAGCTCAGTTCTCAGATTCTGTAGAAAGTGTTTCATGCCACAGGTGGAACCACATCTCTGCTCCCAAATGAGTATTTGTAAAGAACCTATTGATGTGGCTGCAGGATTACAGTAGGACTCAGAGAATAAGGAGTAAAAGCTACGAAGGCCCTACAATTTAAAAAAATATAATAAAGGCTGAGTTAGAATTGATCTTGCTGTTAGAAGATGGGTCCACAGCAAGAGGGAAATGGCTGAGAACATGGCGGTTTTCATAAGCTCCTGCTCTCTCCATTGTACAGGCCAGATTCAGACAGAGGCATAAGGAGCATATGGAAAAATTGGCCTCCAGGCAGTTTTTTATCTCATTCCACTTGCCCCTGAAAATTGCGGGGTTCACATTCTAGCCCCTCCATCCCATTCAGATCTTCCACAGCCAGAGCTTCAAAGATTTGGGTCGGGTGGTGCAGATAAAGGAAAACTGACAAGCTGGAGGATCCAGTCGCTCCACAGAGAATGGCTCAGTAGGTGTAATTTCGAAGGGGAGTTGTATAGGAGGCCACAGCCTACATGAATATGAGCCCACCTACTTTTGTAGCATTAATGTTCCAGTATCAGCATGGTTTGGAATCTGGCTCAAAGGTCCAGATCCACTTATAAATGCCCAAATCTCATGGACACACACACATACATGCACACACAGTCATGCAAGAGGAACAATTCAACTAAAAACAGTAAAGATTTCATCATGCCATGGTCTCTCCTTACTCTTATGAGGCATTAGGTTCTGAACTTGAACTGTTGTAGCAAAGATGTGAACTGCAAAACGTGTGATGCCAAGATCTTCCTCTGTGAGAAATTAAGTTATGTTTTAACAAATCCTGGTGAAATGACTCGGTGAGTTTGTCTCACTGTGATGGTTAGCATGTATCAGTGATGATAACTGATAAATAATGGAAGAGCTCTTACCAAGTAGTCTAGGTTTCTCACATCAAGGCAACAAGAGATAAGAATT
This sequence comes from Crocodylus porosus, assembly GCF_001723895.1. Classification (NCBI taxonomy): domain Eukaryota; kingdom Metazoa; phylum Chordata; order Crocodylia; family Crocodylidae; genus Crocodylus; species Crocodylus porosus. The sequence goes on along the minus strand of NW_017728886.1, from coordinate 248,632,081 downwards.
CTGTTGGGGAAGGGAAGAGGAATAGCCATTAATTTTCTCTTTCTATGCTGAGGTTGTAAGGAATGGGAGCCCTAGAGGGTGAGATGCCCTGATCAGATGTTCATCTCTTTCTTGGCTACATAGAACCAGAAGCAGAGTTGCTGGGCAGGACCTCTAATGAGGAGGAAGGCAAATTGCAAGCCTGCTTTTCTGCACCTATCTGCGTTAGGATTTGAGCTCCTCACATCTTCAGAGTCTTTGGACTAGAAAATGAGAGCTGTAGCGGAGCAGTGGGCAGCCATACTTTGTCATGCATCCAAAGACGCATCTCAAGCTGGTCCAGAGAGGTGATACTCCCCCTCTATGCAGCTTTGGTCAGGCTGCAGTTGGAGTACTGCGTCCAGTACTGGGCACCACACTTCAAAAGGGATGTGGCCAGCCTGGAGAGGGTTCAGAGGAGGGCCGACCACTTGGTGAGAGGGCAGCAGGGCAGGCCCTACAAGGAGAGACTGAGGGGCCTGAATCTGTTGAGCCTCAGCAAAAGGAGGCTGAGGGGGGACCTGGTGGCTACCTACAAACTCTTCAGGGGAGATCAACAGCAAATAGATAAGAGCCCCCTTCTCCCCAGCACAGCCTGGGGTGACAAGGAACAATGGTAATAAGCTGATGGAGAATAGGTTTAGGTTAGAGATTAGAAGGCACTATTTTACAGTTTGTGGCCAAAATCTGGAACCAGCTTCCCAGGGAAGTGGTCCTCGCCCCTACCTTGAGCAAATTCAAGAGGAGGTTGGATGTCTTGTGAACCCAGCATTCATTCCTGCCTGTGGCAGGGGGTCAGCCTAGATGATCTGTTCAGGTCCCTCCTGACCCTAGCTACTATGAAACTCTGAAACGGTTCTCCCCAAGACCGAAGGCCTACAGAATACTCCTTGGCTCTGCGCTGCACCACTTCCATCTCTCTCCTTCCACCAACACACCAAGTTTGGTGGGGTTGCACACACTCTTGAGGACAAGGCTAGGATTCAGAATGACTTTGCTAAACTGGAGAAATGGTCTCAAATTGGCTAAAGTTAACCAAGGACAAGTGCAAAGGTCTGCACTTAGGATGGAGCAACTGAACACACAAATGTGAACTGGGAAACAGTAGTGTAACAAAGGCAGGGTGACCAGGGCAGCAGCCCTAGGCAATGACTAGGAAGGCGGGAGGTGGGAAAAATAGCAACTGCCATTGCAGTTGCACAGACACACCGAACACACAGCAGCAGCCAGAAGCTGCTTCTGCTTCTGTTTGTTACAGCTGCCCTGGTGAACATCTGCCCTGTTACACTGCTGCTGGGGAATAATCAGCTAGACTAGATGATCTTTTGAGGTCCTCTTACCCAGTATGTGTTGGGGAAGGAAACATCCAAGCTCTGCTTGGGAAGTGAAAGTGTCTTTCTGGGGATTTGATTCTAGTGGGATTGATGAAGGAAGCAGGCCATAGCAAGGGTGTTTTAGATAGAAGGCCTTGCTTTCTTGGAGTTGGATACATTTAACACTATTTATATTGTGGTGCAATATGCATGTAGCATAGATTAAATCTCGTGCATGAACGTTCTGTTCGTTCTCAGTCCAAACTTGCTCCTTATCCAGGGGGCTAATTAAGTGACAGGAATGCCAGCGATTGGGAAAGCTCCTTAGAGTATCATTAGAAAGTCTAAGAAGATTTTTTCTTTGTAATAAGCATACATTTGTATAGCACACAGCTGCCTTTTTATTTCAGTTGAAGTACATTGCAATTTCCTTGCTTGAAGTGAGTCTATATTTATTGTCTGTTTTTCTTTTGCAGCCCCAACAGAGATTTCTCCATAAATATTACCAGCCTGTAAAGCTGCTGTCCTGCCAGTTGAACTTTCCTTCATGAAATGTGTTACAAATGGCACTGCCAGAAGATGACCATGGAGGATTGAAAGATGAACTGAAATATAACCATCCAGTCAAGATGATACATTCTGGAAAGCCCTGGCTTGCCCTGGAATGAAAATGTGCATAATATACAGTGCCGATTTGTTCAGAGTAGTCACTGACAGACCATTAGCTGGAAACTTACTTCCAGTTTTCATCACTGTGCATAACTTTGAGTTCCCATTAGGGAACTATCTGTGCCCTTCACTGGAAGTCCTGTTTTAGCATGACAACTACTGGATTATTTTATTATGTATGCAGATGGCATGATGTTTTAGGAAAAACTTACAGCAGATCTCCCATCTCAGTGGATATGTTCACAATATTTCACTCCTGATAGGAATGTAACCATGTCTTGTGTATGTTAGTTATACAGTCAAACAATATTCCATTTAACTACAGCAGCACTTCACGTGTGATCTCCACACAGAAGACTTAGCACGTGCCATACATTTAATAAAAGATCTTTTTAGAAAAGGTAAAATATGTTTCGGTACTTATGCTGAGACCATATCCAAAATTAAGGCTTCACAAATTCATAGTAGATTGCAAAGATATATTTCTCATAGCAAATGTGCCACTTCTTTTATTGAGACTTACAGAACAGCTACTGTGGAAGTAGCCAGGAATAGGGTAGTTGAACGGGTTATAGGACATTGTGTCTAGTCTTCCCTGTTCCCCACCAAATCCTGAGCTCAGCATTTCTGCTGTGCCAGTGCATTTCCCAGTGAGTTGTAGGGGAAAGGGTCCTTTCTCAGGCATGTGTTATGCCCCCAGTTTTTATCTACATTAAGGATGAGCCTTCTATATAGATCACTCATTCTTTTGGGTGGCATGGTATAGAGCACCTGAACTCTCTGCAGAGAACAAGCCATGCAAAGTGGATTAAATACTCTTTAGAGAGTAGGGCTCTCTCTGTAGAGGACATCCACTTCTATTAATATTTCCCCCTTATTCTACCCTAAAAACAGTTTTAGTATGAACTAGGAATGGGCAAATGGCTCTAATAAACTTTTCAATATACTGTAGCAGGCTCAAGACTGTTGCATTCAACCTGAGCATTGTTATTATTTGTTCAATCTCTTAAGTGGCTGATACCATCATTGGTTGTATCACAGCTGGCTGAGATACAATTTTTATTCACAGGGACTTTGGGGAAGTAATTTCCATTCCTGATATTGGGACCTACTTGAAATACTCTTTTTAATAAAATAATGTCAGCAGCCTGCTGAGGGACCAACATGGTTGTTCCTGCCATCCCTAAATCAAAGGTGCTGCTTTGGGTGTCTAACAACCATCCTTCTCTCCAGCCTAATGGACTGTTACTATGGCATCTGCCAAACCTGTAGTTAGCCTTTCATGTTGGAGACTTAGAGACCCAACAATGGAGGGAAGCTGCATCCTGATGTAACTGTAGTAAGTCAGAAGAGTTAACATTGAGGGAATATGCAATGTACAATATACAGTGTGTATATTTTTGGCTTTTTCAGGTAGGTATGCACTATGTTGGAAATCTTTTCCCCTCTCTGGTGTACAGCAGCCCATGTCTTTAGGACAGGAAGGTTCAGGACGTTGCACACAGCTTAATAGCAAATCAGAGCCAAACTATATTTAACAGTGGCAAGACTTTCAGAAGTAATTAATTTTTTTGACAGATCTCAGCATGTTTCTCAAATTGAGCAACCAGAAACTTAAGATGTCCAGAAGCACTATTCACTTTTTGAAAGTCCAGGCCCAGAATTTTAGATGTGTTGGTTATGAAGCCCCCTAAAGACAGAAGAATAATATCCGATCAGTGCAAAGATGCTCCAGAAGTGCTTGCCAATGTGTCCTTTGAGAGATGCCCACAGAATGGCAACTTACAAGCTGATAATTATTTAATAAACTAGTCACATGCATTGCAGAATTTTGTTCCTAAGTTTTAATATGTTTTGTAGTCCTTTCTCATATAGTTTTTAAAAATGCAGTGTGAAGACTGAGATGTGTCTATTTTCTAGGTCAATCATATTGGTACTGCTGCTTAAAAATATGATAACAGTTTGCATAAAAAGAAACAGAACAGGAGATACTTATGTGGTAAGAATCCTCTTATTTTACTATGTAATGATAATGTCTAGAGTAATTCAAATGATAAAGGACTGATCATCAGGGACTGGTATGCTTCTTGAGTATGAGAGAAGATATGTTAGGCTAACAACTATTAGAAGCATTTTATATATCAATGTTGGTTTTGAACGTCTTCCAGTACATGAGCTTGAAGTTAGATGTGAGAACTATTTCTTACAAAATGCTTTGTTTTAAATGATTCCCAGGAGTATAGTTGTGATGATCTTGAAAAGCAGTATTATATGAACTGAGAAATGTGCAAATAAGATCCAAATCATAGTCCAGTTGTATTCAATGGGAGTTTTGCCATAGATTTCCATGGGACAAGTTTTGATCTTATGTTTGAAATGGACTTAGACCTGGAACCTACAAAAACCTCCACGTGTGAATAATTTTAGGCATAATATTATTCCTGCTGAGTCTGATGGGCCTACTCACATGTGTAAAGTTTCTGTAGGCATGGGGCTATAATGAACTCACTATGCGTTGGTTTTGTATTTAACTTGTCACCATGTTTTGGTATTTTAATCACTTTTATTCTCCCAAAGTAGGCCATGCTTCCTCAGGGATATTTATGAAATGAGTATACACGTATTGAACAACTGTTTGAATCCCAGCACTGTCCTCAGAAAACTTTGTTATATAAGTAAGTGTGTAGGAGAATTTTTATTATTGTGAATGGGAGTGAGTACTATGTTCTCAGAAAGGCTACTGAATTCCAATTTTCAAGTCTATTGAAGGTTTTTGATGCTGAATACTTTATTAATAGCAGACATATCCACTTTTGCCTGGGTCCTGAGATCAGTTGCATGGAAAGAATGCTCTATATTTGTTCAATAATTCATTTCATGTACTGGGTGCCAAGATCAAGTCAACATGAAAGGGAGGGAATAAGCTATTTTTGAAATCCCTTCGTTCTGTGCAGAAGGGTAGGATGCCAACATCATTTTGTTAAAACAGTAATTTTCAACCCTGGTGAGATGTATATAGTTGCATATGCCACTGTCACCCTTAAATTTGGTACTGTGATGCTGGCAAATGAGCTACGGCCAACCTGATTACTATCTCCAAAATCTAGGTAAACAGTAACAGCATCAACCAAGAATCAGCACTCAACCTTGCAGTCTTCCTCCCATGAGTGATCTGAGACCCTGTTACCTTTATTCACAGTAATTGTTCTCTGTGTGAAAAAGGGCTGTTTCACGAGGCCTTCACTAAGATGCTTTGCTGGCACTCCAGTCATCTTTACTACATCAGATACAGTCACTTTTAATACCAGGAGGGAGACAGAATCTTTACCCTGAATAAGAAAATATACCATAGTGAAAATAAACAATGGGCTTTTTATTTCCCCCTACCCCCCCCCTTTTTTTTTCAGCTATGTGGCTCTCTTTCTCTGGAACTGTCACATAATGTATTCTATTAAAAAAGATAAGCTGCACAGGAAAGAAGTTTGCAAAAGCTGTTTGGTTTTGCCAATCCATCTGCATCTACATGCATTACCAAGCTCATTCTTTGCACTGTTTTCCTCTCTATCCCTTAGTGGACTTGTTCTCAACCTTTTTAAGACTCAAGGCACTCCTTCTTGGATTCAAGGTATCCCTCATTCGATTCCAGGCACCCCTTGTTATATTCAAAGTATCCCTCATTAGACTCAAGGAATCCCTGGGAAAATGCCATTTCTTACTTTTCACTTATTTTTTGACTACAGAAAAATAGCATAATTCTTCTGTTGCAAATAACTCATAAAGACCACAATAGGTGAGAATGTTTTTAACACTATGGATTCCTGTTTGAAATCTCTGGATTTATCTTGGGAATTATGTTTGCAAACCACCTGTGCTAACATTGCATGGCACCCCTCAGCACACTTGAAAGAATCGTAAAGCATCCCAAGGTTCCCCCTGTTTGAGAATCATTGCTTTAAGGTAATGTTGCTACTTGATAATAGCTGTTGGTTCTTTAGGGGAGTGAAACTTTCCCAATGACAAAATTCCTATTTCTTTTTTTAATGCTCTTAATATTGTGGGCCAGATCTGATGTTGGTGTAAATTGGCAGAGCGAGCTCTAATAATGTCATGACATATTTCCTGATTAATGCCAGCTATGGATCCAGTTCAGCACTGCTGTTTTTCCCCTAGGTCTCAGTTATTGGAAAATAAAAGTCTGCACGTTTTGCCCTTTTTTAACAACTAATATCTTTGCAATCTCAGTCTCGGTGAGTGTGGGACAGTTGGCTCTGACCTCTAGATCCTGGCCAATATAAGATCTTAATTTGACAAGAAAAGTGTCCCATGCTGTCAGTAAAGTTGATGGATTTGACCAAAGCAAGGTACTACTGGCATTGCCTACAATTAGGAAAAATGTCTGGAGTGCAAAAACTCCCAATAATACAATGTCTGAATAAATGGGACCCTCACAGCAACAAGTACAAATCAGAAGTTAAGAAAAGCTTCCCTTATCAATTGTCTTCTGAACATACTGATGAAATATCTATGAACAGCAGGGTTAAGTATAAGAAGTAGTAGGAACAAATGAAATGCTAGCAATGGTGTAGGCCTAGTATTAGGCAGTAGTCGTTTTTTCAATCTAAGGAAAGGACTGCAACAAATATTTCTACTTTGTTTTTGGGAAAAAACAGAGTGAAAGCCTTTCTACTGCATCAGTAACTAGAGAAAATATTAAGAAGCAAATATTAAAATACACATTGTTTAAATCTTTAGGACCAGATAACTTGTACCCAATGGTATTAAAAATAATGACTCTCTAAATCATTAATGCTGCTTTTAATAAATCTTGAAATACTAGGGAAGTTCCAAAGAACCATGTAAGAGCCAGTATTGTGCTGATATTTAGAAAACGGCAAATAAGATGACCCAGGAAACCATAAATAGGGAGTCATCAGTCCCTGTCATTGGTCATGGGCAAAAATCATAGAAATAGAAATGTTGATTATGACACAAGTAGAAGTGCACCAATATATCAGTCTGATATCTGATCAGCACTGATATAAAGAAAATTGACTGTATTAGAAATTGGCTTTTTTTAGCCTAATGTGGCTGATAAATGTCCCATGCATATGCAGCTGCAATGCAGCATGTAGGCAGAAAGAGCGGAGCCCAGCAGCTTGGACAGCTCTGTCCAGCTGGTAAATTTGTTGTAGTGGAAGGGGAGGGAGAAGGCAAGGGGCATGGGGGGGAAGATCAAGGTCCCTGCGGTGAGGGAGGTAGTGGGGCTGGGGCAGGGCAGGGTGTAGGATGAAGCTGCAGCTCTTCCTAGTAGGGGCTGGGCCAGGCTGTGCACGAGACAGGCAGTGGCGGTGCTGGGAGGTGTCTACACTGGGGACTACGATGTAGGCTGCAGCTCCCCCCCTATAGCCCCTCTACCAGCACTGCCACTGCTGCCCACCCTAAGCACAGCCTGGCCTAGCCCTCACTGGGAAGAGCACACCACAGCCTCGGGCCCAGCCCACAGTGGCAGCCTGCCCCGCAATGCACAGATCTGGGGGCACGTGCCCCCCATGCCTCCCCGGGTGTGTGCAGTGGTGGGAGCTGACCCCCGTCCCCTGCACCCTAGGGACAAGTCATGGCTCTGTCCCACTCCCCACCTGACCCCAGCTGGCCAATGTGTACCCCAGCCCCTGCCTCAGCCCCACTCCCTCCCTCACTGCAGGGCCCTTGATCAAAAGACTTACCAGCTGAACACTGCTCTTCAAGCTGCCTAGCCGAGTATCGGAAATCGAATCAGTATCGGCCATTATGCCTCTTTAAAAATCAGATATCGGTATTGGCCCCCAAAATTGTTGGTGCATCCCTAGACACAAGTAGTAAAGATTAAGTATGGGGAACATAATTAATGCCAATAAGTAAAATTTTATAGAAATTGGGTCTTGTCAAGCAAACACGACTAAGATCTAAAGTTTGTTGATAAAGATTACTGCATTTGCATAATATGCTGAGATATCTCTATTTTATTTTATTTAATTTTTGTCAAAATGTTTCATTTGCAGAAAGTTAAGCGTTGACTTGGTCGCAGCCTGCAAGTCCCTGCATTAGAAAGAGATATCTGATAGCAAGCAGCCCTGATCTCTAGAAGGCAATGGAACAATGAGATCCAGTGGCTAGGCACTAAAGCTAGGGAAATTCAGATTAGAAATAAAAGTAAGTTTTACAACACTAAGAGTAACTGACTATTAGAACCAGTTTTCTGGCAATGTGGTAGATTCATCTTTGTGTAAAGTCTTTAAAAATCCAGATAGGTTGCATTTCTAACAGATGTGCTATAGATATGCCATAACAACAAAAGTTACTCACTTCATACAGCAATTACTGGGTGAAGTTCTTTGTCCTGTGTTATGCCTAAAGTTACACTACGTGATCAGAATGAGCCATTCTCGCCTAAATGTCTTCTACCTGCCCTGCAGTTCAAGACCTTATTAATGACATTTACTTAAGCAAAACTCTCTTAGGTTTAATGGATGAGTTGGTAGCTGAACTGTATAAGCAGATCCACTCAATAGAAACTTCAGTGGGTCTTGGGTCTTTTCATAAGGGCACATGATTGAAGGTGACAGAATTGGTCAGAAAATGACTTCTAAATACATTGGGACATGCAGAACAAAGCTGATTTCTTTCAATAACTCCTTGGGCCCAAATCGTTGACTTCAGCAAAAGTTTTATCTTGAGTCAGGAGTAAGAGCTGCAGGTTTGACTCTTAATTGGGAAAATGGTGTTCTATAGGAAAGAATTGAAAAGTGTTGAAAAATTGATAGAGGGGTTACTGTGCTGATTATTTTTTTTCCCCTCTCACTTTGCAGTTGTCTGCAGTATAAGGCTTTCACTACTTCAAAGTCAGCAAACTCTGCTTACTTTTTTGAGTAGCCCCATTGGATTTAGTTAATAAACCCTTAGAAGTTAAATGACTTCAATGGGACCACAAACAGTAATAAGCACTCTGCCTAGTAGCAACTTTTTGTGTGATGGGGTTCTATTACAGAAGGCCATTTTGCATCCCATGCTTTAAAAAGAGGTAACAGACCACTCTGTTTTCTGACATGGGCTTCACAGAACTGTGTTTTGATAGGTGCACTGAAAGCACAAGTCTTTAGTAGCTGCCCTTTACAGTGCATCTCTGTTCTGAGAAAAAAGGATATTTCTTGTAAAGAGTAAACAATAACACTATACTTACCCAGCTAGGATGTGGTTACATTCAGCCACCAAAGGGGGAAGAAGTCAAATTAGTAATGCAAACCTGAACCCAAAAGAATTGAAAATGACAGGAAAAAGAGAGCTTTTTTGGATTCTTGATCCAGTCAAATGTAAAATCCCAAAGACATTAGTTTGAGCTAGATTTATGCCTTAAAGAACTTTAGCCCGTGGAATCCTTTACAGTCACGAGCTTATGTTGCAAGCGTTTTCAGTATTCTGAACCACCTTGCAGTCTGTGAAGGAGAGCTGTCCTGAAAAAGCTTGCCTGAGGTCATAGTTTGGACAGAAAAAGTAGCTGATGTTGCAGATGGCTGTATAATGTCAGCTTCTTCCCTAAAGCAGGATTTGAGGCTTTACTATAACACATCCAGGCTTAGCCTGAGAATGAGATGAAAAAAAGGTCCTTTCTGGTGTTTAAGTGAAGAATATGCGGCAAATACATCTAAGTGCTTTTGTAAAAATCCACTATAGCTATTCTTGCACCCAGATCATACTATTTTCATTAAGCACTTGCAGTGAATTCCTCCAGTTAATATCATAAGTCACCAAATTAAATAGCTATACACAAAATTTTAGAAAAGGGAGATCAATACTGTAGCAAAACTGCATATGAGCAATAAAAAGCTTTATAGAGAAAAATATTGATCCATCTGGTTGAATGCTTAGGGGGATTTGTTTGTTAGTGTGTTTGTTTGTTTGGAGCATTCATTTATACATCTAGGCTGGGGTTTCCTTTATGGGAGCTGGCTCTGATCTCAAGACTGGTAGAGACATAGAAATGCTTAGAATGTTCTTATTTAGCCTCTGATCCTCATCCCCTGCACCCATGCTGCTGTCTATGTTTATTTTCTTAGTCAAGTGGAAGACAGATCTGAATGACCTCCACTATATCAGTGCTATGCCATAAGAATGCAATCTTCCAACTGCCAATAAAAATCCTGTGTCAAGAGGTTTCCATTTAACACCCTACTCCCACCTCCTCAGAGCACCCAGCTCCACTGACCCCACTAAGGGATGGCAAGAAGTTGTGTTATACTGAGCTAATATCTCTGGCCTATAATATACTGAGTACTGACCTGGATGTTAGCTGAAGGCACAGAGCACTTTGCACAATCAAACCCTGGCGTTCCAAATGCCTTGCTTGCTGGAGGCCCTGGAAAGCATGAAACTATTGAACTGAGGGCCATAAGGAACTGTTTAACTGCACGACACTCATTTGATTAGCTATTAATGTATCTTGGGCTTCACTCAAAACAAAAATGAAATGCACAGGGCAATACCACAAAATGGGAAATAAATGAAAGACTTGTGCTTTCTCTAAGATAGGACATAATCTGATATGACTCCTCTTATTTTGCATTAAGCTACTAGAAAAAAAAACCAATTTTACTCCTAGAATTTTTCTACCTTTTAGTGGTGGTTTTAAAAGCAGAAAAGGCCAAGTCTGCATGTAACACTAAAATTTCACAGGCCTAAGTAATGTCCATTGTATAACATTAGCATTTTCCACCATATTGAAATACTAGAGTATGACCCAGATGTCATAACAGTCACTGGAAAGACACATGTTGACCTAAGTTAGCTTTGCTTTTGTAGTTCTTTTAATGTCTCCAGGTAGATAGGGCCAGTTTTCGGAAACTGGCTTTACTTTCCCTTTTGCAGTAACGAATCAGTAGTCTCGCTGGGCACCAGTCCTGGGCACCACCTTAGAAAGGACACAAAATTGACTGCTGCAGTCAATCCGGCTGCCACCGTGTTACAGCTTGTGTCATACAGGAGTTGACACTGAAAGGTTGTAATGGTCCCTTCTAGCCTTGGTATCTGTGACTGTTCATCTGGTCCAAATCAGTGTACCTGACTGGGGGCCAATCTTTTTGACAGGTATGCCAGAAGGTAAGCTTCACACCCCCCCGAGTGCCACTCTGATTCTCTTCCTTGCCGAATCTGTTGCTCTGCACTCTGCTCCCTTTCTGACCCGTTGTGCTGTTTTGCTCCCTTCCTATGTGTTACTGTGTTTCCTGTGCCCTCCCCAGTCTGCCACATGCCACTAACAGAGGTTGTCCAGGCCATGTGTAGGACATGTGCTAGAGGAGGGCCACTCCTGGTGTACCTTGATTGACTCCAGGGCTGGTTTACATCAGTTGAGAGGTTGGCTTCAGGTAAATAATCTACTCTGAAGTGTTTTTGTGGGTGGATGACCTTCTAGAAGAATGCCAGCATTTGGAGAGTGAGTAGATTCTTCTACTCATAGCTGCTAATGAAGAGCAATTATCCCAACACACCCAGGACTGAAGGTTTTCAGGTCAGAACCAAAGGAAGTGGCATAACAGAGAGAGCCTTTCTGTTCTGTACACTGTATCTCCCCAGGCACCTGAAGGGTTAATCTGTACAACAGTTCTTTATTTCTTTTCTTTTCTCAAAATGCAGAAATTACTGTACAATCTAATTTTCTGCACATTAAGTGGCTGTCAATTCCACTCTGTGGTTTTTATATTTAGTCTTAATTTCTTGTGTTTTCAAAAGTCAGCAAAAACACAATGGGTGGGAGGGAGGAATTGTTTTAATGATGAAATTCAAATTACTACAAATAAGAGGGTTTTGGCATCTTTGGGCATGATCTCTGAAAGCCTTGAAAATCTGCTTTATCATTTTGTATATTTGACAATTTTGTACTCAGCATTGTTTGACTTCATTTGTGCATGGCAACGTATTAAACTATGGGATTTTTATTATAGTGTAAAAGTGTTTTGTTTGATTGAAACAAATGCAGGGCTTGGTACTGGTTGCACTGAAGTCAGAAAACAAATAAATAAAGAAATAAACCAAAACTAAGCAAGATGGGAATCTTACTAATGGAAGTTATCACACCAACTTGATTTGAAAACCAGGGAAAATATTCAGATCCTGACTTCACAATAAATCACAGCAAAATATGTATTTTCATTTCAATTCCCCCACACTCCCCTCCTCCATCTCCAGCTTTGCATAAATCATAAATCTTGCAGATTGATGTCATATATCTTGACTTAAAGCCTTCAATCTGGTATCCCATGATCACCTCTTGGCAAAACTGGCCAATTGTGGCCTTGGGTCCACCATGATCCACTGGCTAGGAAATTGGCTCCGTGGTTGGACCCAGAGGATAGTAATTGATGGAAGTCACTCATCATGGTGTCCTGTGACCATTGGGGTCCCCTAGGGCTCTGTCCTTGGACCCATACTGTTCAACATCTTCATTAATGATGTGGACATTGGAGTCAGAAGCGGACTGGCCAAGTTTGCTGATGACACCAAACTTTGGGGCAAAGCATCCACACCAGAAGACAGGCGGGCAATC
>NW_017728886.1:248611685-248619023 GCF_001723895.1 Crocodylus porosus | reverse complement strand
CGGAGGTGGTTCAAGCACCTACATTGAACATCTTCGAGAGTAAATTGGATGCTTATCTTGCTGGGATCCTATGACCCTAGCTGACTTCCTGCCCTTTGGGCGGGGGGCTGGACTCGATCTTCCAAGGTCCCTTCCAGCCCTAATGTCTATGAAAAAATCTATGAAATCATATTAAAATAAGAAGACAGTATTTCACTAATGTGCCTTAGCCAGTTCCATGCAAAAGTCAACAAGCATGCTTCTCAGTGATGAATTGCTCACACCATGATGAACTTTTTTTCAAAGGAATCCCTGAAGCCACGTGTGAAGTGGATTTGTGGTCTTGATGCTGTTCCTTGCAGGCAAGTGCTTGCGTTGTGGAAACCACCGTTGCATCTGTAACTGTGGGAGCAAAACCAAGCACTCAGTAGGCATGGAAATGAAACCACATTCCCTTTTGTACTCCAGTAGTCTCTGCACACCATGTGTGGAATTTTATTGGTAAAGAGAGGAAATTCATGCTACCAGTTTCTATGCTGGATGTGTTTAGTGGTTATCATCTCAGGAGCTATCAATCCATCACCTTTCTTGAGAATTTGATTAATGAAAAAAAATCAAAATATGGTTTGTTCAAACACTCACTCAACATTTATGAGACGTGGTTCTGGCTCGTGCTGCAAATGGGCAGTCCAAACTCATAAGCTATTCCAAACACTATTATTTTCTTAGATGCCTAACTTTGGGCAGGACCTTTCACCTGTGTTTCATTTTCTCCATCTATAGACTAGAACATTGTATTATTTCTCTCAGTCACTAGAGCATATGCTGTTACTATACTTTAATATCTGTAAATCATTGAATAAATGTCCTTAAAATAAAGGTCCTGTATAAATGCAAAATATTCCAGGATATAATATTCAAAAGTATCATTCTAAGCAAAGGGCCATATTCTGCCCTGAATTACACTCCTGTAAATCCACAATAACTCCACTGATTTAGGAAGAGTGACTCAAGAGTTACTGTGGTGTAACTTTAGAGCAGAACCTGTTAAATATAATGAATAACCCATAGTTCTTTCCCAAAACTAAGGTAAATGCACATGGGTAGATCTAGGGTTTTGAAAAGTGGGGTGCAGATAGTGCAGTGCATCATCATGTATACCACAACACATATTTTTCTTCACTTCAAAAGAAACTAGAAACTTTACTAATAGGCTGGGGCTAGGCTGTATTATTTAATTTAAGATTGAAGCAAAAACAAATATAACTTTCCTGGAACATACATTCATTTGCTATATTTGTTATATATGTATGAAAACACAACAAGATAGGCAACAATAACCAAAAGACATGTTATGAGTCCTATTGTCCATTGGAATTAAATGCACATCTTTCAGATTCATGAAGCAAAATCTAGCTTTCTTGAGCATCTTGACAGTCCAGTGGTTCGCTGGAAGTTAATTCCACATCTGAGCTAATGTTTCTAGTTAGCATTAAAAGCAGACTGCAGGGCTGTGAAATAGGAATTATATTACCAGGTGCAGCTAAAGGGTAGCTTGATTAATGGAACCATTGAAGACCATTAAAAAGGAAGGAGGGTAGTTAACATGTGTGAAATAAAGCTTAGAAGGAATCAGGTGTATTATAATGAGCCAGGACTTCAACTGACTTGCTCACTTCTGCCTGAATAGAAGTGCTGCTGCCACTGTTAGGCAGTTGGCTTTAAACTGGGTAAAGCAGGAATCAAAGGAGTGGGGGCTGGAGGGGGTGTTACTGCACCACTGAGTCCTCCTCCCGAGATCTGCCCCTGTATCTGCATATAGAAGTTTGTAAAATTCTCCTAAAGAAAGAGACAACACAAAAGCATTGCTGGCTGGCTTAGGATGCTTGCCCTTTGCCTCCAATTTAATCTGCGTTATGAGTTTAGTCATTTGCTGGTCTGCCAATAAATTAAAAGTCCAATGTCAAGGTAGTTCTCATAAATGCTAACTACGGTTTAACTCTTAAGAGGCTTGAAAGATGCCATATTCACTCCCTAGTCCCCACCTGCATTATATCCTGCCATTTGCAATGTATCTATTTTATAGATTCAAAAAAGAATTCACCCTTTGCAAAAGCTTAATGAAGACTTATTTCCCACTTTGGTTTTATGTTGGGCATATTTAAAGAATTTAAACATTAAACAGATTTTGTACAGTCATTCTGTTCCCACAGAGAAGGTTCAGACTGTGCTAAAAACTAACCTGGTGTGTTTCTCAAACACTAAATAGTCCACATTTAATGAAAAAGTTTAACAAAAATTTATTAAGTAAGATGATATATTTAAGTAATTTGAACTTGGGAAGTCATAATTAATGCTGTATTTCTAGGGTAACATTATGGTCTGTTATATTTGTGATATTTCTAGGTAAATTCTCCAATGTGATGATTTTCAGCCATAATTCCGAATCTCCTTGCTTTGTGAGAGAAGAGACGGAAAACATGTTTTAGTCCAATGCAGGTGTGTCAACATGTGCATTTGATGTGGCACCAATTTACTCGCGAGTAAAAGGTGCTGAGCAAACATCTGCACATGCAGGGAAGCAGGAATAGATTTGCTGCTAATCTGCTTCTGCTTCCTGGGGCCCTGCAATACACCCCTGCCACCACTGGGGGGAGCCCCAGGCTCTGGTTGCAGCTGCCAGTAGTTGGCAGCCATCTTCAAAAACCAGCGCCACTCGCTGCTCTCTGCCAGACACTTCCTTGGCCAGGAGCAGCGTGCCCAGCACAGGGACCCTTATTGCCACCTGTGCCTCCCCCTGCCCATGGCAGTGACAACCTGTGCCTTGGGCTCCTCCTGGCCACCACGCTGACTGCCGCCTAGCCCACGGCCATGTGGGTTCCCCCACACACAGTGACCACCTGCCAAGCAGCTTTGCACCATCCCAGGACTGCTGCTGTGCACCTGCTGCCTCGACCCCATCTGCCTGACACCAATGACAGGCTCCAGGATCCCAGTGCTGGGGCTGCCCTAGCCCTCCTGGGCCTCCAGCCCCACCACCTCTGGGCCTGCCAGGCCAGCCAGGACTTGTGGTGGCATATTGTCCAGCACACCTAGGATGAGTGGAGCCAGCAGTGGTTGGAGACCTTTTGCATAAGCAAAGCCAACTTCTGGCCCCACCTGGAGCAGCAGGAGAGTGGCATGCAGCCACCCCTCCTTGCACACCCCTGGCTGGCCTTCACCCTGCTCAAGCTGGCTATGCCTACCAGCCTGCAAATCATCAGCCACCTGTTTGGTGTGGGAAAGGCCACCACCGGGGTGGCCATCCTGGAAGTATGTGGTGCCCTCCAGGATGTGCCGGTGGGTATCATGCTCTGCGTGCACGACCCCCTGGTGGTGGTGGCAGGGTTCCGTGCCAGGAATTCCCCCAGTGCATTGGGACCCTGGATGGGACCCACATCCCTGCCACCTACCCACCCCATAGAGACTGCCCCTGTTGGGAGGGGCCATGGTGAAAGCCAGCGGAGCTTTCCCTCTGTCAAGCTGCAGGCCATTGTGGACCACTGAGGCACCTTCACACACATGAGAGCCAGCTGAGCACGCAGTGCCCACAACACCCACATATTCCAAAACTCCAGCCTGCTGGGGCTGGTGGGAGAGTGCACTTTGCACTGGGGGTGCTGGACCTGCAGCTGGGTGTCTGCCTGCATCCCCATCCACAGAACCCCTACTCTCCGTGCCCACCCCCAGCACCATGCTCACTGCAGACGCATCTCAGAAGAACAAGCTTTTATTCTTTGCATATCAACCAGAGCCCCCTCCCCCTCCCACCCCAACAAACAGATCCCTTCCAACTCCCATTCCACCCACCAACAGTAAAACATCTTCTCTATGAAGACTTCGTACAATGTCCTTTGTGTGCTGTTCCATGGTGGGGGGCCATGGGGCGGGGGCAGGGGCACCTAGGAGGCAGAGCCCGGGAACAGGCAGCCAGCACCCCGACCTCTGGCTGCTCATGGTTACGCAAACTGCAACGAGTTTGCCAGGTGGAAGGCTTGCCTGGGGCAACAGAAGCCAGTGCTTCCCCAGCATGGGTGGCTCCCCCTCTAGCAGATGGTGTCCAGGCTCAGCAGGGCCAGCGTGCAGTCCTGGCCTTGCTGCAGGCAGCTCCAGGTCCACTCCTTCATGGAGAAGGGATGAATGGTAGGGCTGGGCCCAGGCAGAGGGGCTGAGTGGCAAAGGGCTCCTTGCTTCTGGAAGTAGAGCAGAATCTCCTCCCAGGCCCAGTTAGGTACCTGCTGCTAGGCGGTGGGTGGCTGCCAGGGGACAAGCAGGGCTAGGGTTGGGGGCTGGGCAGCGGGTAGAACAAAGGTGACTGCTGGAACCAGAAGTGTCCAGCACCTGGCAGTTGTCATCCATGGCCTGCACTGCCTGTGCCAGGGTGGTGTTCTGCTCCCACAGAGCTTCCACCTGCTTGTGCTCCAGCGCTACAGGCTGTGCCTGGAACTCCCTATCCACTCAGTCCCACACATCCTTGTGGGCAACATCCTCCACCTGCCACCTAGCTTGGCAAGCCACATCCTCCTCCCACCAAGCCCGAGCATCTGCCAGCTAGTCCTCCAATGCTGTAACTAGGAGGACTGGCTGTCCAGGGTCCTCCTCTAATGGAGCCAGTGTAGCTACAGGGCATCGGCTGTGGGCATCAGTGACCCTGAGGCCTCATCCCAGTGGTCAAGGATGGCCTCTTGCCCGCATGCACCTGCATGCCCCATAGAGCCATGAAACAGAAGCTGTTTGTGAGAGTTTGCAACATTTCAGAGATAAGACGCTCTATACCAGGGGCTGTACACTGCCAAGCCTCAAACTGGGGGGTCAGGCATGCACAGGTAGCCAGGGACCATGCTAAGTTAGCCAGGCAGGCCTGAGCACAGGCGGCCACCAGTTGTGCCCCCCATCCCAGCTTGCTCTCCTGGGGTTGGTGGGTTGCTGGGTGCTGGCCACAGGCAGCCTGTCTCTTCCACCCTATTCCCAGGGTGGGACAGGCCAGGATCCTGGCAGCACCTGCTGCCACAGCTCCAGTCCCCGCTCTCCCCTTTCTCCTGCTGCTGCTCTGCTGCACTGCCACCTAGCCTATGGCAGCCAGGCTCAGGAGGTGTGGAGCTCCCAGATGACTGGGATGAGGAGCTGCCTGCATCCCCTCATTCCCTGTAGGAGTCTTTTCCAGTGAGGCACCCCACGGCCAACACTCCCCGCCACACACACACCACCACTGTCCCAAGCATGCCCCTGATGCACATGCCCCAGGCAGTGCACCAGGAGCTGTTTGCAAGGACCAAGGGGTTCCCAACCCACTATGCCCTGCTGCTACTGATGGCCATTGTGCCCCGGGCACACATGCACACCTGGTACAGGACCCTGAGCTATGATGGTGTGAGGGGCAAACCCAGGCTGCCCTGCAACCTCTGCCACCGCCTGGAGGGCTACCTGTGGCTGTGCTACACATCCCCGCCCCCTGCAGCTGAGAAGGACATCACTTCCATCATCAGCATGTTCCTCAGTGTGTGACATGCCCATGCCCACATAGCTTTGTGGGCACAGGCTGCTCAATAAAGTTTTACACCGTCTCTTGCCTCCCTGTGTTCTGTGGAGGGGGAACCCAGGTTCAAGGGAGTGTGGGCAATCCAGGCAGGGTGGGAAGGCAGGGGCTGAGGCTAGTGGCAGGGGAAGGTGCATGAAGGACCCTGCCCCCAGTGTGGGCCTTATCATGTGGCTAGGGATAGTGTGACTGGCAACTCTGTACAGTCATGGTGGTCAGCGATAGCATGTGTCCTCAGATGGGGTAGGAGGAGGAGCTGGGGGGAGGAGCTGGCCCTTCTGGCAGCCAGGTGTGTCATGGTTGGCCACGCCTTGTGGTGGGGACTGGGGGTATGTAGCTCGTGCAGCAGGCTCTGGCCTGGGCTCCCTAAGCTGCTAGTGCAGCTGGGAAGCTTGATGGGGAGAGCTGCTGGATGCCCAAGGGGCCCTCCCCCAGTGACGTCACCGTAGATGCCAGCCCGGGGCAGGGGCTTGGGTAGGCTGGCCTTGCTGCTATAGACATCACAGCTGTGCCTGGGCCCCAGGGTTCAAAGATATCCATCGGTTGTCAAATAAAGGGCATGGACTTGTGGGCACTCTCTGACTGATGATTGTGGTCCGTGATGGAAACTCACTGTGCCCGCGAAGCCTTGATGTTCATGTAGCAGTGTCGCACCTACCAGTCATGCCCACACTCCCACACCCAGGCTGGCAGCCTCTCATAAATGTGGGCATTGGAGTGCCCACCACGCTTGAACTGGTGCTGTACCTCTGCCTCATCCTACAGCACCATGAGGTTGCCAGTCTCCTCATGCAACCAGTTGGGGCCCCAGGTGGTGGGCACTGGCATGGGCATGAGTGTTGTTGAGGAGGACACCATTGTGGGTCTCGCATCAGCTCTCTAGCCCCCTGCATGGCTGTCCCTTTCCTGCCAAGCCTGGACAGCTACCTGCAGTGCCCAGCACAGGGGCCTGGAATGGGGCTGGCAGCTGAGCTGCAAAGGCAATGCCCAAAGCATCTACAGGTTCAGGGTAGGCTGCTGGGAGTGGGCTGTGGGCTTGTGGGGCTGGGCCCAGCAGCCAAGGGTTGCCTGCATCTAGGCTTAGGGGCTGGCAGGCCTGGCTGGACCCAGCAGCAGCCTAAAGTAGCTTGCAGTCCTGGACTGTGGATGCCTGGCAGCACTGCCATGCCAGGCAGTGGTGCCAGGGTGCAGGCAGGGTAGGGTAGCTGGCCTGTGGCCTGCCCAGGGGGACAGAGGCCTGGAGTACCCTCAGGTTCCTTGCTGGTGTGCTTCAGGTTTCAAAATGCCTGCCACCTTTTAAAGGCCTGAGGCAGGGGCTGCCATAGAGGCAGCCCAGCCCTTAGTCAGGACAGGGTCCTAGCCCTGGGCCCTAGGGCTAGCCTCACGCCGCCCCCCTAGTGGCAGGGCTGGGAGCAAACTTGTCCCTGGGTCACATCTACATGTGCATAACTGTGCAGTAACTAACTGTGAGTAAATGTGCTACCTGCATTTGCAGGTAGCACATTTACTCACTATTAAGCTTTTTTACTGCTCAGTAAGCATGCGTACATGTAGATGCATGTGCCTAAACTGTGTAGTTAAGCATCTCACATAGACACACCCTGCAAGATATTCAGCTTAATACAAGGCAACTGAGTGAAATCCTACAACTGGAATTATCCAGGAGATCCAACTGGATTGTCATGCAAAGATATATGACCTTTCACATTGCTAACATGCCACTTGCTTTCAGTAATGTGTCCTGACAGGGTTTTGATTTATTACTTTTTGTTCAGCTATATATA
>NW_017728886.1:248588999-248611585 GCF_001723895.1 Crocodylus porosus | reverse complement strand
TGCCATTAGCTTTACTAGTAAAGAAAACATGTTAGCAGAAAAGCTTCATTTTATGGTAAAACTCTGCACATTCCTTCCCAAGTCAATAGAAATCAAAGCAACCACTAAAAATAAATAATACCATTACTTCGTAACATGTTGTTTTCACAGTAGCTGTCTCCACAATGGCTACCGCATCTCCATATTATTACCTTTGTAGGTGCAGCACAACCCATATTATTTCCATAGTAAGTATGACATCCTATTCACATCTGCTTTACAATGAAAAGGCAGTTATTGTGAGAATGAAATACTAGTCTCTGGAGAGAGAGAAAAATAGCCACTAATGCTTTGGAACAAGGAACTTGCATGTTTGCTCATATTGGCTTTCTGTTACAAACTTTACCCATGGGATTACAACTGTTTCTCAGTGGATTTACCTATTAGTAAAAAAAACATTGATGGAACAAGACTTTATCCTGGGGTATCCTTTTCAATTTTTTTTCTACCAAAAAACCAGTTAGTCCTTGAAGTGAACTACACTATATTATTTTTGTGTGAGTTCCCAGGGCTCATGAAAGTCATGAGAGACTGATCTGTAACTGATAGACATATTACAGACAAAGACAATGCATCTGCACCAATACTTATTAATCGTGTCCTGCTGTTATATCTTCCCAAACATCTGAGCGCCATTTCAAAGTGCTTAAATGCTTTTGCTGAATAAGGATGGATTCAAGTACCTACTTAAGTCCCTTCCTGATTTGAGGCCTTTGGGTAGAGACTAACATACGCAAAACTTTAGGCATGGTCTTGAGAGATCATCAAATGCTCCTGAGGATAAGTTGTCCAGAAAATTGGGTGCAAGATTGGGAGATTTAATTCCGCTATTGACTTGCTGAATAACGATGAGCAAGTTAATAGGTTTAGTGTATGCCTAAACTGCATTGCAGTATAGTACAGACACTCAAGCTAGCTTTGTTACCAGAAACAACCAGCATGGCAGGCTAATTTACCCACTTCCATGCTGCTGTAACCACACTGCTTCTGGTGCCTGCACTATAAACCCTGCTTGGGTATCACATACTATACTGCAGACTTGTATCCACATACCTTTAACTTCTCCATGCCTTAAACTCCCAGGCTATAAACTGAGATTAATATTTAAGTGCCTTTGTTGAGCCTGTATTTTAAAAGAAAAATATGCAAGTAGTTTTTTACTCCTTATGACTTCAGCTGTGACTATTCCTCTCTTCCAGAACTCTTGAGAGTGCCACTGAGAAGCAAGCCCTACCCAGCTTCTCTTGCTTTACACATGCCAATCAGGCCTTGATGCCAGCCTGGGAGCACTCACCACCTTGCTGAAGGAATCCAGACAGGTGTTGCTGCCTCATTCTGGGTTCACATGCTGTGTGCAGTAGAAATGACTGTTTGGGTATGATTCTCAGTGCCAGTTTTCAGAGTGCTGGGGATGCAGTATAGACATCCCTGATAGTGGAAGTGACCCTTGCAGATGAAAGTCTACTGCTGTGCAGCTGAGTGCCTGATCCTGAACAGTGAACGTGCAGGTTGTTAGTCTTGGAGAAGGAACAGGTCGTGAGGACAGAATTCCTGGCAAATCCAATTCTCCACCCAGGTGTTCTGCCTGGAAGAAGGACTAAACCCCAAAACATTTTTCCTGTTTCATCACTTCATTAGTATGGTGATGGTGACATAGTGATGACTCTCACCAGACATCTCCCAACTTGACCTTCTCCACCTTTATTGGTTAATGGAACAAGCATGGGAGGGGAAAGGTATGGAGGGAAGATTAATATATACCCTACTTTGTACCTGTATGTTTATATATATGCTCTAGCACAAAAATATATGCTAGAGCCACAACAGCACTTGGTAGCCAGCTAGACAAGGATTTGCAGGATAGAAGGAGCTGTGTGCCTTCTGCCAACAGCAAGTTCAAAGGTGTGAATTCGCTGTTCCCTGCCACAGAAGGTTGCAAGCCAATTAGAAAAAAAAATGTCTCTTGCTTCATGTGGGAATTTGAATGCAGAGAGGTGAAACACTCAAGGGCATGTAATAAGTCTCAACTTAAATGCACTGAACTGCCAATTTCTTATGAGAGACTGGTAATAGTGTAGTAGGTGCTAACCACGGATTCTCTTGGACTGCAAACAGGTTCTATGGGGAGGGGGACCACCCTGGGCACCTAAGTGGGAGGAAAACTTTGTGCAGATGGGGAGGTGTAACATGTAAAATTTGAGAAATTATGAGAAATTTCGGGATGCATTAACTCATTTCAGATGATTAACTCATTTGAACAGTTTTATTTAACTGTAGAATCTGCCAATATGAACCGTGCAGCTGTAAGCATTTACACAAGGAAAACATCCAGTTCCCAGATGCAAGTGGGCCAGATAAGCAAGCACCTGCCTGTCATCATGAGGGCTGCACATTTCAGAGCTCTGGGGAGAACAAAGGGTTATTTCTGTCTTAATTTCAGATTGCAGCGTGAGGGATATGGCACTCCGGATGTGAAATATTTTTGTACATGTCCCTCTTGACTCAGCCTGTCTTTTGGCAATTCCAAGGAAACCAAAACTTTGTCAGAAACTTGAGCTATTGTGAAAGCACGTGGGCTCCAAATTTATAATTCCACCTGGCGATAACAGCTGTTCATTTTTACTGCTGAGAGGGAAAAAGACACTTTTTTTCCTAAAGTTTAATCGAGTTGGCAAACAGAACTTTAGGCTGCTGCTTCGTCAATTGAGCAATATGAAAATTGTTCATTTAGCAGCAGGGCTACTGCTTCTCAAATTTGAAATTTGCCTTTTGCTGGCATTCTGCTAATCCAAACTGAACTCCAGTAAGTGCGTGTCTTATAGATGAAGAAAGCATGATGTCATAGGACACTGTATGAACGAATGTAAATGCCAGCTTATGATGAGAGTATCCAATAACAGAAAAGTTGCTCCTTTCTATCAGTGTTAAAGCGAGAGCAATACTCTGAATGTAGAGCTTTACAGAGCTTCTGCTTAGCATCTCCACTTTCCTTATGCCCTACACAATTTAAAACAGCAGTACAAACGTCTTAGGTTAAACGTGGCAATGTCATGACTATATTGTGCAGATCTTAAGTCATAATTAATGTTAATTCCTGTGGTTTTGTGGAAAACAGGTCTTATCAGAAGAACTTGATATCATTTCAGGATGAGATGAAGAGCTTGACTGGAAAAAGGTAAGTGTGCCCATATTTATTTAGGATCATATTATATTTTGATAATTAGCACTATGCAAAATCAGTATTTACATTTTAACGGATTAAAAACTAGCAGGTCTCAAAACTTTACTTGCAAATGGGGAATCATCATCCCACAGAGGGATTTATACTGGAAGTCTGTAGGAATCTGTTCTTGGCCCAGTGCTATTCAAGAATATTGAATCAGTGATCTGGAAGTAAATATGGTAAATTTTACATGTAACACAAATATTGGAGGGGCTGTTAATAAAGATGCAGCAACTCAATTATAGTGCCAGGTTTGGATCACTGGTGATATATGTGACCAACATGGGTTTTAATATGTACAAATGCAAGGTGAAAGAAATTCTTTCTAAGGAGAAAGAATGAAGGGATGATTTTAACCTGTAATTCTGAAAAGGGCCTACAGGTCATAATGGACACCCAAGCAAACATAAACTCCTAAAGCAGCACTGTGGTTAAATGGGGCTAATGAGCTAATGCCTTAAATGGAGAAATAGTAAGAGGCAGCATATCTTACCTGTATGTATGATACTGGTAAGAACATTTCAGTCCAGTTCAGGTGGCCACACTTTGAAATCATGTTGGAAACAGGAGAAAATTAAGAGAAGAGCTACTAGATTAATTTGGAAGCATGCCTTACAATGACCTTACAGAGCTTGATCCATTTATCTTATCACAGAGAAGTTTAAGAGATGATTTGATCAAGGTCTATAAGTAACTACACATGGAGAAGGCATTTGATACTAGAGGGTTATTTAATCTAAAAGACAAGATACAGCTAAAGCTAGAATAATTCAAACAGGAAATAAGGCACATTTTATTCCTTACTAGTGAGGGTAATTTATCACTGGAACAAGTTAAAAGGGTCATAGCAGATTTTCCATCACTTTAAATCTTTAAGTGAATATGGGATATCTTTCTACAATATGTGCTGTAGTCAACAAGAAGTCACTGGGCTCAATGCAAGATTTACTGGCCCTTTATTATATATACAGGAGGTCAGACTAGAAGATCATAGGAACACTTCACCGGAGTGGACCTCCTGGCTTATCAAGTCCAATTCCATGCTATTGCTGGTGCTTTATCCTGTAATCTCTTTCATAATAGCAGGCTCATAATGGTCCATCCTGGCCTCAAATGCTGTGAAAGTGAGTCCTGCTAAAGTCCACATACCATTCCACAGCCACATTTATGTGGTTTGACCCAAATCTTACATAAACACTATTTGAGGGATGTTTTAAAGAGTTTTAAATATTTTATCAGAGCTATTTTTGTCACCCTCTGCCTGCAAAGCCAAGTGCCTTTAAAAAGCTGTGCCTTTAAAACTTCTAAAATGACCTTAGATAGATTTTCAACACTCAGAAACCAAAGTATTTAAAGACATTGTGTTTCAGGACTACATATGAGCAATGGGAGATATTCTGTGCATCCCACTCTTCCCCATAGTTTAGAGTTCCTGTTTCTTAGATTTTTACTCCAGTGGACCACTGTTATCACCCAGACTGCTCTTCTGTATAACATACACCATAAGGGAACACAAGAAAAGACCAAAGGTCCAACAAGCCCAGTATTCTATCTCTGACAGCAGCACATCCATCAAACACTTCCAGGCTCTGACTAAATTTTACAGACTCTTTTTTTTTTCTTAAGAGATGGTCTTTCCTATCAATTGGTGCATACCCTTATCACCTGACATCTTGATCAAAACTATGTCCTTTATCCTGGACTTCTCTAATACAGTCTTTCCCATCCCTTTTCTATCCACAAGGCTGTTACACAGGGGTAGGCAAAATACGGCCCACGGGCTGGATCCAGTCCACAAGGCCATTCTATCCAGCCTGCAGGGCCCCTAAAAAAATGTAGAAAATTAATATTTCTCTGCCCATGGTTCCTGTTAAAATGACAACAGTGGGGCCCGCCTGACCCCGCTCCCCAGCTGGAAGCCCGAGCCAAGGTTTCTGGGCTGGGAGCACATGGGTGCCCCAGTGCGGGAAGCTCAGGTAAGTGGGGGGGGACCCCAGGCAGGGAAGGAGCACAGGATGGGGAAGTGGCCCCTCCCCACCCACACCCGGTGCCCCGCGCTGCAGCTGCTTACAGCCTGCATGGGGCTGCCTGCACCCGCTCTGGACAGCCTCACGCAGGCTGTGAGCGCCTGCAGTGGGGGGCTCCAAGCGGGGGGTGGAGGAGGCGTTACTTCCCCCCACACTCAACTTTTCCCTGAGCTCCTTCCCTGCATGAAGAAAAATGGCCCTTTGCCTGCCCCATGGCTGGCGCCCCACGCTGC
The DNA here is from genome assembly GCF_001723895.1 of Crocodylus porosus. Taxonomy (NCBI): domain Eukaryota; kingdom Metazoa; phylum Chordata; order Crocodylia; family Crocodylidae; genus Crocodylus; species Crocodylus porosus. Next base: position 248,606,063 of record NW_017728886.1, on the reverse strand, counting down.
AGGTGCTTGCAGCCTGCATGGGGCTGTCCAGAGCAGGCACAGGCAGCCCCAGGCAGGCTGTGAGTGGCTGCAGCACAGGGTGCCAGGCATGGGGCAGGGAGGGGCTGCTTCCCGCACCCCCGCTCAGCACCACCTTGTAACCTGGCCCCACTGCCAGGCTGGCAGTGGAGAGGTTTACAAGCTGGTGCTGAGCATGGGGAAAAGTGGCCTCTCGCCTGTCCCATGGCCAGCGCCCTGTGCTGCAGCCACCTGCAGCCTGCATGAGGCTACCTGTGCCTACTCCAGACAGCCCCGCGTGGGCTGCGAGCACCTGCAGCAGGGAGCACCAGCCGTGGGGCAGGCGAGGGGCCATTTTTCCCCACACTCAGCACCAGCTTCTTTCCTTCTGGTGAGCAGGGGGTCAGGGCTGAGCGCTGCCCCCTGCGTGTACTGTGGGGCTGGAGGGGACTGGGAGTGAGTGGGCGGGGAGTCAGTGGGAGCACGGGGCCCACACCAGTGTCCCAGGGCCAGTGCCGGTGGGACCCAGAGCAGAGCGGCAGGAGTGCAGGGTCCCAGCTGACAGGCACTCTATAGAGCCGGGCCAGCTCCCCCCTCCCTGCTGGTGCAGGCCAGCCCAGCTCCACAGACCCCTGCTAGCCTGTGCCCTGCTCTGGGCCCACCGGTGCTGGCCCTGGGACATTGGTTCCAAGATGGTAACCAGGGGGCGGGGCACCTGTCAAGGGGTGGACCACCTCTCAAGGGGTGGGGCTTCCCCGGCAGCCCGCAACAGCCTGCCAAAACTGGGGAAGCAGCCCTCCACCCAACATAATTACCTGCCCCTACTGTTACATCTCTTTGCCTTCCATGACTGGCTTTCCTATTTCTATCATATCAAGCATAAGCTATTTGATCATCTCTCAGTCAGTATCAAGAAGATCACTCTGACCTCCAGTGGCCCATGTTGTCAGTCTGTACTCCCACCTTTTAGGTTTTCAAACAGGCACCTTTACAGAATAATTTACCCCAATGTCAGATTGGCGTGGACTGCAGGTGTCTGTGTGGGGTGGGGGGGTTGTCTTCCTCTGTAGTTGGGGCATGGTCATCTGCCTTCAGTGTATTTCTCCGCTATTCTTGCCCTTGAATTGGCATGGCATTGATAGATCTATGGCAAGTTATGGCATTTTCATGCTTTGAGCATTGTGCCTCCTAGTTGCATGAGAGGGTTGTTCACAAGAGTTTTAAGAACAAATTAGACAAACACTGCTGTTGGATAGTTTGAATAAGGATGATCCTGCCTTGAACAAGGGGTTGAACTAAATGATTTCCTGAGGTCTCTTCCAGCCCTACTTCTCTCTGATTCTCTGTTTTGCCGATGCTGACACTCGTGCTTGGGAAGAGCTCCTTGGGGACACCTTCACTTCATTGTTCACTTTCAGATCCTTCCAGAAAACTCTCGCTTACCACAAAACCTGCAAAAAAGGTAACATCCCTCAAAGATCTGGGCCATGACATGCAAGTACCTATGTAGTTATTATTATTTATTATTACTAAATGAAAATAACTAGTTGTATACATTTTAATATTATACCTACCTGGCATTTAAGGTTATTGAGCTCTTTAGAAGAATTAATTATCTTTCATCAAGTGCTGTGAGTTTGGTAAGATTCAGTAACTGAACACACAGTTTGGTTTGCTAATGGCCACAGAACTAGACAACAAATGGCTCATAAATATTGACTACTAGTCCTTGGCTCTGCCTTGTAGGCAATACTGTCTGATTCTTATTGATCTGGGCCAAAGAGATCATCACGGTCTCAACAGTCATTGAGGTTATGGCCACAGGGTGTGGGGAAATTATATGTTACCATTATTGCATCTAGACTGTTAAAAAAAGAATAATGGCTTCTGTTAAAAAGCCCCAATCTGTTCCTCAGAGATGTGGGAGGAGGTGGTAATTGATTTAGGTAATTTGTAGTTAATTCACCAATGTATATGAATGCAGTCCAGCAATGATCAGTTATTTGTATTCATCTGCAACAAGCTACAAGAAAATAAAATTAATATAAAAATTGGAGGATAACTGTGGTACTACCAGGGTCCTAAAAATGAACAATTCCTGAGATCCAATTCTGGCTCTGACAATTTGGGTTTTAACTTCTATGTCCTTATTTTATAGAATAGGGGAAATACCTACCTACCATATAGAGCTGTTGGCGTGACTAATTAGCTGAGATCTGTAAAGTATTTAGCGTTTCCATCAGTATTCATTGTTTTTATCAGGTCCCATGGTTGTAATGTGCTTGTAAGATACAACAGGGCTTGGTTTGTGAAAAAAGGAAAGGTTATTTTTCACAAGTCCAAGTCTATCAGTGTTGTGGATGAATAACTCCCTCCATACTACTGATGACAGAGTAAACCTCATCCCAAACACCAGGTGACTTTGTAACTATACCTTCCCTGAAAAGAAACAGAAAGAATCAGTTGCCCTCTCTTCTGGAGATGTCTTAGCTTTGATTGCATTGAAAAGCTCTACCCTATATTTTCTGGCTTCTCTATAACATACCTCCATAGAGACACCAAACAAGCGGATATAAAATTAGCTATTAACTTTACTGACTTGAGTGTTTTGGAAGTTTATTAAATGAGGAAACATAAATACAACTATGTATTTGGAAAGTAGTGCATTTCTTTTTGACCAAGACAGTCAAGTGAACAGATAGTAATATTCAATCACTATAAGTAACTAGACCACAGGAGAAAAATGTGCCAGTTGCTAGGCAATGGCTTTCAATCTATCATTTTAGGCAATAAATAAAAAAGAAGTTATGAGGAAAAATGCTATTCATAGCAGAAACTGAAACTAAAAACGCTGTTGTTTATTAAAAGAACAGGTTGGTAAGTTTAGTATTCTAATTTGTTTCAAAAGAGCAAAGGTGTTTCATGAGGTTACGTTTCGAGGACAAATAAAAGGGGACTAGGAAGATGATCAGTTTGACTGCAGGACTGAACTTGCTCCAGTTAAAAGCACCATGGGTGAAATCCTCATCCTACTGAAGTTAGTGGGAGTTTGGCTACTGATGTCAAGAAAGCCCATCTTTCACACCCTGCATTTTATCATTGCCTCCATAAGAGCACCGTCAGGCCGCCCATTGTAAAAACATCTCTGTCCTACTCCTAATGCTATCAAGATCAAAACTCAAGTGATGAGGATTGTGCTCTGAATTCACCAGTGTCTGACAGAGTTTCCATTATGAACCTGTTTTTAATGGGTTTGAAAGTAGACTCAGTCCAAACTTACCTGCATTTGGCTGAAACCACAAGTGGTTTTTTTTGTGGAAATGTAGAAGTTTAATCCAGTCCAGCTGAGAGCCACCTCAAAAACCAGTTGAAAGCCCAGGCATTAGGGCGCTGATTCCAAGCAGAGTTTTTCAGACCAGATCAGATCTGCGGAGACTTGCATGTGACTTTCCTGTAGCCCTTGTGCATTCCCGACCTTCCAAGCTCTTGTCTTTTCTGGGATGGACTTCTCTGTCTCTGGTGAGAAATGCTTGGAAGTGTTCTTTGTCATTTCATACTACGATGAGAACTAATTGTAACATTTCAAAATGATCCAAAGTCGGTCTCTCAATCTGTTTTTGGACTTGTCTGTTTTGTTCTGTGGGTGCTGGAGTCACTTGGGGCAGCGGCCGTTCCTGGGCCTGTGGTGCTGGCAGCTGAGTTAGCAGAGGCAGCGGCTGCTATTCTTGCACCCTCTCTGCACCTGGGTACCCAGCTTGCCCACCTCTAGTAACAGTACTGTGTCAATGGTCTCCTCTTGACAACAGACACAGACCAAAGGGTTTACATGGACTCTTTTTGATCTGTCAAATAACTTTGATCTTTTGATCCCAAAGGTGTTGTTGACACAACTGGGGATGCTGGTAGGGACAAAACAAATGCTGCTTCATTCATGCAGTTCTTAGAAGAATGAGGAGGTTGGATTAAGTTATTTCTCTGCCTATTTTTTGTTTGGGCACTACAGAGTATTGTGCGTCTTGCTTCATGAAAGAGCGCCGCAAGGAGGTTTGTGTTGTCGTTGTGCTGCTGAAATGTAGCTGTACTTCTTCTCATCCAGTCTGGCCACTGCAGTATCTTAGATACCCTGGTTAGAGCAGAAGTTGGAGGAGGACTGGCAGGTTTAATCTCGGGCAAAGTAGAGATGATGCAGAGTGGGGGTGGAAATCTAGGAACGATGGTATCCAGGATTTGACTGAATCTTTGGTAAGAAAGTCTGGAATATAGACATACTGATGGATCCCGCTAGCTTTCCGCTGGTCCGGCTGCAGTGGAAGCCAATAGTACGTTCCCACAGGGAAGCTGTGAAGTTCACATCAAAAGCATATGCCCTACTCAGACGTACACTTAAACACCACTCAGAAATCCCAGTGAGGACAGCACATTGAGATTTCCCAGGAGGAGCACGTGAAACCTTTGCTTGAGCCTGCCTTGGCTTCTGGTTCATTTCCTCGTGCAAATCGGGGAGCTGGCTTGGACCTAGACAGCACGTCATGTGTTGGAGCCTGGTTCCCTCCAAACGCTGCATCTCCCCTCTTCTTTCTCCACAGCCGTAAGGCCTCAACTTACGACCCTAAGATACAATATAAACGTCTGAGTACAAAGCATCAGAAGTGAAAACCCGCAGCCTGTGGACTCCCTCCCCTCCGGGGGAGCCAGCCCTGAGTATGCGGTAGGGATTGTCTGTTTACAGAGGTCCTCCCTTGAGCGGGCAGGTGTATCGTTCTTTTTTACTCAGAAGCTGGGGGAGAAAAGGGAGCAGAAAAGACCTGTGTTAAGCATCTGATTTATTACGTTCTGTACAAAATTAACAGTGAGTTACTTTATCAGCTGGTAAATGTGTTTTGCAATTGGCATAGCCTCCCACTTCACAAACATGCCAAGCTAGGATGAGAGCACGTTGTTAACAGAGGAGGAGAAAACATATGGAAGCCCCCAAAAAAGGTCCTGGGTGAAGCAGGCAGCTCTTGGATGCAAAGCTGCTTCTCAAGATGCAGGATTAGCCCCCAAGTGCCCCGTTCCAATTAACCCTGTCTTGCCCTTCTTTTTTTATTTCCCTCGACAGCAGTAAATACTGCTCCTTAGAGATCACTAGGAACAAGCGTTGATCAGGATCAGAGCTAGATCCTGCTCTGAGATTTGGCCCTTTTCAGTTGCTATGGCAGCACATGAGGCCATCTTGCTGATATGATCAGGCAGCTGGGGAATCCCTTTGCAAGAAGGAATCTCTCAGCCTGGACTGGCTCTTTCCAGTTTTTGCCAGCCCTAAACAAATAAGGACATGCCAAGACCAGAAGGCACAGTTGTGGTACACTATGGTCTGGTGAGCTCTATAATGCAACAGTCCCCTTAAGGAGCCCTAGTAAACAAGGTATAGCAGTCACGTGGCAGGGGGCAGTAGCTTTTGATTCAAAGATGAGTGTGTGTACATGGTGACAGCTGCGGGGTAGCTAAGGTTGTGTTTGCCTTTACACTCAAGAAGAAACTTTCAAACCTAAATGGCCATTGCAACAGTGTTAAGATAAAGTACCTTCCCAAATGCACAGGAAGATTCACTGGTTCAGGGATGTCATTGAAATACAAGCAGGGCTATTTTATGTGTTTGATGAAGTCAGGGTACATGTGGTTGGAGAAGGAACTGAAAGTCATATTAAGTACTGCATTATTAACAGTGCATAAGAGTGCTGCCGGCAGCTTAAAGGCATGCTCATGTCTTCCCCTTTAACATCTTTCAGTTCTGTAAAGGCTTGGGGTGGCTAAGACGTATTGTGTGTAACTTTCCCTTTTACTAGATGTAGCTTGTGTTTGCTCAAGTATCTTACATGGGGAAACTGGGACTGGCTGGGAGTGGAGAGGTGCTAAAAAATTTCTAAAGGATCCATTCTTTTTAGACCATAGCTTGAAACTTCAAGAGGCGGATTTTTTAGAAGTGCTGAGCACCTGCTACTCCCACTGAGTTAAAGCCTCAGAAAAATGAAATCCAAACAGCAAGGAGAGTCAGATCATGTGCACTAAGGTGATCAAAAACTAACAATGTAATCACCAGAGACCCCATTCTGCCAGTTTTCTGAAATTAACTCCATGAAATATGGTTTTGTCCACAGAATATGTACTACTGGCAGATCTAAATCTCCCCCACCCAACTGTATTTGGTTTCTGGATGGAGCTCTGAAGAGTCAGCTTATTTTCCCTGCTCCACACAGCCGGGACCAGTCCAGCCACAGCCACTGACTTTCCAGATGAGGAAGAAAGCAATGAATGGAGTGCTTGCCAGAATGTTTCTTAATAAGCAACATCTGCAGTTGGGAGAGGTAATGTACTCGTGTCCAGCCACTGCTCATTTAGAAACTAGAACTCAGCCCCAAGTATTCTGCACAGGAGAGCAAAATATTGTTAGTAAACTGAGCACTCTGCTTTTATCTGCACCACTGTGCACCTTTTGAAGCCCCACGTTTATTCCTTTATGATGTATTAATTATTGGTGTTCACTACATTTCCTTATGCCTGATTCTGATTTAAAATAGACATTTACATTTGAAAAGTAGCTAGCATGTACAGAGGACATGTCCCCTTGCTTTTCTGTGCATTGCTTTGATGTATTATATTAGAGCTATATTTGCTATGATTGGAATTAACTACCACCTGTGGAGAGGACAGGCAAGGGCCTCGTGCTGCTGATGTGATGTTTTTTTCCTACAGTGGAAACTTTTTTTGCAATCCCTGTATGCTGAAGTGATACTTCTGTGCTGGTGCTGACTAAATCAGTGCAGTCCTAGTGGCCACAACTCCAAACCAAGTAGTCTAGAGAGAGGATGATACTGGAACACTGCAGCTTCAGTACCTGGGTACATGGATACTTCTGAACTCAGTGACCTAGTGCACACTGATTACTCAGGATGTGAGCAAGAAAGGGTGATTTTTACCTTATGGGGAAAAAATAAAGAACAAGGATTAAAAATACTTGCGCATGCTTAAGGCTGAAGTAAACCATTTTGCTTTTTAGCACGTGAGGAAATTCAGGATTAAATGTGTGTGTGTGCACACTGTGTACACTTAATTATAACGAGCCTCTGAAACGAGCAAGGGATGCTACCAGAAGGTCAGAGCAGCAGTGGGGTTTGCAGCATTGTTTTACTAGCATTTAGGGAAAGGAACTGCAGTGCATATGACCTGCTATCAGAGGGACCTCAGAATTACTTAACATCAAAACTAGGTCCCTCTGGTGTAGGGACAACAGTGAAATTGAGCCATCTGCCAAGGCACTTCTGGCAGGGTCTGATGGCTTTTGTAGTCCTAGGGCAGAATTTAGTTCCTTCCTGAGCATTTCCCTGGTCATTCCATTGCACTTTTAGCTAAAGGTGTGATTTAAAATTGATCTATAAAGCAGTGCAAAGCACTACATGGACAGTCTCTGAAACTGATATAAACCTGGTTTATGTTGACTTAGTTTAAGTGATAGAGGGATTAGGGCTGGGCAGAGTGTGTTGATTTAGCTTCTGTTGACTAGGGACAGATTTAAGCTAAATAAGCCCTTAAATGTCTGGAAAGGGTTTTGCTCCAGCTCATTGGCTGCCTGGGAATGCAGGCGACTGGACTCAGTGGCTCAGTTCTGTGTTCCTAATGCAGTTTTGAAACTGTTGCAAGTTAAATCAGTGTGCGGGGGTCAGTTTGCAAAGCTAGTGTACAAGAAGCACTGGAGGAGTGTTAACTGCTGTCCAGCTTGCTTTGCTGTAGCAGTTATTTGAACAGGTGGGGACTGGGGGAAGCAAGGGCTTAGCCAACTCGTGAATCATAGGCTAATCAGCTTTCCACCCATATTTGCATCAAAAAAGGTGCCTTATGGAAGCCACACACATCATCATCACCTACAGAGGTGACTCATCAAGAGCCTTAGCAGCCCAAACTTTTGCAAGGATTTCCCTGAGGTGTTTGGACACACTCTGATGTACATTAATTACATGTCACCCCAGGTGCTTTTTTTTGGTTTGGTCCTGCCCTGAGAGGCAGGTATTGAGAGGCTTGCTAAAATTGTGCTCATCTACAGTGGAAGGGGAAGTGAAACATGAGGATGACTTCCAGGAATCTAGCCATGCCCTAGCTTTATCACAAGCAACAGTGAATCAGCACAGGACTGACAGGATCAACCAATCCAAAACACTAAGTATCACCCTTCTGACAGAATACAAGCATTACTGGCTCTGTATTTTTACAAAACCCTATTTTGTTAGCCTTGAGCCAATTCTGAGTACCGGTAATGGATCACTTACAAAGCCAAATTCCTAAGGGGACCATTAAAACGAGGACTTCAGTACAACCCAGCACCTGGCTTCCCAGGCAGTCCGTGTCGGAAGTACAAAACGGGGAGGAGGCTGTGGCTGGGGAGTTGAGCCAGAGACACCTGAGAGACCCCCTGCAAAGCACAGCTCTCCTGGTATCTTTCATTGCCCCTCACCTCGCTGTCTGCCTGTGAGACGAATGCCCACCACACACACTCTGCATGTTTTATGTGCCTTCCAGTTGTCACAGGTGAGGTCATTAATGTCTTTGTGAGATGAACATAAATGGAGCTCTGAGACTAATGTTTTGCACAGGTGAACAGCTCTGAACTAGAGTGGAGTTACTCCTGGCTTGTACCAGCACAAATGAGAGAAGACTCAAGTGCAGAAAGCTGAGTTTGCTGGAAGAGCTTTGCCTGTTTGTGTGTGCAGTGAAGAAAAATGCTTGTTTGGTGCTGATTTCAGACTACAGAATAAGAGCAATTTCTCATCCCACCTCCAGATAAGCTATTTAAATAGTCCTCCACCCACTTGGAAAGATGCTCAGTTAGAAGGGAAGTAAATCTGGAAGTTCTTTTTCCCTCCAGCCAAAGAAGAATTAATAAGTAGGTTTTGAGTAACACTGCTGATAGGTTCAGGATTATCTCCCCTGAAACCTTTTCTTGTAGGGAAGTATCGTCATCAACAGAGTGAGTCCCAGGTGCTGGGGATGTTCTGGCACTGCTGTCTGCAAAGATATCACACACTCAGAAGGGATTTTGCATGCCATTTCTGATGATCCCTTCAGGGCTGGCTCCTGCTTTTGCTCCCGCTCAGTTTATAATTCAGAGTTAGGCCCATAAAGGCACCTAATTTTGAGCTGCTTTGCTACCTGGATAAAATAGGTGCCATGAAAGCCAACATACTAAGTTAGCCAGTAGAAAATGCTTGCCGTGTGGAGCACCTCAAGAGAGTTGCCTAACTCTGGCCTACAGAGAGGTGATCCACTCTGCTTGGTATCTGTAGCGATGAACTCTCTCTGAGGGCTAGGTACCCCCACCCAATGTTGGAGAATGCTGGGCTAGAAGATGCTGCCTGTCCATCCTTTTGCCTCCATTCAAGTGGTTAAAAGACCTCCCTGAAACAAAAGGCACCTATACACATGCTCCTGGGGGGCGGGGAGCAGCTTTTAGGAGCCCACAGTGTCTTGTGTATTCAGTGTCCTGCATTTCAAAGTGGTGATTCTTTAACTACTGCTTGTTCAGCAAGCTTTAGTTAAAGTATCGCCACTGCCATTTTGAAATGCGAAGATGCTGAATACGTGGTGGATGCTGGAGCACGCCCGCGTGCTCTAATTAGGGTGCATCCGAGCACGTGTAAAAGTGCCCCAAGTTCCTTCTCTGTCTGAGGGACCCTGAACCTATAGCTCTCATCTCCTGCAACACTACCCTAGTCCCCAGCCTATTTTGGGGTAGACAGTTTTTCTTGGTTGAACCTGTTCTGTTTTTCATGCACAGACAATCTAAGGGCCAGAGAGATCATGTGAATAATCCTATGGCTTTCTGATTAGGGCAGTTATGTGGGGCAGATGCAAGTTTACATCTAAGGTAGAGAAAGGTGAGTTTGAACCCAGATGAGTGCTGTAGTCACTGGGTGTTGGGTGAAAGAGGAACACCAATACCTTTGCCTCTTGGACAAGACCCCATCTGGTAGGCCTGGATCAGCTGAGATGGCAGGGGGATACATCCTATTTGTGTCAGTCAGAGCTTTAGTATGAGCCAAGTGCCCAGCTGCTCAGCATTGTTAAGTGGCTCTAGGCATGATCAGCAGTAGGTGTTTAGGCCCAATGATTTTTTCTAGGAGAAACACCAGTGCTTATGGACCCTACGGTTCTCCGGGGTTAGGTAGCAGCCAGGCACGGCCTTTGAAGATCCAGGCTTTGTGTTTGGTAGTATTTTGGCACCAAACTGTGCAGTTGGTCCTTGTACAGCTGTGGCCCAAAACAGTGGTGGGTCTGCCTCTTTTGTGTTTATACCTTATTTGCATAGTCAACTTGATTTACAACAGTCCCAGATGCTTTTGCTGATTCTTCAAGGAGCTCCATAAGCTTAACCTCTTCATCTGTGCCAGACCCCATTTACTTCAGGGTCTAACCCCACCTAGAAGGGACTATTCAGAGCACAGATGCCAAGTATGTGGGGGCCCAAGGCTCCTGGCCCCACTCAGGAAGAGCAACCCCTAATTGGGCGGGACAGTCCCAAAATGGGAACATCAAGTCACGGTCCAGGGCTGCATGACTCTGGGACAGCAGTTGTCCCAGATTCCCAGTATCATGCAGAAATCCAGGTTTTCCCTTCACCATGGGAAGAAGTGGGAAATGGCAGGTTTCCCCTTCCAGACTGGCAGAGTCCCAGCTTGCAAGGGGCTGTGGAGAGGGGAATGCAGAGGACACCATGTGCACGTGGCCAGGAACACAAACCAAGGTCACAGTGGAGAATGGCACCCCCAGCTGCCTGTAGGTAAATCTATGGGGTGGGACAAATTGAGGCTCCCACGGTGAGGGAGGGAGTGGGGCAGGGGTTGAGCCTGGAGGCACTGCTCAGCTAGGGCAGGGAGCAGGACAGAGCGATGGGCCCCCCTCAACAGAAATAAAAGTTGGCGTCTATGATTCAGAGGCACCTAGTGCCACAACGTATCAGCCTCTCAAGCTATCATTGCCCTCTTCCCCCAAAAGCCTCACTTTAGTATGAGGATGGTTGCATTTTCTCCCAGAAGCAAGCCAAGTGCAAACTGGATTTCTTACCATTAAGCAGCCTTTGTAGCAACCAATTATGTTTGAGGACATGAGAAACAGCTGTTGCAACGCTGACGCTCAAACAGTTCCATCTCGGCTATTTAAAGGGATAAAAGAGCCAATATTGTTTTATTCCCGTGTGATGTTACCAAGACATGATAAACAACTGTGGCTGTAGTATTAATTGCATTAATTTGTAGAGGACAGGCCACTTTAATTTGCTCTGAGCTAAAGAATAATTTTTATGGAGTGTTCTTATTCTATAAATTCACATTTGAAGGTGTGCTCTGTCTTTGTTTTGTTCGTAACTGAGAAGCAATAACAATGCCAGGTACAGGCTGTTTTAAGGTGGGGTCCAGCAGCACTGAGTAGTTAGCTTTAAATCTTTTCAATTTTGGGGACTTCAAAAAGCACTCACTCAAATTTAACCCCAAGATATCTGCTATCTCCTCAACGTTACTGGAAGTAGGTAAATATCACCAAGGAGTCAGCACCACTTAGGTGGTTCTCTGAGGTTAGCAGCTTCAGGCTAAGGCTTTGGCATAAAGCTATACTATTCAATCCGTATTTGAGCACCTGATCAGTGGATACTCAGTGGCAAAAGCAGGCAGCTTTTATTTAGGCATCTGAATATATACTGAAGAACATAACTTAGGCACCTAGTTTGGTACCTGGCTTAATTCTCCTGCATTCCTCTCACTGGTTGGTCCTGAGTGAGTAGATGTGTAGTTTAAACAGCAGCTGCTCGAAGTAATTCTGAGCTATTTCAACTCTCTTTACCTGCATGTGCACTTCTCTCATGAAGTCTTTTCGCAAACTGTAAAGCATAACTCACTGAAATGGTGCCTGTCCTCCAAGGATCACACCACTCAGGACACACAGCCCTGCTGTCAAAATCTGTTCCATCAAAAACAACATGGCATAAGCGGCAGAAAGCCAGGGCTAAGGGGGCTTAGCCCTCCCAAACGTAGGCAGCTCAGGCACGGGCTCAAGGCAGCTGCAGTGGGGAAATGAGAGGGCTGAGGGGCATGTAAAGAGATGAGCAGCCGGAGCTGGCAGGCAGATGGGAACTCAGCCTGCCCTGGCCATGTGTGGAGCAGCACCCAACTGGGCAGGAAAATGTGTGGATAGGAAGGGGCACAGGGGAGGGAAGGGGTGTAGGGGGGACAGACAAGGCCCCTGTGGGGGGGGGGAGGGCTGAATGGGGCCCCAGGGTGGGCCAAGGGAGGCTTGGAGCCTGGGCGGCCCATCCAGGGGCATGGGTTCCCATCACTGCCTGCTCCCCTGAGACAAGCACAAGGGATACATGCCCCACCTGCCCTCCCAATTCATAGATGTAAATCCCAAAGGGACCTTAGAAGATCATCAGGTCCAGCCCCTGCATCAAGCAGGAAAGATAACTGGGGGTCAGGTGACCCCAGCAAGGTGACTGTCTAGTCTCCTCTTGAAGATTTCCAAGGTAGGTGATTACACCACCTCTGGAGGGATGGTCGGACACTTGGGTTCACTGCTGGGCATGGGGCAGATATCCACATTCTCCCATTTCTGGGAGAGTGCCCTAACCACCACGCTCTTAGGCACGCTGAGGTGGGGGTGGGCACCTGCATTCCTTCCTGTGGAAACGCCTCTTTTTTGCATGACAGGAGGGAGAACCTGACAGCCTAAGGCAGCAATTCCCGAACGTGGACAGATTGTACACCACCAATTTAAAATGATACAACCTGAAGTACCACCAGCAGTTTTCAGTCCAACCTTAAGTACCACCAGCAATTTTTTGTCATATAATTATAATAAATCTGTTAAAGGGTACCGATAGGTTGTCTGAGTACCACTGGTGGTACATGTACCACAGATTGGGAACCTCTGGCTTTGGGGATAACGCTTAGCAGGGAAAGCCCTGCATTCCTCCTCTGGCCCAGAGTGTAATGCCCCTAGAAAACTGTCGCATGTTGCTCTCCCAGCTCTCCATTGTGGTCTGTTTTGCACTTCATCCGATAGCATCTTCAGATCCCTGCTGTACCATTCACTTATGACTGTTCTGTCATCAAGCTGCTTTCCTCACAGTCTACCACTTTATCTAGTCCCAAGAGCACAGACTTGAGCAAGTGATGAGATATGTCTACCCAGTTGGCACTCCCTCCCCATGGCTGTGTCCATGACCCTTTCTACCAATCCTTCTTCTGATAATCTCATTTCTAACATGGTGTCAACAGATGACTACAAGCTGCAGGCTCTAGTACGTCACTTCAAACGCCAGCTGCCTTGGCCTTCTTGAAGATCCTTGTCCCTACTGAACTGAACAAGACTGAGAATGTGAATATTTTGAACAGCTTGTTGACTTCTGTGGCTAGGGAGAGTTCCCTGTTTCTCCATATCTTGTTCATGTTGCCTGTGGATCCTTGCCAATTGAATCTTCCTCACAGTCCTAGCAATCTTTATCCCACGAGGCGGCTTCACAGACAGATGAAGTTGTCCACTTTGCTGCCACCTATTTTATCCAGTTCTCTTCCTTCCTTCATGTAAAACAGTAAAGTATTTGCTAGAGCAGGGACTGGAAGCCAGGTCTAGCGCTCACAATGAGTGCCCTTACCACTGCTTGCACTTGCTTTTTCTGACTCAGTAACTTCTAATTCCATGGAAAATGGACCAGGAGAGAAAGAGTGTCCACCCCTAAATAGCCTGTCCTCCGGTGATCTAGGCATTCTCCAAAGAAGTGAGAGTGAGCCTGAGTTTCTGTGCTGAGTGCTGTACCACAGAGCTACTGGAAGGCAGCAGCACTTCCTCCTCTGGCTGTGTTTTGTGTGGAGACTGGTTTACATGCTCTGAGAACAGCCATATTGAGCCACATCAGTGAGAAAGGCAGAGGAACTCCTAAGCTGTGAATTACCATTGGTTTTAAATGCTGAGCTGCTCAGTCAGGCAAAGACCAAGGTACTTCTGGGTATGCCAAAAACAGACCTTTAAGCACCTATGAAACTTAACAGCAACAACTGAAGCACTAGAGCTTCCTCCTTAGACACCTTAGGTTCCAAGGTTTTAATTTAAAACCCTAGCACAGCAGGTAGGTGTCTTTCACTGGAGCCCCAGAAGGACCAGGTGCCTGTCCTCTTTAACTGGGACTAGGCCTCTTTAAAGAAGCGTGGCCTAAGGGACTTGCCCTAGATCTAACAGGTGATACGTGTCAAAGTTCAAAATAGAAACCCAGTTCTCAGCCAGTTCTGTACTTTGATCTGAGTGCTTGGAAAGTTTCCCAGGAAGCTGCTGGTGGTATGTAAGTTTAAGAAATTTCAGAGACTCCAAATAGGACTAGGGTCCAAGTTGAACTCGAACAGGCCAGACCCTTATTAGAGATCAGTGGCTGGAATATGCTTGGGGGGTTCCGTCTTTTGTATCAGCCTCTGACTGGCGGGGATCCGACAGGCAGAGGTTCTGCATCTTCCATCTCGGGCTTTCTTGCTCCCTTGGTGGTGATCAGCTCCCGCCCTAGGGCTCACACCTCTAAGCTTCTGTTTCAGGGGCCGTCTCACTCCGGTGCAGCTTGGCAGACTTTACCTGGCACTTGTCAGTTTCACTTGCCCAGAGTCTGAATAGCGATTCTGAAATTGACTAGAGTCTTGTTAATGTCACTCTACATTATTTCTGTTGCTTGGGAAAGCAACTAGCAGCTATGAGCTTCAGCACCTTACCAGAAGCGTTAAACCACTTATGAAGATCGCCTTTAAAATGGGGAAATAGTAAAGACAATCACAGATTATATGTTCTTAGGGGTATAGGCTTGTCTATGACAACAGGCTCCAGATCCCAATTCGGACTTTTTGGGCTACCACAACATAGATAATGAGCCATAATCATGAATACTGGCAGCAGCAATCTCTAGGATTACTGGTTCAAGCAAAATGATATCACAACTGACTCTCCTTAAGTAAAATGTCTTAATGGGTTAAGCATTTACTGGTACTGTGACCCTTGAAATGGTTGGATGCCAAGGTAAACTGTGTTGCATTTGAAACAATGAGGCCATCTCCCTCTTACTATTCTTCTCTATTGTGGTAAGCAAAATTTTATCCTTGGATTCAGAAGCACCTGATCCTCAAAGCCTAGTTTCAGCAGCTCCCATCCTTGCCACAAATGGCAAAACTCAGAGACAATCAACTTCCTTTTCTCTTCCAAATTGGTCTCTGGAGGCTTAATTTGCAGATACTAATGGTATTCCGTCTTTCTGCTCTTGACAGAAGAGCTGTTCTGGGCAGCCTTGGTATACCTTTCCAAGAAACTGACCTCTTTTCTCAAGTAGCATCTCCATTTTGGTATATGGGCTGTGACAAATATTTCAGGGGGTGACTGGAAGGTTGCTTAGCACAAGAATGGGATTAAATAGTGATACTAATACTATTAACTGTCTCTCAGTTAGACCTCTGCCGACTCCACTCCACTCCACTGCGATCATAAATGCCACTTTCCCCTCCTGCCTCCTGGGATTTTGCCTCTCTCATTACAATGCCAACCCTGTTGTCTCAGACCTCATTCCTTTTCCTCAGCAGCCCTCCCCAGATGTTCTCTGTTGGGTCAGAGTCAGAGTAGCTCTTGACTGAAATCTGCCTTACCCTCAGGGATGTCTCTTCATGTGCTCTCAAGTGCCCTTGGCTTTAATAGGACCAAAACACAAACCCTCTTAAGTTTTTTTTTCCTTTTTCTCAGCTGCCCTTTTCCTGCTGATATGAGTATACTGCCTCACCACGAAGGCATAAGGGAGGAGAAGCAGCCATTCAGTTAGGGATGTCTATGCTGCAATTATGAGGTATGAAAGCAGCATTGTTCGACATTCCTGCATTAGCTTTAATCCAACTTGGGTGACTACAGCTGTGAAAGTGTGGTGTCCTGAGCATCAGGTTGGAACAGCCATCTGAGTATTAGTACATATCCAGAGTCCTCCATAAGCTTGTAGAGCCAATATTGAAGAGCTGGAACTGCCACAACTTCCTTGAGCCATCTAAATTACTGCAGTCCAGCTTTATAGAAAGGACTCTTGACTGTGTCCTTGCAGCCTGGCATGACAAAGTGCAAGCCCATGCCATCACCAAACTGTAAGGGAGAATCAAAATGCCACCGTTCTGTCTGGTAAATCCCACCCCCTGCTCTGGCAGGAAAACGCAGCGAGAAGTCTCTAGGACCAGATTTCTAAGACCTATAGACTAGGTGCATAAAGACACCTGGTCCTTACAATGAACTGATCAAATGGCTACTAATTTTATGTGTCCCTTTTGGGATATGTAGGGTCTGACTCCCCTCGCCCCCCAGAAGCTGATCTACAACTCCAGTTGTAAGCAGAGGCAGCTGCAGATACCTGGTGCTTCTGAAAGCAAGTCCTGGGTGTGTGAAATGCAGCACCCAAGGTAAGCAAGTGCTTTTTTTGGAGAAGGTTGGTCTTTCTTTCTCTCTTGGCTTTCCTATTACCATGGGGATGACATTTACCTACTGCACAGAAAGGGGAGCCTCACTGGCTTAACTCTTGTAAAGTACACACAGATCCGCAGAGATGAAGAGGCTATGGGAACAAAACACGGTGCACCACCCGCTGTGGTCCCCACTGCCCCAGTCCCAGCCAGCTCCGGCCCACACAATTTCGCCAGTCGTTCCCTTGTCACCGGTATCCCTCTGTTCGGGGCCCTTCTCTACCACAGCTCCCTGATGAGTCCAGTCCTGCAGCATCAGTGCCAGCCGGCCTACTTTGCCATTAACTTTATCCGTCCTGTTGCCAGTCAAGAGCAACCGGAGAGCCCGTGGTACTCTTCACCTGCAGATGCCAACGCTGCCTTAGGAAGAAATTAACAGCTGCCTGAGGCCGCTCAGCTCGGGGCTGTCAAGCGCCGCGAGGTGACGGCGGGCGCTGACCGCGTCTCACGCGGTAGAAGCGGAGGCAGGAGCCGGGAAACCGCGCGCGGCTGGGAGCGAGCAGCTGCCGGGCCCGGGCCCGGGCCGCGC
>NW_017728886.1:248505522-248588359 GCF_001723895.1 Crocodylus porosus | reverse complement strand
CCCTCCCCGCGCCGAGGATGAGCGACGGCGGCGGGGAAAGTTGAGGAAATCGCCCACATGCGCTGCATCAGGCCGCGGCCCGGGGAAAGGCAGCGAGCCCAGGTGGGCGCCCAGAGTTTGAAGCCCGCGGCGGCGGGAAGATGGCGGAGTGGAGCTGAGAGCGGGCGCCGGCCGCCTTGGGGGAGCCCCGTCTTCACTCGCAGCCGTCTCGCCCCACGCAGGACACATGCAGGCCAAAAAACGCTACTTCATCCTGCTCTCCGCCGCCGCCTGCCTCGTCCTTTTGTTCTCCCTGGGAGGCTTGCAGTTCCGCGCGGCCCGCGCCCGCGCCCGGCGGCAGCAGCCCCGTAGCCGGCATGGCCCGCAGCCCGCGGGCAACGAGCGGCCCTGGCCCCGCTTCCCGGACGCGCTGCGCCCCTTCCTGCCCGCCGAGCCGCCCGACGCCGGCGGCTACGACGCGCAGCTCTCGCCGCGCCAGAAGCGGGACGCCAACGCCAGCGTGTACAAGGGCAAGAGGTGCCGCATGGAGTCCTGCTTCGACGTGGCGCTCTGCCAGCGCACCGGCTTCAGGGTCTACGTGTACCCGCAGCAGAAGGGCGAGAAGATCGCCGAGAGCTACCAGAACATCCTGGCCGCCATCGAGGGCTCGCGCTTCTACACCTCAGACCCCAGCCAGGCCTGCCTCTTCGTGCTCAGCCTGGACACGCTGGACCGGGACCAGCTGTCCCCGCAGTACGTGCACAACCTGCGCGCCAAGGTGCAGGGCCTGCACCTGTGGAACAACGGCAGGAACCACCTGATCTTCAACCTCTACTCCGGCACCTGGCCCGACTACACCGAGGACGTGGGCTTCGACATCGGGCAGGCCATGCTGGCCAAGGCCAGCATCAGCACCGAGACCTTCCGGCCCCGCTTCGACGTGTCCATCCCGCTCTTCTCCAAGGACCACCCCAGGACAGGCGGGGAGAAGGGGTCGCTGCGGTTTAACACGATCCCTCCTCTCAGGAAGTACATGCTGGTCTTCAAGGGGAAGAGGTACCTCACGGGGATCGGCTCCGACACCAGGAATGCCTTATACCACGTCCACAACGGGGAGGACGTTGTCCTCCTGACCACCTGCAAGCATGGCAAGGACTGGCAAAAGCACAAGGACTCGCGCTGTGACAGGGACAACAGCGAGTACGAGAAGTAAGTGAGCCCCTTGTGTGTGCCAGCCGCCGGCCTCCACGTGCTCGCAGCTGGGCGATGCCGGCAGGCCCCGGGCGGCGTGGGTGTAGTGCCCCTTCCCTGGGAGAGTCTGGCTCGGTGCCCGCAGAGCTGTGCAGGGCAGATTGGGGTTGGGATTCCCCTCCATGTCGCTGTCCCAGGAGCTGATGGGAGTGGAGGCAGGCTAAGCTGCTAGGGGGTTGAGGCTCGATCTGTCCAAGGCTAGTGACCTGGGGAGCATTGGCACGCCTGCTGCCAGGCAAGGAGGTGGCTGCAGCAGTGATCCCTTTCTCCCTCCCCAGTCCTGAAGTTCTCTACGGAGGGCAAAGTTGGAGGGAAACTGCTGGCAGGTGGGGGTGGCAGCCTGGGTGCTGAGTGTGCCTCTTTCCAGGAGCACTTGCCAGGTGGTCACTGCCGCGGGTGTGCTGGTCGTATCCCGCAGTCTTGCATCAAGTGACCACAAAACCCAGTAGAGGAGACAGACCCCACTGACTGACTCAAGTCCCACATACTCTTTTATGATGGTGACAGCTCTTTCCAAGGGTGCAAATAGATTCAGTTCATCCTGTAACACTGAGAGAGAGAGAGAGAGATGTATATATGGTGCTCCCTTTATGCTGCCACTGAAGGCGAGGTTAGCCACGAACTTCTGAAAGACTCAATAACTCCCTCCCTTGCAGTCTTGCAGTTTGTATGTGTAGCTGCTGAAAACACCGCTTTACAGGCACTGCCGCTGCGGAAGGGCAGTGGCTCGTTAGTCTGCTCAAAACTGCTCAGTTAATTTAAATGCTGACCACTGCTCTGTTTGTTGCAGAGTAGTTGTTCTCATGCAAAAGCTGCATAGTGTGTTTCCATGCTACAGGAGTTAAAAAAAAAAAATGAATTGGAGCAGCTTTATATTGCTGAGTTAGTACAGCTGCATCAGGAATTGCCAAAGGTTTGCAATGCCTAGTGAAATACTACGTGGAAGGAAAACTAATCCTGGAGGAGAGTAGTGAAGAAACTATGCAAGTGTTAATACCCACCAAAGTTTCTAAGTGGCTTCTAATTTCCCACGCAGTCCTTAGCCACAGAAGTGTGGTAACGCTGCAGCATAAAAAAGCTGGATCTTTATTTGCCTCCTGCTTTTTCTTAGGTCACCCTGGGGTGGGGTGGGAAGCAACAAAAATAATTGTTAGGCTTTGAATTACATTCACTTCTGAGTACAGAAAATTAATGATTAAATTTGCAATTTGATTCATATGCAAAAACTCAGTATAAATCCTAAGAGTATGTTGAAGTCAAATTACCTTTACATTTTGCTCAGGAGCTGGGGTATCTTTTAAGCGGTGGATAGTAACTGATGATCTTCCTTTGAACAGAATATTGAAAGGGACCTACTGGGAGTGTAGTGTTTGAGAGAGACAGAGAGAACCCACTATAGCCTCTCAAGACTGTCTTTACTTGGGATATATTCAAGTTACCTGGCTTAGTCTAAACTTTTCACGTCCTTTAGCCACCCTACTAAGTTTTGCAGGATGCAGTGTGATATAAAGCTTTCTTTTAAAGTCGGTAAGAACAAATGGACAAAAATATCAGGCAGAAGTTTGACTCTAGGAAACCTGAATACTTGTTACATAAAATATCTATGCAGTTTATCCACACTAAAGAGTGCACAGTGCAAACAAAGGACTATTAATCCATGTGGTGTGTAGTGCCTCTTATCCCTAAGAAACAGGAGTCACTATGCCACTGAAATGCAGCCATAGCTGGGGTAGAGTGCTGAACCCATTTATTAATGCCTAGCAGTGCCATGAAGTAGGCGGAGACAGGAAGTGAAGATGATAATCTTAGTAATTTAAATCTGTTCAATTGCAGTTATGGTCAGCACACTGGGACTAAGCTCACTTCTGTGAATGCCTCTAAACTGTATAAAGCCTTAACTTGGAAGACAGCACCTGCCACAGCACATTGCTGTCCCTTACTGCCATGCTGAGGCATTGATTCAGGGCTGATTTATAGCAAAGTGTGCCACCTACCGATACACCAGTACCACTTCCTGTAATATCTTGGGTTTTCCTTCTCTTCCCATTCCAGTACTGCCTGTGCCCCACTGCTCAGCTCATGAAATCTGCCAAGGTCATGTCCTGAGAGAAGTGTGACTCCAGTCAGCTAGTGGTATTTCTTATATATGTATATCTAATGCATAGATGTGAGGGTTGTAAAAATAGTCGTCAGCTAACTGTCTGAAACTTTCCTTTGAAATATGATGTTGCACAAGGCTGGATTAGTTGCAGAAGAAATGTCTTAAAAGGGTTTAAAAGACTAGGCCCATGCTCAATCCAAATTCACTTCACAGATTTTTTTGATATGAGCAGAGCTGCTTTTACTAGTGCATTTCTTAATTTGATTAAGCAACATGTCCTCATGGTTTTAAAATGATGTGCATTCTCCAAGTTTTGTGCATTAGAAATGGATTAACTTGTCCGTATGGAGTTGGACAAGGCAAATATTTCACTCTCTCTGTCTTCTGTGCCAATTTTTCTTTAATTTACCGTGGCATTTATGCTACCTTGTTTTCATGTGATAGACGGGCGTGTGGTTCCTCTGCATACATATACTGGCCCAGAAGTATTGATTCTTGCAAGGTGAATTGTGAATGATTTTTCTTTTTAGCTTGGCTACAGGGGAAAACCCTATGAAGCCAGATAAACTCAATGATCAGATTTTAAAACTTGATAAACTCATATCAACAGAGTAAGGTTATGATCCATTGCCTTTATTTCTGATTTACAATGTCAATTATTTGCAATGAAATTGTGTCTAGAGAGAATTGTTTTCTGTCTGGCTTAAACATGAACTGCATTTCTGCAGGATCCAGCTTTCCTTCCACCCTCTCTAGGAAATCAGAAAAGATAAGAAAGATGACTTCTCTACCTGTATAAAGGGAAAGTGTGCCATCCTTTCAAAGAAGGACATATGTGGCTGTCTACACAAGTTGTATTAAGAGATCCATCTGCATGGTGGAGCTAATTAATTTTCATCAGAGTTATGCATCTCAGCAGATAAAGCTGATGCAGACTAAAATGAATTGCATTATCGTGATTAGACTGCTTGCAAACGTGGTTTTAAAAAAATACGTTCTGTGTTATGCCCCTGATTCCCTTTATCATGGATGGCTTGTGTAGTCAGGTGGTAGAACCACTGGGTTTTTAAAATTCCTTTGCATTAGAGTTTTTGTGTTTTTGCTTGTATTTTAGCTTCACACTTTCCAGTTTTGAAAAAGGTTAAGCAAATAAACCAGTCACTGACACTTGAATACAGGTTGAACAAAGGGTTATATGTGCACGCACGTGCACACACGTGTGCACACACGCACACAAACGCGTTTCAAATTGCTTTTTTTGGGAAACACTGTTACAGTTGACTCTTGGTGCTGTCAGAAAAAAAAAACAATGACTATAAATTCATACTGCTTGCTTACCTTAATCCAACTAAATACTTTCAAGTTATTTGTCCCAAACCTGAAATAATTTAGGGAGAAATATAGCAACGTGTATAACCCATATGCTGCCTTGGTAAAGGCTTAAATAGCCCTGGTTTTGGGAAATGGAGACTTTGGTAATGAGTGGAATCAGAATCAGAAGTTCAGGACCTGGTCAAAACTTACTGAAATCAGTAGGAGGCTTTCCATTGAGACCATTGGACCAGTGTATTAATCCCCAACCACTGGTAAAAATCTCCTAAACAGAGTAGCTGAAATTACTGATGGAAACTGCATGCATGGAAAAAATCTGTATGCTGGCTAGGAGAGAGGGATGCAGAATACATTTAGAGAAATCTTGGTGTTCTCTTAGCTATATAGAAAGAGGTAGTTAGCCACGTTAGTCTGGAGTCATGCAGAAGACAGGGTATATATGCTTCTTTACAGACTGACTGAATCGTCTGTAATTTATAGATGTATAATTTAAATATATCTCTGATTTAGTTAGTGTAAAAAGCCACAAATCTACCCTGTTTTTTGCTTGGCTATATAAACCTTTCAGAAGAGAACACCACATAAATGCAGCTCAACATCCTTCCTGCTCACATCTGCTGTGTTCCTCAGCCAGTTGATATCTAGATACAGGCTGGAGTGTGTGACCCAGACTCAAAATGAGAAATACAGAAAAATGATGTGGGATTAATTTTACCAAATTCATATGGAAGATCAATAATTTGGGGCCCAATAAAAGTGGCGTACCCTAAAAGAGGAATTTTTGAGAGGTATGTAACTACACACCACTTGAGTTTTTCCATATGTCTAAAGGGAATATAGAAGCTGCAGAACACAGTATAACTAGGTGTGAGTAAAAAGTATCTACAAATGTGTGATACCTGTATAAGTCTATACTATCAAACAACGTAGGTGTGTGGTTCTGGTAGCTTAGTGGATTCCGCGTAGACAGGAAAGGCCCACACACTTCCACTCTTTTTGGGGTACTGTAGGCAGAGAGGCTGGTAGCTATGTTGGGCAGAAGGTAGGGTACGGTGGTACCTTAAGTATGTTTGTTTGTTTTTTAAAGTGACGCTTAATGTGCATTAACATATTTTAATGCGCATTAATTAAATAGTATGGGATATTTTTACTGTGCTGTGGGATGTGGTGCTGGGCATTTTAATTAGTGAGTCATGCTAATTAAAAGCACCTGTGTGTCAGTGTATCAGCACCCCTGCCTGTCCCTGTGCTGAAAAAAATGCCCGTTGCTGTTTTGGGGATGCTGATGCACGTGATATGGATGGCTGCCAGAGAGCATCTATTTCCATGCTCCAGCGTGTCAGACTAGGCCCCCATGTCTATAGGAGCCCATAGAGACTAACTGGTTCAGAGGGTCATGAGTTTTCATAGGCAACAGCTATAAATGGACCTGTGGAAAAGATGCTATGAATGAACCTTGTGCAGGTCCATTCATAGCATCTGATGGGATACCATACTTAACTTGAATGCATCGTGTTGAAAGAACTGTTGTCCAATCCCTGCTTCACCTCTTATCTCTAAAGCAGCTGTTCTGTGTACTAGCACCTAATACAGAACAGAATGGGGAAAAGGTAGTTTAGTGCCCTTCTTCTCACTTACCACGATTGGAGTGTATGCTTCCGGGTGTTCGCTATTGAAATTAGAAACTTTAGGACCTAAATATTGGTTTTGGGCCCCCTAGTCTGTAAAATACTTGAGATTAGCTTAATCTCTTTTCAGGGGCCAGGGAATAACATCAACTTTATAAAGTTAAGTTTGACAGGAGACTAAAGATTGCTGACTTTCAAATATGTTGGGTTAAAATATAAACGTAACTGTCACCTTTTGTATAAAACTGGTTACTGATTTGGCACCTTGTAAGACAGACTTGTTTAAAAGCTTCCTCAGCTCATCCTTTAATCATCTGTTTACAAAGGGGCAAGAGCCACGTAGTTCATTGTGGATGAAGAACACAATTTATTGGCTATCATGAGGGCCAGTCTTCTCCTGTTTGAAACGAGTGACCTCAGTAAGACCAGCGGTGGCTTAGAGATTTTATTCATTTATTAAAATTAGCCCTCTTTTCCAGATCTACATTTTGGATGAAGTTCAGGACATACTAAGAGTTCCTGCGCATTGTATCAGAGCTTCATAGCTCCTACAAGAAAATCATCCCCAGCAGGCTGTTATCCTTTCAGATTTCTTAATTCTTTGAGAATTTCTATTTACCCATTTAAAATGCTTTCTTTTTAAGATGTAGCGAACTGGTAAGTGCCAAAGCCCACTTGATTTCTCACAAATCTGAGAAATTTGAAGGAGCTGTTTTAACACTTTTTTTTTCTGCTTTATTTATGTACTGAAAAGTCTCTTTATGTGTATGCAAATAGAGTTTCAGGGAAAGCTGTTGGAGCCACTACCTAGAAAATCCCAGGCCTTTCCTGTCTGTGGAGTCTCCCAAGTGAAATCAGCCCTTAAGGCTAAAGAAGCTTCTTCTGTAAAAGCTGGGAGCACCAGTGACAATAGCAGCTGTAGCGTCTTCAGACAATGAAGATGCCATTGCACATACATTTTGGTCTTGGACACTCATTTTTCATTGATAAGTTGTTTCACTTTACCTCCCCCATAACATTTTCTTCCCTTTCCTTTATATTCCTCACCCTGTCCTCTACATTGTCCTTCCTTTTCCTATTAACCCCACACCTTTAAGTCTGCCCCCCAATGTTTGTTTTTTTTTTAAAGAAAATTTAAAATAAGGAAACAGTTTAGTTAAAACAATTAACCTACTCCTCCCTATTTGCATTGCTCTGCTTGCATACCATGTCCTTTTCTCCACATCTTTCTTTCATCTTGTCTATTTAGACAGTACGCTCTTTGGAGTGGGGCATGGTTTTTTACAATGTGTTTGTGCACTACCTAGTGATGTGTTGGGTATAAATAACAACTGATAGACAGTTGTCATTTGTATGACAGGGCTGAACATTTCTGGATTCTGTGGTTGTTTCTTCAGAGCAAGGGCAGTTATTATGCATGTAGTCAAAAGCGTGAGAGGGCCCTCAAACAGATTCAGTGTATGAATGGTTGTACGTACCAGTGTACTTACATTGTAGGCCTCAAACTGAGCTCTTTGGCTCCTTTCAGTTAGGAGGATACTTTCCCTTGGGAAATCAATGTAATTTCCTGCTTTTAGGGTTTCTTGAACTTCTCAAGCAGTTAATACTCGACTCTCTTGGTGACAGGCAGAGGTAGTTAGCTGTGTTCGCTTGAAGTCAGGCAGAAGGCAGGGCAGGTGTCTTGGGCTGCTTGCAGATATGGAAAAAAACCCAAAACTGGTGCCTTACTTTAAACTCAGTGCGCTCTGGCGCCGAGCTGAGCGCACGCCTAGAAGAGGCAGCACCTTAATTAAACCCAGCTTTCCCAAAGTCTGTAGAGATCAGGTGCTTTAGTGGCACTTTTTTGGTGCTTTTACCTAGTAGCTGATTGAATTGGCTTTAGTTAAAAGCACCAAAAGGCCCCACAGAAGCACCCAATCTTTACAGGTGCTATGGACCCAGGACGAAGTAACATGCTGCTGCTTCTGGTAGGGCATGGGGGGGTGTCCCCCCACATCTGTCAGCACCCTTAGACACTAACTCAGAGAAACGTGAGCTTTTGTAAGTGACAGCCAACTTCTTTAACGTTTGACAAGAGCTTGTGCTTTTCTGAACCAGTTAGTCTCTATGGTGCCACCCTGTCCTGCCTGACATCTCTCTAGGTGACAGATACTGCTAGTTAGCTCACGGGCCTGGCCTGCTGTAGCTCTTCCTGTGTTGGTTAATTGTTTTGAACACCAGTGTGAAGTTACTTCTACTTTCCACGTCTAGGATAGCTGTGTGTCAGTAACTGGTATTTTGCAGTTAACGGTATATAAACAATCCTCCTTCAGCCAGGCTGTTTCAAAGCAAAATGCTTGGTATATCAAGAGGACTATCTGAAACTCGTAAATACTAAATGCTTATTTGTTCAGTGGTTGGAAGTCAAGAGGACTTACTCTAATCTGATTTCTGGGGCATGATCTGTGGTCCCTTTCTCCTGTCCAAGGTTTCTGTCCTAATATCACAAGAGTTCAGGTGTCAGTGGTAAATAAACCACTTCCTTAACCAGAAAAATTAACCAATGGGTACCCAGTCAGGTACTTGGTTGAGAAATGAAGTTAAATAACATGCTGTGTATACCATTAAGAGGACTGATTTCCCTTCCATAAGGCGTGACTGTGTCCAAGTGTGGCGATGCAATATACACGTTTCTGTTCCGTATCGTATGTGGATTACATTAGCACAAAAGAATGTATGAGCATAACTTCAAGTTATAGTTACGATTCCCCGGCTTTCCCTGTTTGTGGGTGCAAGAGAATGGTTGGGTTCTGATCTGTTTTGCTGTGCAAAGACGCGCTATTAGAAATCATGATCTTAAATTGGGCAAAAGAGCCCAGTGCACTACAATAACAGCAGGAAGGGGCACTTTTTTTCTTCCTTATGCATTTTGTGCTTAGGGCGTTTCCTGGTGCATCTTGTTTGAATACTTTCAACATTGATTTTTCAGGTTTTGTTTCAAGTCTTTTATTTTAGAGTTGCAGCGATACCTCTTTCCTTAGCTCCCTGTGCCCCTCACAAAGATTTATGTCAGAGATTGTGTGGTCTTTTGTGCCCGCTGACTTTGTAAAGTGATGACATTTCTGTTAGGTTAATGTGGCTCCCATTTCATTTTAAAGTAGATCAGATTTTTTAGCTCTAGTGCAATTCTTTGTTAAGCCGTCACATTAATAAAGTCATTGCAAAATATCCCATGACTTTCCAATTTCTTTTTATATCATAGAAGATGATGCACCTGAGGAGATCATCTAATCCAGGCGTGTCATACTCACCTTGGGCTCTGGGCCTGATTGAGGCTGAAGGGGCTGTTCCCGAGCCAGATCTGGCCCAGGGGATTGGGGAAACAGTGGAAGAAAAGCCAGCAAGAGTGGGCCTGGCAGCCACAGGGTAACCAAGGGTTGTGTTGTACATGTTTTATTCTCCCTCAGCTGCCAATGGCCGTGTCCACCAGGGACCTAAGACCCCAGATTGCATGGCAGGCACCACCTGTCACTGGTCACTCCTCTAAACTCTGTGGCCCACAGTGGTGTACATGGAGCAGCTCTGAAAGCTGCATTTTGGCTGTGGACCGTGCGTTTGACATCCCTAATCTAATCCATCCTCTTCCCCAGGAAGGATCAGCTCTTTTTGAGCTGTTCATGATGGCTGTTTGTTTAGTATGTTCTTTAAAAACTTCCAGAGATGAAGAAGACTTAGTGTGGTCCAAAGTCAAAGAGTGAGGAACTCTGGCTCTGCTTAGTTCTAGTTTGCCGCTGGGTCCCAGCCTGCCTGGGCACTTGGAAGGAGTTACTTTACTCCTCTGGAACTCAGTTTCTGCTCTTCAAAACGGGGGCAATATTTGCTTTCCTCTCTGAAGCACTTTGAGGTCTATAGAGAAGTCCTGCGTGAGACCAGTGTTGTCTTTATGCCAACTGTTATCTCAAGAAGCAGTGGATGTAAGGTCTTTTTTCAGTGATGGATAAGTGATATTTTATGCTGCTTCTAGTAACGTGTTTTCTGAACTAAGACTCCCTTGTCTGCTTTATTTGTGACAGAGCTGTGCTGGGTCAGAGTATTGAAGGGGATGGCTTTGTGAATTTTAGCAGACACAGTTTTCACTCAACCCAACCCAAATGTCAACTCTCTCACAGCTGTTATAGGCATTGCCATTGCTGATAAATGTTACAGTGACCTTGCAATTTAGTTAATAAATTCAGTAAAGCTATTCTTTCACAAGTTGACTCCTTTCCCATGACAATTTCTAGTCCAGAAATACATGAAAGCTTAAAAAAAAGGTTCCTAAGTGAATTTCCTGTTTGTTCACTTTCTTCTCTAATATACTCTTTGTGTATCTGAATGAAACAGAATTAGGGCTAATTTGGTTGATTGGCTGCAAAACAAAAGTATTCAGTGCTAAGAATGGGAAATGAGAAGGCCTCTCTGAAATGTTACTTCTTTGCATAATTGGAATAGATTATAATTATATAGTTGCGGTTTTTAACTTTGGATTTGCTGTAAACATGGTCACATGAAATGTCTTATTGCTCACTTTTGACAATTTAAACGCAAGCTCAGTCCTGGGGATATGCGTATACGCTTCTATAATAGCATTTCCTGTTTCAAGCAGCGTGACAAGTTGCATTAAACTGACTCTTCAATTCCTCTTCAGACTCCTCCCACTAAATTACAGCTGGTCAATAAGACTAAGTCAAAATGTTGACACAAATCAATAAGATCAATCATCTGCCAGCTCCTAAATAGAAAGTGAGGGGGAGAAGCTGAAGGTCTAAGCATAGCCACAGATGAAATAATTCCCAGATGGAAAACTTCTGCCAAGACACTTCTTAAGAGTATAAATGAAAGCCCTGTCCCATTAATAATGAATTAACTGGGGCTGTAATTCACTGCTCTCTGCCCCAAAGAGTTTGCAGTCAAATATCGAGCAAGGCCATTCACTGGACAGCAGTTGGGCAAGGGGAGGTGTGTAATGAGAGATTCCTGGAAGGAAACGAAGACTGTTTGTCTTGTACTTGTGGAGAGAGCTGAGCAAAATATGAGGAGTGCTAGCTTGAAGCTGGGGTGAGAGGACAAGACCTTTTAGAGGGCAGAAGAAAACTGCAGGTTGGGTTAACGTTGCATCGTGAGACAGAGGGAGATGGGTTTGCTATGATCAGGGGCAAAAAAACAGTGAAGGGATTTGGAAGTGGATGCTGACATAGTTGTATGGTTGTTGCCATCCTCAGTAAGTTGTGGAGACTCTTTGTTAATGGAAGTCTCATGCATCTGAGAAATGAGTTTTCCCTGCAGGTTTGCTTATGTGAATGTTTGAGTAGTGTCTTTTACAGGGCTTCTCTCTTCCTGTGTGTACATGAAAAAGGGGTAGCCCAGATAGTTCAGGGCCTGCCTTTAATGGCTATTTTGCAGTGCGTGGAAGTGGTGTTGTAGTTCTAGCAATGTTCCTCCTTTCTTTGCTGCTTCCTACCATGATGCAAAGTCTATGCTCACCACTCCTGCCTTCTAGCTTGTTCTGAACTGCTGCTTTCTTTTCCACCTACTGCACGTGAGGGTTTGTTCCCCTGCCCCCTTACCATTTGGGGCATCCGTCTTCCTTCGCCTCTCCAAAGAGGGTTAACCTGCAGTGCCCCTCAATGCCTCTACCTAGCTGCAGCACGTTAGAGCCGGTCTGAATGTCTTCTCTGGCTCTCCGACCACCCCATTAGCTGGCTCCATTTTCTCACTGTATTAGCTGAAGCAGAGAGCTCCTTCCTACCTGTTTGTAGAGAGACAAAGCAAGCAGAGCACAGGGCTCTAATGGGGAACTCATTCTTACTATATTAACAAATTGCCCGTCAAAAATGACTGGGGGGTGGGGACGGAGCATTGCCACCCACCACCCCGCACCGCCACTGCCTCCCAAGGTGTAGGGTGGGAGTTTGCATGTGGCTGCTGCTACCGCCCACCACCCCGTGCTGCCACTGCCCCGCATCCAGCCATGCTCCATCCTCTTCCCTTGCCCCCAGCACCGCATCCGACCCCTCACCACTGCCACAGTCTTGACACAGCATTGGCTGAAACCATACCCTGCTGGGAGCCATGCCCCCCAAGAGCGTCATGGGCAGGCAGACAAACACACATACAGATGGGCTAAGTCCCTTAGATGGATGGATAGATATCTATCTATCTATTTATCTATCTGGAGAGAGATCTGTATCTAGATAGATAGATAGATATAAATCCTTACACTGTGCTGCAGTGTGAAGCCCATTTTGAGTTCTTGAGGTGTTAGTTCTTGTGCTATGTAAGAAGTTTAGCGAGAGACCCTGACTCTACCCCACAAGTGTCGCTTCTTTTGATTTTTTTTTTTTTTTTTTCTTCGCACCTGCAAATAATTGTAGACACATTTGATAGCAATACCTGATTTACTGGTGCAATCAGGTAGCGTGATGTTTCACTGCTATGAAGTGTGCCATCAAAATTGCACCCACTATTGTCTGCAGGTGTAGAAATGAAGGCCGCTTTGGCAAATCAAGCCCATTATCTGTAAATGAAGGGAAGGACGGTTCTTGTCTTATAATCTCTGGGTTCAGAATTCTAAAGTCTTGATTTGAGTTTCTCTGCGCGTACCCTTAGCAAGCTATTTCAAGAAGATAAATACATAAATGTTTTATCACCTTGATTTGCCATCAACCATTGTGCTGGGTGCTAGTAGATGGATTTTTTTAATTAAATATAATTTATCTAATCCAAGTGGGAAATATAAGTATATGATTTATTTTGTGTACGGTGATTTTAGGATTCTTTAGAAGGGAGGAAAAGTAACTCCCCTCCCCTCCCCCTTGAGGGCTGTTTAAAAGCAAATAAGCAAAATCAAAACAAACTGCACTTTAGTAAAAGTAATATATTTCACACAAGAAGGCAAATAAAAGCATCTGATGTGTTGGAACTGCAGTAAAGCTGAAAATTAATAATCAGTGAGCTGGCAATGGAAGAGACTGCACTCATTATGAATTTGAGGAAATGTGGAGATAGCTTATTAAATATCAAAATATTTTAATGCTTAAGTTGCTTCAGTCAGAAATGTAAAAAATGACTAATCTCCAGTTGTAGCCCTCAATCCTGCATGCAGCGCATAAAGTTAAGACTGAGGCTGAAAACTGCACATTAAGTGTCTCTCTCAACTTTGATCAAAGGGAGTTAAATTTCAGCTGAGTATGACTTCTTAGAGACACTTTTTCTCTACTGTAAAATCTTCAGGAAAAAATGGGGTTTTGGCTACCTAAAAATCATGAGAAGCAAGGAAACAAACAAAAGTCCTTCTTCTCTTTCTCATTCTGCTTCTTACCTTTGAAAGGTAAGGCTGCTACTTGCATTATAATGGAATAATATATCAAGTGAGTGATCACATCAGGCATGGACACTTACCAAATCACAGTGAGATAACTGTGAATAACTCTCTAGTTTCAACAATTTGCATGGCCATTAACAATTGATGGGTTTCCCTTAGAACCGCATTATCTATGGCAGCAGGATCTATTCCTGTATACCGTTTCTGCATATTAAGTACCAGAGAAATTCTCAAAAGTAATGGTAATAAAACTGTACCAGCAGCAAGGTGAACGATATCAGTCAGAATTTTAAGGCAACTTTTTTGAAGACGGGGAACTATTTGGGGCAATCATGCATAATATTCTCCTTTTCTGTCCCACAGTCTCCCTTTGCATACAGTGTTTAAGTTCTGTAGCTCTTATTTCAAGCCTATTGTTAACTTTCCTCGTTATTACTTGTCATGCTTTCAGGCTCCAAGTTTGGATTTGGGAAACAGATCACTTTACTGAACAGGATTTTTTTTTTTTGGCTTGGACACAGATCTCAAGCAGCTTTTATGTATAGTTGCCATAAGATAAATCATGTATGCACAGCTAAATTTGGCATCCACAGATCACTAGATATTTCTTTTATGGGAGTGTATTTCAGGTGGGTGTGAAAGATGAGTTGTACTTCTGGGGATCATGCCACCATTTTAATCAAAAACCACGAAGCCCCTTCCTCTCAGTACTTTTATCTGCTGCCTCCAGAATGTCAGAACTCTCTGAATCCTCCTGTCATGCTGATTTCTTTTTTTTCAGACACAAGCCGCTCTCATCTATCTTTTTTCTTCCTCTTTGTCCTGCTCTTGTGGCAAGATTAAAGGGAATCCAAGAGCCGGAGATGGGAAAAGGCGGAGTTATCAAAGTGTGAGTGGTATTAGGGCTCTATGAAGACGTGGGGATGACACTTGAAAGAAAGAATAGGGGTGCAGAAACATTTTTCTGTAGACTTCAACATACCATAGTCATCTGCTAATTTGAACACACACAAATGCAATGGCTTTTCCATGTCACTCACCAAAAAATTAATTGTGGCATACTGTAATAGGGTTTTAGTTTCACCATTTTTTTTCGGAATAAACTCCTGTAGATCCTCTGGTCTTTTATTAAGCCATATAATCAATTAGAAGCTAAATTACAACTGTTAAGACAAAAGAACAAAGACTACTCTGCATGCTTAGGGTCCTATAAACCAGCACAAATGGGAAGAATTTGAAAGCTGTGCCTACCAGCTGCAGAAGCCTATCCTCATGGGGAGGGAATTCCCTGGGCAAAAAACCTACCTGTCTGGAAGCTCCTGCCTCTGACAAAACAGACCAAAGCTTGTGAGCCAAGTGTAGAAAAAACCCAGCTTGTCTGGTGCTGCTGGTGAGACATTAAGATTAAGGCAGCACTTTATTACCTTGCATCTAAGTTAAAGGTTTCATAAGCTTTAATTATGTACTGTTGATTTTTATTTTTTTTAGTAGTTACAACAGTTACAGAAGACTTGCGGCTCACACGTTTTTTGAGTCCTTGATATAGAAGAACCTTCTGCTCCTAGGTAACTTCCAGATCAGCTTCAAAAAACGAATGACAACCAAGGGCAGTGATACTCAACAAGGGAACTGTAGCACCCGGGGGTGCCGTGAGATCATGTTAAGGGTTCCACTGGATGCTGTACATTAATATTAGCATGGTTAGGTACTCTTATTGCATCTTAATGACATTTAAAACAAAAGAAAAACCAGTGCTTAAACTGGGAGAACAGATTTTCTAATAGTGTGCAAAACGCCTGCACATGATTCACAAGATAAACCCAGAGATTTCAAATGGGAATCCATAGTGTCAAAAATATTCTAACCTGTTTTGGTCTTCCTGAGTTCTTTGCAATGGAAGAATTGTTCTATTAATTTTTTTCCTAGGTAGGAAACAAGGGAAAGCTAAGAGTTGGCATTTTCTCAGAGGTGCTTTGAGTCCAGAAGGTTGAGAACTACTGACTAAGGGTATGACTACACCGCCTCCATGCCAGGAAAAGAAGCATGACACATCTACTTCCTCTTCTGTCTGAACCACATCCTGGAAATGAGACAATTTGACTACCTTAGAGTGGTCCTGACATGCCCATTGCTGCTCTTAGGTTCTTTGTCTTAGGCTTGCTTCTGGATGTCCTCAGGACTGCTCTAAGCTGGCTACATTGCCCCAGTTGTGAGATTTGGTACGTGCTGAGTGGGAATGAGTAGATGGGACCTCTCCCTGTTATAACATGAAGACATATGAAGAACATAGGTCTTTTTTGTAGAAGGTAAGGTGAGGTCTGCATTTTAGAAGCAAACTTTTCTAGTAACCTGGAGATAGTGGGAGGTCTGCAAACCAAGGCTGGAACATAGCAACAGCAAAGATGTCCAGAGTTATCTCTGAACTCTACAAATATCCTCCTGTAGTGGGGCTATCATGTCTCTTTATCCTCTTCTTTCTACATGTCTGCACCATCCTTGTCAGACATGCTGCTGCTTTGTCTTTCTTCTTTGTTTCGACCATAACAAATATCCCTGCTGCCATGATTCTTAAGATGTGTTCTTACAGTGGATCCCTAATCCTATTCTTAATCACTTGCCCTAAATATTTATCATAAAATCAGTGCATTTTACACCTGCCATCTTCAAAAGAGCTGTCATCTCAACTGCTGCCAGGCTTCTGATGCCTGTTTCATGTCGTGCAGTGGAATACAAATAACAGTAATGAATGAAGTGATTAGAATATGCATTCATTTTTTGTTTGCGTGCTTGTTTACGGCAAAGGAACTTCATTGAACTTCAATGAGAATAGATTATTTTTTTTGTTCCATTTTCAGTTTTTAATGGTTTGCAAATGTTTCTTGTACCTACCATTTTTTAAATTTAGTTGAAAATATTTCTAAATTGATTTACAGCAAAATGATTGTCGTTGAGTTCTGCTGTGATATAGTCTTATAAAATAAGGGAGCTAAACATTTGAAGGCATTTGAGTGCAGAGACTGTCTAATCTTAAATTGTCCCACTGGTTGCTTGTTATAATAATTAATAATTACTATTTAAGTTAAACTTTATTGCAAGGGTAAGAATGTTTCACAATAATAGATGCACTGATTAGTATAATTACCTCTTGTGGTCCTATTACAGGTGGGCTACATTAACTGGTTGGTTTAACAAGGTTCAGAATCCAGTGTGTATTTGTAAATTAATTTTATTTAGGAAATGGTTAAGGTTGAAACTTCCTATCAATAGATTCTCCCCCATGCTTAGATAATCTCTTCAAGGTAAAGCATAGAAACCTGGACTTGAAGAGACTCTTCACTCTCCACTTCATGTTACGCTGTAACTTCATTGTTTCGTTTCCCAGAAAATCTCCATCGTGGGACGAGATGTTGGAGAGAATTTTCGTTTTCCTTTGGAGGAGATTTAAATACATATCAGATCCAATGTGGAAAACTGCTCTTGCTGTATGACTAACGTCAGCCTTACCCAAGCAGTCTGTCTCTCAACCCCAGAATTGCATCTTAATGAAATTTTAAACTAAAAAGAAAAACCGATGCTTAAACTAGGAAAACAGATTTTCCAACAGTGCCTCCATGGGTGTGGCTTGCTTTTAGTTGACTTGCTGAAAAGTCATATTTAACTTGATTTTCCTAGAAGAACACCAACCAATTTTAGCTGCTAGAGTTGCACTAGCTTGGCTTGCCTCTTTCTGAAAAGATCAATGGCGTTCTTCCAGTTGTGGAGAGAGGGCCCTTGTTTCAGACGGCAGGTCTTGTCCCGCACGTCTCTGTCACGCAAGGAAGGGCTGCTCGAGAGCAGCGGACCCACTGCTCCCAGAGAGTAAAGAGAATTCATCCCCTTCGTCCAGCTCCCATGTGATTGCAGCCTGAAATCACTTTGCACATCCTTTGCCTTTTCTCTGAAGTGTCAGTACCACGCTCCGGTTCAGCAGATCTTCCACCACGGCTGAAGAGCCAGAGCTCACGTACTACGAAGGAAGTGTGTGTTACCAACTGGACCTTCTATGCCATTTTAACACCAGTGGTGTTAAATTCCCATTGATTTTTCCGTGCCTTTTGATTTCTGCAAAGATCGGCATTAATTTTTCACAAAAATGAAATCCATAAATGACCTTGCACAACAGCACCAGCTCCGCTGACTCCAGCTCTAAAGTAATAGGCTTGTGAATGTGTTGTCTTGCCATGCAGGCTCTGAGGGGAGGGGGCACTCGACAGCTCCAATCGGATACGTTTGCTGCCTACCTGCTGGTTTCAAACAGTATTAATTTTTATGCGTTCATTGTGCATTGTGTTTAATTAAAAGCAGAGCTGCTCACAACAGCGCTTGAAGAGATTTCTCCCCTCCCCAACCTCACTAAAATGAATAAAACAAATAGGCATCTGGTATTTGTTTTGTATAACACAATCCTCATAAAATGAAGAGTAATAAAA
Organism: Crocodylus porosus; assembly: GCF_001723895.1. Classification (NCBI taxonomy): domain Eukaryota; kingdom Metazoa; phylum Chordata; order Crocodylia; family Crocodylidae; genus Crocodylus; species Crocodylus porosus. The sequence continues at coordinate 248,570,257 of NW_017728886.1, read as the reverse complement.
CATAATTATCTGTAAAGGCTTGTTTTATAAGCATAGGAATAAGCTTGTTTCTACCTTGTTTTTCATTCTACCCACAGGATAAAGGATTTATTTGTAAATTTCTCTCTCTCTTTTTTTTAACCCTCTTCCAATTAGTTAGTCTGTGATTAGAACATTTTAAACAATTCCACTTGTGTAATGGGCGGTGTGTGTGCATGCTGTGGTTTTTTTAAATACACACTTTAAGGGTATGCTGAGGGAGGGGAGTAGGAGAGATATAGAGCCCTTTCTTTAGGATTATTTTCCAAACTATTGCTTTTGTTTTAAAATTAAAAAAGAAAAAAGGGGCGGGGGAAGGCATCTCCAGTCCACAAGAAAAGCAGCCAAAATTTGGCAAAAATCAGTGCCCCTAGAGCTAAGACTTAGTTAAATGGGGTCTGATTCTGTGTGTCACAGTACTTGCTGTGGGAGCCCTGTGACATTCAGGATACAGGTAGAGTGTGCTGGATTTTGGTCCCTGTTACCCTTGGGAGATCTTTCTCCCCTGCTGAAATGTTTGATGCCTGCTAGGGCATAGTGGGCCTAATCTACAACCCATCCAAATCACTGGGAACATGCTTAGTTTTGAATGGGGTGTCACTCAGGGCTGGACTCTGACTTGGGTGTAATACAGGCTAGCCCCCAATTTTTATCTTTTCTTTTTGTTGTCAAGCAGCGTACGTTTATACCATGTGGTACTTTGACAGCCTTTACTTCTATCAGAAAGTAGCCATGCTTTGGGGTCTTGCTTACCCCTTCTGTAGTAGCTTCCATTGCTTCCATCCGGCACCGTATGTGCGGATGGTGTTCTCCCGTGATACTGTGTCCTCCACTGCAAGATTTCAAAGAAGCTAGACTTGGTAACAGTCATGCAGCATAGTATTTCACTGGTGACAGTTTTATGTGCTTCTGTGATGTTGCAGAGCCTTGTATGCAATATTGACTCATTTGTTGGCATTGAAGTCCAAGCATTTTGCTAGGAAATGGTGGAAAAAGAGCACATAAACTAGTCAACTGGGTCTACATATTTTAATAATAAAGCCTCAGAGACTTCTTGCAGGGTTTTTGGTTGTAGCTGTGAGGCTTCTTTGCACCAAGTGGGGCTGAGGCTACATTTGTACTATACAGAGCTACGTTTGTACTATATGCCTGTCATTTATTTTGAATAATGTTGAGGATACTTGCTCACTGTTAGTGATCCAAACTGTAGGGCTTAATCCTGCCAGGGGCTGGGCACCTTCAACTCAGTGGGGACTTTATAGCTCTCAGATTCAGGCCCTATGCTAGTTTGTGCCATTAATTAAACTGATACATTTTTCTTTTTTTGAGGATTCTATAAATTCCCACCTTCTCAAAGGCAGATATGACTTAAGTGCTGCTTTCTCTGTGCAAGGCGAGCCTTATAATTTTGAATCTTGATTAGCAGTTGCTTTTGTTCTTCCACAAGGCTCGGAAACAATGGGGTTGAAAGCATATAACAAATTGCTAAATGATACCCTCCCGGCAAGAGCGTTCCCCCTCTCGAAAGCACTCCGGCTGCATTTTCCTCTCTAAAAAGCAGCTTACATCAGAACAGCCACAGACAAAACGCCGAGCTGTCCGCTGCCGAGGCCAGAAGGCACTTCCACAACAGGCATTATTCCTGCCTGTCTTGAAAGCAGTTTCAGTTGGCGTTTATGGACTGATCTGCTGCTGCAATGTCTAGAATGGTTTACTTAAAAGAAATTTTTCTCCTCTCTTTTTTCCCTCCCCTCTTCCCAAATTCCCTGGAAGATATTAGCACTGCATACAAGTTGCTGCTGGCTTTAGTTGTTCTTGACAGGATCGCGGTGGCTATTCTGTGCCTTCAGTCAGCCGATTACCGTCAGCAGCTGATAAGGTGATGGAAGGTACCCTGTTATGCGAGCTGGTTCAGTTCCCATGGCCAGGAGTCTTTGATCTATTCAGACAGGAGCCCATCCCCCACCGAAGACATGGGGGTTGGGTGCCAGATTGTACTCTGGCTTGTAAATGTGTCATCTTGCAGAACAGGCTCATGTCGCATGTAAGCCCAATGTGCTGTATATTTTGGAGACTATAGACTCCAGCAGTTCTTAATTTACAAGTCAAATGATCCGAATTGGAGAAGTGCACGCTTCCTCTCCTGCAGTATAGCGTGCCATTTCGCCTTTCACCAGGTGTCCCAACTGAGTGTCTTCATGTCACTTCTTATCTCAGGGGCTCCATTTTCCCCTTTGTAGAGCAGGGATAATATCTACCTGGAAGGGTTGTTGAGGCTTAATTAATGTCTGCAAAATGTTTCGAGACCCTTACTGCTGTAAATGCTCAGAAGTATTGTGGTTTGAAGTTGAATTGGCTTCTAATTGGAACTTTTTTGTGTGTGTTACTGGATTGAATGGAATTTGCTTCACTGGTATAAATGTGAAAAAGAAAAAACCCAACAATTGGCTGCAGTTGTGCTCTTGCTGCAACATATCTTTTATTTTGCTATTTTCTTTAGCTTACAGGTAAAATCGCTTACATTTTTCTTTCTTGTGCCTGACAAATTCCATTGTTGGGACAGACATCCATGGCACTCCTCATCAGTGTAACTACGCAACCCTTATACAAATGACTTCCCTGCCCAGTTTGGACTCCTTCCCCATTGTGCATCTGACTCAAGGTGCTGCTGAGCTTGGGATTTTTGGGGCACCTTTGCACTTGTTGTGTGCATATTTAAGGCTGAATCGCTTGCAAAGGATACTGCTAATTAAGGTTTAGAAAGCAAGTTTCAATTTAAAAATCAGGCTGACTTGAACCTTCACCTGACATTGCAATTTTAGTTGGAAATTTCAAAGCAGTTCAGTTGTACAGGACAATGCACGGGATTGCTCTACTTTAGAACAGCCAGACCTTGTACTTAGAGGTTGTTCAGATTACTGATTTATTCTTTATTTTTATTCAGCTCAGACACGAGGTGAAATCCTGGTTCCAAAGAAATCAATTGCAAAACTTCCGTTGACTTCAGAAAGGCTGGGATTTCACTGGTTGTATAATCAAGCATCAGTAAAATCCCAGAATTAATTTTCTTGGGTCATCAGTGAGGGGCTATGCATTAGAAAATAATGTGGTAGATAAAATAATCACAGTGGAAAAAGTGATAGACGTGTGAATTTGAAGAGAGTCTTGACTCCTCCATCTTGTCTGGACAAGGGAATGCCAGAATGAAAGGGGCGAGCCAGAAAGTGCGGCTGCCCTTTCGGTTTGCTTAGAGTCAGGTGTCACCTCTGAGTAGCCCACCCCATATTTTTTTTACTGTGGAAGCTGATGGGGCTTTTGTAACTGCTTTGAGTGGTAAAAGGTTGTGGTTTGTAAGTACAAAGAGACCAGTCCCCATTTAATACTGATCTGCAAATGAGTAAAGATTTCCTGCTGTTTCTCATTTCGTTTCTTTGGGTGTGTGATCTTATAAGGACCTGCATTTTCTTTAATTAGCTTTTTCCTTTTTTTTTACTAAAGAAGCCAAGCATGTCTGAGTGTCCGTCATGCTTATTTGGCCAAATGATAGAATCTGAGTGCCTGACAGTCTTTTAATGTAGTGTATTTTGGAGAGTATATTTTGTTACTACCCCTGTGTAGTAGCAAAGCGCTGTTATCCCCATTGTACACATTGGGAAATGAGGCAAAGTGAATTAGATAAGGTTACCAGGAAGACTTTGGCAAAGTAGAGAAATGACCTCAAGTCTTTAAAATCCTGTCCTACTATCCTAACCACTGGATACCCTCTTCCTCTTAGCCTGTGGTTACTCCAGTTTACATTAGTTAACTAAGTCTGCATTTTAATAATATCCTGGGTGATCAGTGAAATGCTAGAAGGAAGAAAGTGAGGAATAACAGATACTCGAGGGATTGGAAAGAAGAAATCAGTGTTTCTTGGTTATATGTTTAGAATATTTGAAGCTGTAATCTAAAGTTCTCCCTTCTATGCAGAGAGATCTAAATAGTAGCCAAAGTTTTCAGATGTAGAGAACAAGTGGGAAAATAGCGTTCACTAAAATGAAAACTTGCACTGTAATATAATACTGTGCATGATGTTGCTAGTAATGTATACCTAAATAGAGACTCCTGTACTCAGCTCTTGGGTTAGGGACAAGTCTTCTATATTTATCAGTTTTTTTTCTATTTTTGTAGCACATCATGTTACATTGTGTTTCCTTTCTTTCTTTCTTTTAAAAAAATCTATATTCATTCCAGACTATGTTGTTGCCTCATTCTGGGATCAATTGTACCAGACCTCTGGCATCAGTGTATTTAAATAGCTGCAAATTATTAGTATTTCTAGTCTACAGGATCATGGAAACAACGATTGTATTAGTTCATGCTGTTAATAATGTCCCTTTTTTTTTTCTGATCACTTTCCTTTTTGTTCTGAAAACATGATCCAACTCCTGTGGAAGTCCATAGAAACAGGTAGGAGTTGGATCAGGCATAAAGTGAAAGGTGATGTATATGCAGTATGTATTCACTTGCATACCACACACACCTTTCCCCCAGAAATGAGCCCTCCAACACTGGGGTCTTAAGCAGGAAAGCTGCTGGCATGGAGAGGAAGCATGGGGATGCTACAGGGGAGGAAGCATGGGGATGCCATGCTTCCTCCCTTGCAGGCCTCCTGGAGGGGTGGGGGGGGGGGACAGAGTTTACCCGTTAGGGTTAGAGATACAGTGTTAACCCTCTCACAACTACAGCCCCTGCAGTCAGGATCTCCTGTGGTCAGCATTTAGCCGGGACTGTGGAAAAATCTTTTAAAGTTCATTCTGCCTTCCTAAAGCAAGGCACGTGTCTTATTTGGTGATGCATGGTGCATGAGAAAAAACGGTAATTATCAGACACAATCAGCTAGACTCATAACTCACCACATTTACCTTCTGAGCAAATCAGGAGTATAATTATGTGGAGAATCAAGCATAGGTGGATTAAAAAAACAGAATAGTGTAATTTAATAAAAAAACCCTCTATTGTAATGTTTTGTGTCTAGGATAATAAGGAGGAAAAATAATTTCTCATTTTTGTCTTTTACTTTGGTGCTGTGTCATGTGATAGTGGGGAGAGCTAGAAAGACAGACTATCTTTTCCTGAACTTATGGAGCAGATCCTATTCTAGCATTAAGTATCTAAGTGGCACTTGGGTATCTAAATGTGAACTTACTCCACTCTGCTTGAGTCTCTCAAAAATGAGTAATGTACCTTTTGTAACACACCTTCATTTTAGTTTTGAGATCACCATAAAATGATCGAGGCCGAGGAAGAAGGCTCATCCGGTTTAGGCATCAAACTGAGTTCTTGTCTGGGGGGGGAGACATGCCCCCCCTCCCCATGCAAAATCCTCTTCCCCCTGAAACCCTCAAGTGCCTGAGAACCGGTTTTCTACCTAATGGGATCTAGTCCTGTGACCTTCCATAAGAATGACTTTGTATTTTGTTTCATTGACACGGGGATATCAACTGTCTAGAAGTACTTTTGAGACCCTTTGATAAAATATTCCACATAGAGGTAGCAGCTCCTGCCATTAGACATGGGCTTTGAGTGAGGCAGAAGTAATATGTTTACCTGCATGTGCTCTGCAAACTGTACCCACTGCATCATCAAAATGGCAACCTCTGGGAGTGAAGGATGCCAGAAAATTGGTACACTAAAGAATTGGAGGAATGAAAAGTTTTTGTTCAAAGAGACTAGGTCATGCTCTTGCTTGTAAAAAATATAAATAAATAAATAAAATCCCCTGACACTTTTTGCAGGAAGGCTTAGTCTTTTTAAGGCCACCTCTAGAAGTTATTTACACAATAAACTACATGAAACTTGCATTATCTAATGACAAGTGTCAAGGTTGACCTTTATGGGACTTGTACCTGTGGTTCCAGGGAGATAAATTATTTCAAACTGGAAAGTTAAATAAAAATAATATAAGGGTGTTCAGCAAGAAAGGAATGACTTACAAGTCTGATTTATTAATGACAAGCAAAATGCATCCATTACGATTCACTGGCTAAACATCCTTTCTTTTCTGTAATACAAAAAGCCGAAAACACCAGCTTGGACCCATCGACTTCTGATTAATGACAGATTTGCCTGTAATGAGAGTACTGTTAGTTATATCTTGGTGCTGCATTATTTCTTTATTTGAACTTATGTCTGTGGGATGTGCATGAAAGTGGTGATGGGTATTGACCGGTCTAATCTGACTGTATGTTTAATCACACTGCAAAACGAGTCAAGTGGATAGTGTTTCAGATAGTAGCTGTGGAGAGTAAAATGACATAGTAAACTGAGCCCTGGTGATTCATTGGGGACAGCGGAGAGGATTGTTGTTACATTATAGTGGGAGGTACTGCCAAGGAAATACTACTGTACAATTAAATAGGGCTGTTAACAGCATGACTGATTTGATTCATTAATGACAATAGAGTATTCTTACATTGGCTTTTCCTTACAGCTCCTGGGTGAAGACATGCATGGAAGAAAGACAAATGGGAAGAAGTATGTGAGAATTAGAGGAAAGAGAAATCTGAGATCATGTGCCCATGTAGTGGGGGTTTTTTGAGCCTGTGTATCCTGTAAGCCTGAGTGATTTCCAGAACAAGCTTGTTGTGAAGCCAGTCTGCATTACATTAGTGGTGGGCAGGCAACAAATTCTGATGAAACTTCTTCACACAAGGGCTTCTCCTTCTGTTGACTTCTTTACTGAGTGAGAAATGGCTTCTGGTGGTCTGTTGCATGGAGGGAGAGTGTACCAAGATGCGTACTTCTTTCTACAGCCATTTTGCAGGTCTCTTCTATTATTTTGGTTTTGAATAGCACTCAGATAGAAAGAAAGAAAGAAGAGACTTGCAAAAGTTTGTCTTTAGAAAGATGTATGCATTTCTGGTACAGTCTCAATCCGTGCAACAACGTGAACACCAGAAGCCCTTTCCTACCCAGTAAACAAATCGGCAGAAGGACAAGCCCTTGAGTGAAGAAGTGTCATATATAAAGCTGCTTTCTGACCAAGATATTTCCTTCTGTATCACAAACTGTTTTAGCAGGAGTGATGGTTCATTGCTGAGAGCTAGATCTAGGTTATTTTGGGAGCTAGGAGAGAAAAGGTGGTAATGAATTCTCTGAGAGAATCTTCAGTAGGAAACATAGGAGCCCTAGCAGCTAAAAATACTTCTTAAGCAATAAAATATAGGATCATACCAATTAGAAGACTTTCTGGTTTACTTACTGCTGTTTACCCGGGTGTGCGTAGTGGGGAATACCCTGGCAGGGGCTACAGAGATCTAGCTCTCTGACGATAGCCTGAGAATATGTGATACAATTTAGTAAGAAGTGTGCAAGGGTGACCTATTGCCCCAGTTAGCAGCTCTGATTCAGGTGTGTTGTATAGAAGGTATAAATTAGAGCAGGGCTCAGGCTTGTGTAAGTTGGCCCCATAGACAACCAGCATGCACCAGGGTTGGCAAAGTGATCGTTTGGGAGCACTTTACATACTCTACCAGGTGCTCTCAGAGCGATGGTTCTTTTTGGCATAGCCAAATAGATTGAGTGGGACCCAGCATGCAGTACAAAGCAGGATCTGGGCCAGTGATGGTATCTTTCTGACTTTTCTGTACTAGAATTGGTAGGCAATATCAACATTTGTGTGAAAAATTTAGCATTGGCAAAGGGGTATAGGTTGTAGCCATGTTGGTCTAAGGACATAGGCAGACCAGGTTCTTTGGGTAAACTGCGTATCTTTTATTTGAGTTGGTCTTATAAAAGATATCAAATTTACCCAAAGAACCTGGTCTGCATTGGCAAAGATAACTCTTGCGCTGGGGCAGAAGCAGGAGGAATTTTCAGAACAGGAGAGGCCCTATAAGGCCATTCAGCTTCCTCCTCCTCTTCCTCCTCCTTTTTTTCTTTTTAATTCTTTATTTCTCCCCATACTTTGTTTGTTACAGGCTGTGTTAAACATGTTTGAATTTGGGGGAGGGAAGGCCAAGGCATGGCAGAGAAGGACTTAACCAGAGTCCTTCATTTTAAGATGGATGTTACTACGATCCTGTACATAACCAAGTAGTTGAAACAGTCGCAGTATTGCCAACCCCACCGTGTCAAAAATTTCTTAAGACAAACTCTTAAAATCAAGAGATTTGGAATATAAATCATGAGATGCTGTTTTTGAAGTGTGTGGGGGGGTATTTGTGAAGGTATGGGGGGGCTGTAGGTGTGTCAGGGGGACATGTTGGAGCCCAGGGAGGGGGGGATCCCTGCACACCCTCAGTATGTGAAGTACTGTAGGTCAGGAGTGAGAGGTGGCAGCAGGGCTGGGGGAGCTGTGGCTTGGGAGTGAGGGGCAGACAGAGACATACCCACATACGCACGGGCTGGGGCATGTTGCACATCAGAGCGGCAGGTTGCGCGACCAGGAATGTCGGGGAGAGGGGTGCGACTCCCTGCCAATGCATGTACCCCCCAGTGGAGGCATGGAGGGCATGTGCCCCTTAGATTTAGCACATGGGGCAGAAGCAAGCTGAGGGCTGGGACTTTGTACCCTGCTGCTGTTGCCCTGGGAGCCACGCTGTGCGTCCCCTGCTCACCCAGCTGCATCACACAGCTCCCAGGGCAATGCTAGCAGAGGGGAGAGCCTCAGCGGGTAGCCTGCCTCTGCCCCGTTCACAAATCTGGGGAGCATGTGTGTGGAGCAGCAGGGACCTGTGCCCCCCTCCGTCCCCCCCACACTTCTGGACGAGTTCTCCGCAGCTTTGTCGCATGATTGACCTCCATTCACCCCAGCCCCTGTCCTACTCCCTCCCTTACCATAGGGGCCTCCAACTCCCCCTGCCCCACCCCCCTGTTCCCCTCCACAAACTTACTATCGTGGTGCTGCTCTACATGCACCAGAAGAAAAAAATCCTGAGATTTAATCTTTCTATTTGGAGATCATGAGTCTGAGTTAATTTGACTTGGAAATTGGGAGTCTCGTGATTTTTGCAGCCGTTGGCATTGCTGCAGTAGTGGGCTCTGTTCCAAACACAGACTTGTCCTTGTCAAGAGCAAAGTCATATGTATGCAAAGGGCACGTGTATGTAAAGGGATTTTTCTGGCTGTGAAAGGGGGATGGAAAGGATAAAGATGATGAAAGAGATAGCATCAAGGATGGACTGGGCACACGGTCTGAATGAGCTTGGAGATTGCAGCCCTGAGAAGTGCTAAGAGATGTTCGCTTTTGGGCTGAGTGCTAGCTGAAAATGGTTTGGATTTGGGAACAGAGAAATGATGTCCTGTTGTTTGATTCCTTCTGTGTTCAGGGAAACTTTGTGCAGTCTTCAAATGGACAGGATTGCATCAAAAATACCTGATTTTGTCACCAATTTCTCTTTCCAATAGAAATGAGCAACAAGGCATCAAACTATGACTACTTGCTCCAGTCCAAAAAGGGATGAATGTGCTTTTCAAAAAGGAAAACAATGACTGTATGTGTTTTTAAAACCAAGTGTGTTTGCTTTCAAGGCTCTTTCAGTGCATGTAATCTGTTAGGTTAAACCATTTTGCTCAAACCGTCCTATTTTCTGCCTCTTTCCTGCTATTATGCTAATTTTTCTATTTTATGTTTCTATTCTTTTGTGCTGTTTCTTAGTACAGAGAATTTAGCACAGCTCATGTTAAAAACAGGTTTTGCAATAATATTTTAGTTGGTTTTGTTGTAATACAAAATGTGAAATTCATTCAAATATAGCCAGGAAACTAGAAATACTTTTTCTCTCTCTTCTCCCCCCTCCCCCCCACCCTTCTTTTTGGAAGTGTTAAGCAGGAAGAGGAGAGATCCTTACACAATGGAAGTGTTCCCTTTGGCAATCAGATGGTCTTTGTCACCCACTGAATGAACTCTTTAAGTATGGTACTCAACATTGGTGTGTTAAACAATTAATAGTGGTTAAAACTTCCAAACCTTTCAGCTGAACATATTTATTGGTGAAATGAGGCATTTCCTGATCTGAATCTTTCCATAGGAGATCATATTATGTAAGCAGCATGACCTTGTGAACTTCTTGGGACTTAAACATTAGAAGGATGTTATCTTTTATAGCATTAAAAATGCAGTTCATCCAGGTAACTCAGCAGCTCGAACTATTATCAAGGATTAGTACAATGGAGTACTTGTATAAAATATATAGAGGTTGTTCTTACCTTGCAATTGTACATGGACACAAATAGGGTGATTTTAAAATGTGTTCACAGTAACGTATTTGCTTTCTTCTCTCTCTTTTCTCTCTCTGTGTAAATAATTGCTGGTAAAATGAATGGCAAAAAGCACTTGAATGCTAAATTTGACAAATAATTACCTTCTTCTTTCTAACCACAAAGGCGTCTGCATTTTTAACCCAGCTGATGATTTTTAGATATCAAAGGCTGATCCAATACCCCATGCACGTTTTTCCTGTTAAATTATACCCTGAAAATTTTGACCTCTAGCATTTCATAGTAGCTTGTAAATTATGTATGGAGATGTTCTGTATTGCTACAGTGTGAACTCCACTGAGATGAGGTTTCTGAGTTGCTCGATCTTTTACTGAGGATTTGACTGTTCCTGTGCTGTGCCCAAAACTCGTAACACCAAACTGTTTCACGCTTGATTATTGGATTGCAGATCATTCATGTCTGTGCATGTGAAATAACTGGAGTTGCTCATAGCCAGATTAAAATAATGGATCGCTTAAAGTATATTGCTAGTATTCATCATTGCCCACCAAAGGATAATTTTAGGTAAGGGTTTATCATATTTATTCCTTAGAAGATTAATACTTTCATTTTATTTTAAACAAAGACTTGCAAAGGAAACTGTTAAACACTTCCCGTTATATCCATTGTTGGCATAAGCGGCTCCCATTTCATTCAGTGCATTTGCATCTGCTTAAGTCAGCAATGAATTTGACTCTTACAATCTTCTTTCAGTGCTTTCCTCTCTTCCTTCTAGGAACTGCAAGTCAAAATCATTCCTGATGTAATTCCATTGAAGATAGTGGCATCTTTGATGCTCTGTGCCTCTGTATGAATTTGATTTGTTGTAGCAGCAATGTCTGGATAAGTAAATACGCTCTTATAAGAAGGTGTAAACCTAATAGCCTGAACCCAGGGAACTTTCTAAGATGTGAATTCTTTTCTGACGCTAATGACTTTTTGTGGTCTCGGACATCCCGCTTTGTCTTGGTTTTCTCCTCCAAAGATTCAGACAAATGCATGATTCCTAGAAGGTAGCAGTTGTTAACACCTGGAGAGAGAGTGCTTCCTTGTCTGTCTACATGTGGGGGGAAAAAAAAAAAGGTTCACGTACAAAATTATATAGATGAGCAATTCTGAGAGTTTTGTTGGGAAGTATTTTAAGAAATAAGGTAAAGAAAATCAAAAGTCAGATGACAAATGCAACTGCTCCTGGTACAAGTTAGGATAAGTGGCCTTTGATGTTATCCATTGTAGAAATATGTTTTGGGCATTGCTTCAATTTATACCCACTCCCAAACAAACTGATGTTAAAATGATATCAAGCCCCATATCTTGGGGTTATGCTTTGTGTGCTAAATAGTACTGACCAAGGTCTCAGTTGATTTAAATGAGAATACAGTACTTCTGTTGGTGTCACTGGAGCTACACTATGTTAGCGTAGCTCCAGCTGATGTTTTTGGTCCATCCCTCTGCATGTTCCAGATGGATCATGTAGTTGGTTCAGTGTTCAGATATGTTGCTCTCAGTGGATTTGCATTTCTTAAGGTGGAATTTTGCAGAATTTTAGCTCTTAGTGTTGTTATTTTGATGTTGGCTATGGGGGCTTTCCTGTCTCCCCCCCCTTTTTGTAAAAAAAACCAAAACCCTACCTTTAAACATTCCTGTTCAACTACAGTTAAGCCACTAAACACTTTGAAGTAAGGCTGACCTGTTGTGTTAGCCCAGAAATGCTGAGGGACCACAAGCCCTGGTTTGCTTTTTCATCTAGACCAAGGGTGGGCAAAATATGTCCCACAGGCCAGATCTATCCGACCCGCGGGGCCCCTAAAAAAATGTAGAAAATTAATATTTCTTTTCTCTTGATTCCTGTCAAAAATGACTGGAAGGGAGCCAGCGGGAGCATGGGGCCTGCACTGGTGCCAGTGGGGCCCAGAGCAGGGTGGCAGGAGCGCGGGGTCCTGGCCGGCAGGGGCTCTATGGAGCCGGGCTAGCCCCCCGCTTCCCTGCTGGTGCAGGCCAGCCCGGCTCCGCAGCCCCCTGCCGGCCTGCGCCCCGCTCTGGGCCTGCCGGTGCTGGCCCTGGGACATTGGGACGTTGGTCCCAAGATGGTGGCCGGGGGCGGGGCACCGGTCAAGGGGCGGGGCTACCCATGCGACCCTCGACAGCCTGCCAAAACTGGGTACACGGCCCTTCACCCAAAATAACTGCCCACCCCTGCTCTAGACCAATATGGCTACAACTTGAATACTTGACACAGGGAAGATATAGAATTTCAGCCAATTCAAAAAAAAAAAAAAAATAGTCTTCATAATTTCCCAAGCAGGAGGCAACTGTGACCACCTGAAACCTGAGATCCTGCTCCTGCCTTTGTTTAAGGTAATTTGCTTCATCGCAGAGCCTCCCAGGAGAGCCGAGAGACTCCTCTCCAGCTAAGAACTGCCTGCCCAAGGGAGTTTTCCATCGATTGACTCCTCCATGAAATCCTATGAAATATGAACCTTCATTTCTACCCACGAGAACTTTTAAATCTTTTCTCCAATGCCCGATGAAGGGTGTTTGTGCCCAAAAGCTTGCAATTAAATACTTTTTTTTTGCAAAACTCTTGTTGGTCTAATAAGATATCACCTCTCCGGCGAGCCCCAGTTGCTCTTTCCTCTAGACCAACACGGCTACAATTTGGATACCTGAGGGACTAGAGGTGCTCACAAAGGGCACTGTCATAATAAACAGAAACCACGAACATGTTAAATGCTAGGTTTGCAGTCTCTGTTCATCAGCGTTATCATATTGTAATATGATAAACCTAACAAAGGGCAGGGTAAATATGCACCTTATAGACTGACTAAGGTAGAGAGCATAAGCTTTTTACGAAGTCTAGTTCACTTTCACATGCTGTGGTACCTTTTACAGCATCTTACAAAGTGAGTTAAAGTTCACAAAAGCTTATCCTCTCCTTCTCTACCTTTAGTTAGTCTATACGATAAATTCCTACCCTGCTTTCTGCCTGACTTCAGATGAACGTGACTCACTACCTCTCTCTAAACCTGCTAACACCGGCAGAGATCCTCAACTTTTTCTTTTCATTGCTTACTTACCAGCTCAGCTAGTGCTATATTGTAAAGAGTTTAAGGTGCTATTTAGGAATGTAAGCCTACTTCTAACTTGGGAAACACACATCAACAGCCCTTGCCTGTCCTGTGAAAGCACAGTCTCTGAATATATGAGGTCCAGCAAGCAGAAGGTTAATAGGACCTCAGGTAGCAAATGCAGTGATGAGCTTGTCTATGTAAAATGAGGTCTAGGAATCCCATGTGTATTAAAATAAAAGGCACTTTTATTGGCTGCTGACAATTGTTGGCTTTCTAGGAAGTGTTTGAATGTATTTTCTTTTCATCAGAAATGAATTTTTCTGTGTACTGAGAGGTGAATCATCATGATTTTCTCTTCTTTGGTTTTTAATTAAAAAAAAGAAAAGAAACAAGAATGAACACATGTGCTTGAGTAGTCTTTTTATGAAGGCTTTGTGAAAGCTCAACAAGGCATAGGAGATAGTAAACCAATCCAATTTAATTACACCGAGTAGTAGAAATTATAGAATCTCAGTCAGTCTTATGTTCTAAAATCCACAACAGGAATTGATTAATATGACTAATGTGGTGGCTTCCCTGCCCTGATCATCTTTTGCATTTTAAATGATTTATACTCTGGAAATGTATTATCTCACATTCAGAACAAGCTATAAGTTAATTGGCCTCGTGATTTGACCTACGCTATCCAAGCAAAATACTCGAGTTGCATAGTTGATGTAGCAGGAGCCGCATGCTGATAACTTGCTAGCTTGGGGAGAAAAGTTTAACCGATACAGCAGCTTTTAAACCTCAAAGCCTTACCAGACACTTTAAAAAGCAACTAAACTTACTTGTCTGTGTGATCTTTGAGACTGCAAGTAGTGATAAGTATGGTAACCTTGTGTAGGCAGCGTTTTCCATGAACTCTTAAAGTTTGCCCCTGTGATTAGAATTCAGCATGTGGATGTTGTGGTTTTTTAATTGCTTTTGAGTCTGGGTTGGTGGCAGCACTTTGTGATTTATCATCCTTACTGTTTGTTTTCAATAGCGCTCAAAGGCTCTGATCTGAATTTGTGAATCCTCTATTGTGTTATGGCACTGTAAAGAGGAGGTCTCTTTCCCAAGGAGCTGATGGTGAACTGTGGCCTAGATCCTCCGGGATTCCTGAAATAGGCAAAGCAGAGCCCAGAAGCAGTGTTCATAGGACTTCCTGCCCTCCCTGGTCCTGGGGCTTCTTCCAGTTTGTGTTGGAACAGTCTGAGCAGCCTTCTAAATTGTGCTCTCCCAAATTTGACTATGGGGAGAAAATAACCAGGTATCTCAGGATATATTATCCTGATAATATCCTACCTTCGGTAACAGTGTCCTCTTCATCCATCTGCTAGCAAGATGGGTATATACTATGTGGGCCCCTGTAGCAGCTGTATATCACTGCAAGTGTCAGTCCTTTCCAAACTCTTCAGTTGGGCTTTGATTAAAAAATATGCCTGGAGTCCAATGCAGAGTGGTCATGTTACTGCCGGATATGGTTCAATACATTCCTCAGAAACTTCCCCCTTCAGTGTGGTGGGAAGGAAGAGAGAAGGAAGCTTTGCCTTTCTTTAGATTTTACAGTGAATCAAAGTGTCAAAATTCAGAAGGGTTTAGGTCTTTGGATTTGGCATTTGGCCCAGGAAAAGGTTGGGGGAAATGGGGGGCGAGGGGGAGGGAAATGCAGGAGCAGCGTGCAAGGTGCTTCTTGCGCAAGCTGACTCTTGATAGGGGTTCAGATTTTTAAGTAAGTACTATGCCGCCTCCTCCCCGCTAGTTAGGAGGTATTAGGAAGTATTGGGATCTGAGTTTTGCTTTGAGTCCCTTCCATGAAATTGAACTGGCAACTGTAATTGCAGCATCCTGTAAAACCTTCCTGCAGCCCTATCTGACGCGCGAAAAATTCCAGTTTCCTTGCAGCATGGAGATTAAATAAATGACCGTGTGGATTTGGGCAATCATTTGTTAGAGCTGGACAAAGGAAAGGTCCTGACCACATATGTGCGTCATAGCTATGGGATCTGGGAGCTTTCTGCCTAAACCCAAGTCCGGTGACAGAATCCGTGCAGTAGGTTTTAGTGACT
Source organism: Crocodylus porosus (assembly GCF_001723895.1). NCBI lineage: Eukaryota > Metazoa > Chordata > Crocodylia > Crocodylidae > Crocodylus > Crocodylus porosus. The sequence goes on along the minus strand of NW_017728886.1, from coordinate 248,554,833 downwards.
GTGATGCTGAGTGGGTAACTAAAAGCATACATTTACAGCAATAGTGGTGGTGGGTGTTTTGAGCCCATATTTTGATACCTCCAGTTGTTTGTTTTGAGTGCAGTAAATGGATACCTATGAGAGCTCTTTTGAAAAGGAAAAAAACAAACTCTTTTTGCTGTATTCACATTGAAATTTCTTACGATTTCCTCAATGTGTGCTATGACTTCTGCTGGTCTTTATGTATTAACAAAGTTGTTACGGGATTTACAAATGTTTTCCATTAGCTTTGCTGTAGATGTCGGCGTGAATATTTAATATTAAGAGCTGTGCTTTTGAGGTCCCCTCCAATTCCTTTTGTCAGCCTGCCGTGCTCAGTGTAAGTACATAAACCCCCTCAGCTTCTAAACCCCTGGAAAAGCAACAGTAGGCCTGTTTTGTCTAACGGCCCGACCCATCAAGCCTTCTGTGTTTTCCCTTTCCTCCTTCTCCTCTCTTTTTTTCCAGCTGTAGCTGTGAGAAAATATATCCTAATACCATTGTGGCCTCTCTCTTTCTTTTTATCTGCTGCTTGGCAAAGGCCTAAACTATCCCTCCTCCCTCTCTCTTCCCTTCTCAGCCCCCTTCACTACCAGCTGAACCAATGAGCGGTGCCATTTCTGACAGGATTTGCGGTTGAACTTCGCTCGAGCACAATAGCTGTCCGGCGACTTCGCTTGGGCTGTGTTAGATGAATTCCTGACGCTTCATGGGTCGCTGGCCCCTTTTTATCTGGAAGAGAAAACAGGAATGTCTGGAAGACAGGATGACTTTTGAGGGCACTAAAATATTTACCATGTCTGGGGCAACCTCTGAACTTATTTTTTTTGCCATAGAAAATGTGTTTTTCCTATTTGTAGCCCATGCCTCTCCCTCTTCTAGGTAATTTTGTTTGGCTAGCATATGGTATTGTTGTTCTTTCTTCCTAAATGCTGTGTATGCACCAACACCCCCCACCACCACCTTTTACCACTTAAATACCTCTAATGAAGAGAGCTGAATGCCCAATTTGTTGTTTTTTTCCCAGAGATGTTAAGCTCCCTTTGACCTCGTTGGGTGCTGTAGGTGCTCAAAAGTTGCAATGCTTAGGCTGAACACTTCCTAGGATATAATATTGCACTGCAGTTAAACATTATAATAAGAGTATGTAAAAAGGCATGCAAGCGCTTAATAAATGTCCCTGTCACTACAGCTCTGAAGGCCAAAGATGATGGTGATTTTCTGTTGCCTCTGGTCTGCACTTCGGTACATCTGAGTGCTTCACAGTCATTGATAGATGACAGAAACATGGGATAGTCCCAGGTCAGCCACAGATTAAGTAACTTGTTTTGTGTGCCCTGAACAGATTACTTAACCTGTGGCTGAACTGGAATTTGAACTTGCATGTCCTGGGCTTCAGCATGGCACTCCTCTCCACCTGGCCAGTGGCTTTTAAACATTAGTATTTACTTACTACCTTCTAAAAAAAAAATGTGGATAAATGTCAAGCTCGCATGCCATCATTATTACACACTACAGTTGGGAAATTTGTCTGCTAGATAGGACTTCCTGCTGCCTAGTGCCATAATTGATTGACTGGCTTTTGGTGTAGACTAGCTGTTGGCAAACTTTTGCAATGGTGGGCTGGAGCAACCTGACTTGGACCTGAGAGGCAATGGTGCTTCCAACCCACCACTGTTCCCACCACTGTCACTTCTCTCTGTTGCTCCCCTTTTCCATGTTGCAGCATGGGCAAAGCTTCCCAGTTTCATAAGCTGGATCCAGTGGCTCTTTGGGCCAGATGTTGCTGATCCCTGGTGTAGACATTATCCTCCTATACTGCTGGATACAGTCTCTCCAAGTGAAGAGAAGTATCAGTATAACTTTGCATAATGGGACTTGAGTTTAAGTGTTCACCACTCTCTCCCCTTACACACATGGGCGATGCTATAGTCAGTGCGACTAGTCATAATGTGAAATTTGGCACTTTCTCTTCAGGCTTGGGGGGTTTTCTTTAAAAAACAAGTTAAAAATTTTGAGCTGTGCCACACGTCAATTGTGCCATGTTATGGTGTATCATATGTCTTGTTTTAAATTGCCACAGGGGAACTGGATTTCTTGGTCCAAGGCACCTTTATACCAGTATAACTGTATCCACTCTAGGGCTTGTACAAATAACTATACTGAAGAGAAAAAATTTACTCCTAACTCACATAGGCATACTGGTTCAAAACCCATGTGTTAACTATAAGCATAGGGTAGTATTGGATATCTCACTGTGTTTTTAGTTTTGGCTTGTGGTGTGGAGAAATGGATGTGATAAAACCTCGTGCTCTAATATAATACCATTTGTTGTATTTTTGGACACTTCCTCCATTTTTTCATTACTTGTAAAATGTAACCGTTTCTCCAGGTCTGTGGAGGGTAACAAACCTGTTTGTCTTGCCAGTTGGTGTCTTGGTGCTTTTGGGCACCTATACATGTGTATTGCTCCAAAATGCTGTAATTACAGTACAATTAATTAATCAATCAATTAATCAAGTCTGCTGGAGCATGGTAATTACTAAGCTCCAACAGACTCCAGTGTTATGTGTATCAGTGTCCCCGTGCTGAAAAATGGCAGTGGGGGTGCTTTAACTAAAGCTCATTTGACGAGTTTTTCATTTTTCGGGATGGGGACACTGATTATGTGATACTCCCCTGCCTTTCAGAGCATGTGTATAAACACCCTGTGTAATTCCAGTCATGGTATTAAGAAGTCCATAGGTTCAGAAACCTTGGCTATCGGTGTCACAGCTGGCTGGGTTTTTTTTTGGAATGTGTCCAGTTGGGCCAGATGTGTAGGTTCAGGTTTGGCAAACCAGCTGCACCAGGATTTGACCTGTTGTGAAGTTTCAGGCGAGGCAGTAGGTCTTCTCAGAGAAATATTTGTTTAAACCACAAGGATAGGGATGTACCTTGGAGAATGTGTTAGAATTTATACATAATCTGTCCATTGGCCCACACTAGCTAAAGGGTGAAAATCTATTTTCACTGTAGTAGATCTCAATTTCTGAGATCTAAATACATTTCCTGGTTGCTATTTTATCTATTTAAATGACTCTCTTGTGGTAGCAGCTGTCTTTCACTGTACTTTCATGAATTGCATGTGTGAAAGCGGTACCATTTGTTGTATTGGGTCCGCCCACTGTCCTGATATTCACCTCACTTCCACGTCTCTCTCTTAGTAGGCATGGTTAGTGAAGCACCTCTCCCCTGTACTAGCAGCTTATCTTTGTCTTGCCCTCCTGAAAAAATTGTGGCATTTTATGCATTATGTTCCCAGAGGTGGTCTCTGTCCTTCTTGGGAATGGCATTTTCAAAACCAGAGCCTTTCAACTGGACTTATGTCATCAAGATATTTAACAAGCCCCCCTCTTCTTAGTTACATTGATGATATATGTACATTGAGAATGGCAGCATCTTCTCTGCTTATTCCCCAATGGAAAAGCATCTTTGATAGCTAAAGAGCACCAAGTTTTAACAGCGTTTCCTCACAATTGGGGCAGTTCCATTATTGCTCTAGCCTTTTATTCAAGATAATATTAAGAGACATCATAACATCACAGTGTCAGAGCAAACAAAGCACTATGTAATTTTATCCCATATTAATGCAGAGTGTCGCAGATGGTGCTATCATTAGACAGCAATCTATAAAAATGGCCCATGAGACACAGCACTGGCACAATTATTTATTCTTCAATTATTTATTCAGCCCTTTAGGACGAGGAATGCTGACAGACAGCATAGAAAGTACTACCTACCAATTTGCGGAGCTTGACTGACTGATTCCTCCATTATTTGTAGAATGAAACATTTGAAGCATTTATGGGCATTTTATTTTTTTTTAAGATGGTTTTAAATTTTACTACTTTAAAATATCTATACCTCAGCTCCAGTCCCATCTTTTGTTACTTCATTTCATTGTATAGATGATTTAGTGGCTTGGACCTCAGGTTTGGAACCACGGGAGAGGATCCCAGCAGAGTTAACTTCAGCTTTTCAGCTTTCTTGGGAAGACTAATTGGGCAAATATGTGCTGTCTTACACTTGTCAATCAGTGTAAGACTCGGTTCTTATTGTTGGATTTACTGTGGATCTGGCAGAATCTGCCCTACTGGGATCTCAGTGGGCTAATGCATGTAGATGCAATCTTTTGTCTGGGACTGTGGCAGCATGCATTTTTGCCTGAGGTTTGTGGCTACTAATGATTCAAAGACGCATCCTCCTGCCATTCTGCAATATTCCAAAGATTCTGCTGAAAATTCTGGGACAATGAAAACCTGGTTTATTCCTGCAGGGGCAGAATTACTCTTGGCTTTTACAGGAGTCTGGCTCCTAACAGCATCTCTTCCCTTCACATTTTGATTGTTGTTGTTGTTACTATATTGCATTAGTACAAGGCTGGCCACCTTATCTGACCCTCTGGGCCAGATCTGAACTGTGGGGCTTCCCATGGATCAGACGGCAGGGCAGGGCCGCAGCTTGTGGCTGCTGGAATTGCTTTGTTGCCACAGTTTTAGAAGCCAGGGGATGGACACTGCTCACCCTTGCCTTTTCTCCTACCACTGGCTTGAGTCTCTCTAGCAGCAACAGAAGACACCAGATTTTTGTGGTGGGCAAGGTGGTGCCCACATTCACACCAGGGGGTCTGACACCATGGCTCTGGGGCTGCATGCAGCCTGCGGGGTACCGGTCCTGGACTGCTGTGTATTATCACATTGAGCACACCTGTTGATTTACAGAAAAGTAAAGACTCCCTGTCCCCTCTACCTCCAGCATCCAAATTTGAACCCCAGGCTGCTGTGGCATAGATGTATTTTTAAAAAGTGTATAGCTTAAGTTACATTCCCTTTAGCAACCTTCCCTTCACCTTCCCATATTCTTTCCCTTTATACCCAAAGTGAAATGAACAATGGCCCTTGCATTTCAGAGTACAAATTAATTTGTGGATTATATTAATTGCCTGCCTTTAAAATTGTAAAAGCCAAATCTGTCACCTTATTTGATGCTGATCCAAGCTGGCAAGTCTTCCAGCTGAAACTAGCAAATTACGTGCCAATGCAACTAACCCTCCATTTTTTGATTTCCTGATAAATATTTAACACGTAGCCTATAACCGACAAGATAGGGTCTCTAATTAGATTAGTTTGTAATTTCTAAAGTTCCTAACCAGTGATTAGTGAGTTTTGCTCCTGCTGAGTTAAGATCTCTTGATAGTCCACTTTGTAATTTCAGTGATTTTTGTAATTTTGCAACAAGCCTTTGTTTGAATTTTAAAGGGAACAGATTAAGTGCATATGGACTCCACTCTCTTTGCGTTATGTCAGCCATAAAACCCTGCAGTTCTCCTTATTTGCTGGCATGATCATTTATGTAGAAAAGAGCTCATTTTGGGGTTGTTGGGCCTGTTGAATTGCCAGCTCTTGTACATTCTAGTGGCTCTCTTGTATATTCTAGTAAATTATTTTAGTAATACACTTAGCATTTGAAAGTGGGAGCTCCTACTAGTTAATAAATACCCATAAGTGAGTCCAGGCTCTTTTCAGTACTCGCTGAAATTGGACTTTGCATTCGATCATCCTCATGAACCCCTTTTCAAATTAGAACGTGATAAAACAGAGAATGCATTTTGTTAACCTCCTTGAACTTGTGACTGAATTTTCCTCAAACTCAAGCGCATGAAGCCTACAAGTCTTACTGGCCTTGACAATCCTTTAGCGAGGTGAGTAGTCTCATTAAAACACACTTATCTTAGTGAGCGTCCGTCTGAGTGAGGGCGGCCGCAGTCCAGCACAAGCATTTTTCATTTGCATTGGATTGAAGTCTTTTTGGAAAGTAGTTTTCTTTCAGAGAATAAAAAAGAATACAAATACTTGCATCACTAAGGGCTTGATTCAGGTGTGGGAGGTGGGTTCGTAGGCTGTCACAGAATTCAGTACAGTCTGAAAACCCAGCCGTCGGCTCAACTGCTTCACAATTAGGCCCCGGAGTCTTTCCTCTGCCAACTTCAAGCTGGAAGGGAGAGACCAAGCCTTGATACTTGATACTGAAATTTTGATCACCGCGGTTACTCCATTCTGTGCGTTGGTACTGTTTAGCTGCTGTTTAATCCCCCTTTGTGCCCACTTCAGAAAGATGGCTGGGATTTTGCTCATGCAGAATTTGCTGCCTTAGGAAGAATATAGCTGTATGCAACGTATAAAGGTGTGTGCATGTGTATTGCCCAGTTTTCATTAGAGCTTCATATGTTGTTAAGGCCACATCTAAGTGACATTAAAGACTTAAGCGAAGAAATTCAGGAGGAAGCTTGAAAATCTCTCCTGACACTCTGGCCTTGTGTTGGGCAGTTGTGCTAAAAGTTCCAGAATAGGCTTAATGCTGGGAGATAATGCTCCAATGTCAGCACAAATTTTCAGCCTTAACTGTGAATTTCCTGGCTTTTGTGTGTTTGAGTTAAACCCTTATGTTAGGGGCCAACCAAGCCCTCAAAATAAGTATCCTTGAACAAAGAGAGAATGGGATCCCAGCTGTGGACCACTTAGTGAAGGAGAGTGGTAGGTGGCAATGCATTTTGCTGGAGTCTGTGCCACATAGTAAGAGGTGTCACAGTCAGCATGTGAACTGTTAGCACCTGCAGCAGCTGGCTCGTGTGGATCTACAAAGAGTCCTTTCCAGAATGGTTTTTTTTTTGGTTTGTAGATCAATAACCAGATATAACGAACACTTGAAACTGAGATGCAAGTGCTGAAAATCTTTTCTGCAATTGCTTACGGCTAAACACACATGCCTGAACTAAAGAGTTGTCAGTCATAAAATGATTTGGGCAGACCTTATTTTTTGTTTTTCCATAAATGCACACTGTGTTTGGTGTTTTCCACGTTCATGTCCTCTGTGGGGGTTTAGCCTGTGCGTTAGAGCATGGCACAATTATTGTTCTCTCCTAGAGTTTTTTATATATCCTTTGTTCCTTGCAGTGTACATCATCTTAAGCAAAACCCAATACAGTAACTCCTATTCCTAGGTCCTGGAGGTGTCACCTAAGCTATTGGAATACAATTGCAGCAGCATATTAGCATGCGGATGAAACGCTGTCAGTTTGTCACTAAAACAAGAATGAAAATACTCACAAAAAAAAATCATCAAAGGTGCAAGTTTGCATTTTTAGCAATAAAGGAATTCAGTTATAAAGTTCTAATTCTGCACTAGGACCCACTAGGTCTGGTCCCCACATCTGGACAAAGTCCCAGTGACTCCAGGTTCATAACCAAGTAATGTTGAAAAAGATGAAAAAGCAACTGCTGCATGTGTGGGTCTGTCTTTTCCAGCAGAATGGAGCCAGAAGGAGAACGTTATGTTCCCTGCTGACACGTTTGAACTGGCCACACCTTTTCCAGTTCCTCTGGCTCTGTCTGTGCTGCTTCCCTCCTAGTCCCATGTTTCCCATTGAAAGCCATACAAAAAACTAGAACTCTTGGTTCCAAAATGATACCTTTTATTAGAGCAACTGGGAAATCGCAAGAAAACTGTCCTTTTCTGCAAGCTTTTGGGATCAAAGTCCCTTTGCCAGACTCTGGGAAAAGGAGGGGGAGAAAGAGAGAAGAAATAGTATAATGTATAGAAATATAATGTATATATTATAAGTATAGTATTATAAGTATAATATAATATATATAAAGTATAGGAATTAGTGTGATATAGTTGTCAGGCTCTCTTGTTCCTGAGCCACTTACTCGTTTCTGGAGAGTCAAAGTGGGCAGGGTTTGTTAGTTATTGGGAGCGAGGCAGCATAGATTTGTTCTCTATCTCCATGGGGAACAGCAGATGTTTCCACTGCTACCTTCTGAGTGTCTGTTTTGAAAAGCATTTTATTCCTTTGAAATGAACTTCTGTTTCTCTTGCCACCAGAAATGTTTATATTTGGATGGAGGTATATCTCAAATGGTCTTTGTACCAGAGGGTTTCCCCAACCTTTCCTGCCCTTCCTCTCATGCGTGCAATACTCCACTTTTCCTGCGGCAGTAGCATTTGTTTCAGAAACTTCTCACTTACTCTTGCAGCCGCTGGTTGCTGTGCCAAGGCATTGAAGCCTCTTTCCTCTTGAGTACCTCCAGTGAGTCTCCGCTGTAAAATAGCCCTTAACTCGGTTGGCAAGCAGAGCCCAGAATCTGCATCAAGGCCCTATGCCCGTAGGCAAAATCAGGAAATGTGTTGACGGTAGTTATTGCTTATTAATTGCCATGAATTATGACTTCACTAAGAGTCCAGTGCAGAAGAAGCCAGTGTTGCAGATTTGCCTTTCTGCATAAGGCCGGGGCAGTGACAGAATATGTACACGGGGCTGCTGGGCTTTGCAGGTACGAGGAGCAAACTCCGTTTCCAGAATTTAGTCCTGTCTTTTATTGTCGCCCCTCGTTTCACTGAACAGCGAGGCGTTTAGTCTTAAGGTTGTGATTTTCAAAGGTTGGAAAACATTTCACCCTTTGAGTTTTGCATGACTTCAGCTCCAGGAATATTACCATTGGCAAGAGTACTGATTAGAATTTGAGTGACCTGCCTTGGCACTCGGCAGAGCTCTCTCTGTCTTTGCAAACGGAGACTTGGTTTTTGTGTCCACATTTCTCATTATGGAAGGCCACAGTTGTGGGAGTCCTCCTGGCTCTGGAGAAGAGTTACCAAAAATTGAGCTATCTAACTGGTTGCTGTTGTCATTATGTGCAGAATTCAGTTGTGGGGAAACAGTAGTTTGTGACCTGAGGAGCACAAAAAGGGACGTAGCCCATTAATATCCTAAAGGAAGAAGAGGAAAAAGATGATTAGAAACGTTCTCTTTTTGGTAAGATTTGGTAAAAAAAAATAATAATAATAATAATATTGTAAGCCTCAGATTTTGTTCTCTAGACAAAAACCAGTAATGGCTGGCAACTGGTATTCAAACATACATTTTTTAAAAAATGGAAAATGGGTTCCTAAAGCATTTGGGTGCCTTTTGAGAACTTTTCCTGATGCATGTCACAGTAAAATTTAGGTATCACCTTGAGTACACCAGAATAAACTTCTTTAGAAATCAAGCACTTTAGAAATCCAGTTTTATCCTGGTTAATATGAAAACAGAATTTTATTTTTAAACGAATTAGGTTTTTTTTCCATGTACCTTTCTTATTTTCCTACTCTTTCAGTTGCTAAAAATAGAAATTTGTAGCTGTTCCATTTGTCAGCAATTAGGTAGCATATGAGATTTCTTTTTTACGGCAAAAAGAAAAGCAAACAAATCAGTTAAAACTGTTCTCTTTCAACATTTTCCTAGGAACTTAGCTATATTTTTTCAACTGCTGGCTTATAATATTGCATTTTAAGTTCCTCCAGGAGGTTGGGAGGGAGGGTCTTTGGACACAGACTGCTTGATTGTTAAGAACCACAGTTGGACTGGCTAACTGCCTCCAGCTCCAAACAGTGGAAAGCTGGGAGTGCTTCGCCAATAAATAAATACAAAGGGAAAAATGAAATTTGGAAAAAAAAAAAAAAAAAGCAGCAGCAGCAGAGGTGTCACAAGTGGGGGGAATTATTACTTTTCCCCGCCAGCTCTTTACAAAGGTACACGGAGCCTCTTAACTTGCCTCATCTCTCCCACCCAGCTTTGAGAGGCTCCATCAGATTTCTAATTTTGATGAAAAGAAAGAATTGGGTAGCTTTGTAACAATTCCCAATTCAGCTTTCTGCTGGAAGTTTAGCACTTTTAAAAAAAAAAGAGCCTCTCTGGCATAATGGTGAAGAATGTGTCGTTTTTCATTAACATGGACAAGTGGTATTTAATTGGGATGATTTTATCAATGAACTATAAGTGTGCTTGGTGCTGTACAGTAAGCGAGCTCTGCCGAACAGGTGAAAGGCTCTCTATCCTATAGAGCAACAGTTCTGCGTCACGTAAGACAGTGATGAACTCCTTAAATAAAGGTTTCATCTGCAGGGAGGTGAAATGTGCTTGTACGCAGCCTGAAAACTAGACACCATTTAAATCCCATTTAAGCCCTCAGAATATTGGTTAAGAGGACTTAAGTGGTGTTTGGGCCTTGCACTGGCCTTCTGCACAGGGGCAAATTTCACTCTGGGCCTCTATGTGAAAATCTGAAGGAGATGAAATGTTAAGTGCTCTTATTTAAGCTGCTCAATTGCTTTCCTTCCTCTAGCATCCTTCTTGTGGCCTTCTGTAATCATAAATCAGGAACAATCCATTGTGAATGAGTGCTTGCTTCTGAACAGATTTACTCCTCTGTGCTGCTTGCTGCCTGCTCTTGCTCAGACGAAGAGCAGGTAAAAGGGCCTCCTTGACTTGGAACAGGGAGAAGGCACAAGCCCTGTAGATGATGCAGATGCTTCCCTCACACAGCCAGAAGACTGTCATTCTCATCCCAGTCTGGATACCCGATACTGTTGTACCGAGTTTCGGGACGTGTCGGAGCAATGTGTGCATTGCCATTGGTATGCATCTACTCTGTCGGTTTTCTTTTTAAACAAGGCCTGAACTGTCCTCTACTCTGAAATGAGATCTGAATAAAAACAAAATAAACCAAAACAGCACCCTCTCCAACACCTCCTCCCCAAAACCCCTGTGTGTGCATGTGTGTGTAAGGGAGAGAGAGTATATACAGGCCAGTGTGCCTTTCTAGAGGGGTGGCACATTCAGGACTGTACAGGATTAGAGCAGTGCTTGCTTTGGTATCCAGGCCTCCTTAATGTCGTAAAGAAAAGTCTGGCAACATACATGTGCTTCTGAATTAAGCAATTTTATGGTGTTTCTGTCCATTCTGAGTTGAAAGGTTTTGGCACCAGGCAGAAAACGGGGACGTTTCAAGCTTCGTTACAGGGAGATTCTAATTTCACTAATTCTTTAGTGTTCTGTGGATGGGAATTTCCTCGTAGTACATCATTTGAGAGGATTGTTTTAGAGCTGAGATATGTACTTGACATCTTCCCAAACCGTCACTTGAATGGTTAACTTTCTTTTCCTTTGTACCCTTTCTTGTAATGTTTGTTGTTTAGCTTCTTTGCTCAGCAATTTAGGGACATTTGAACATAAAGCTATTCATCAGAACTAAGGACACAGAAAGTTCAAAGTACTTGTCCTCGTCTATTCAATTTAGCTAAAGCAATTTTGTTAATATTTGCATCTCTCTCTTCAGCTTGCTCTTCAGATGCTGGAGCACATGTTCAAGGCTAGGAAAAAGTGGTAGAACAGCTTGAACATTCTTATAAATTATCTCTTGAAATGCATCTGAACACATCTTTCTGTCGTTCTCACCTCTTGCATTACCAGGTCCTATGTGAAGTTGTTTTTGCTGAGGTGTGGGTATATGTAAATTGTATAGAACAATGATGATAAAATCCTGTATTAAAAAAGAAAGTGAACAATGAACACATGTGAAATCAAGTAGACTTCCTCTTGACACAGAGAGATTAGATGGGGCAGTAATTGTATTCTGCTCTTTTTTTTTTTTTATCTATAAAAAGGCACATCATGGTTTCTTCTCTTTTGTTTTTCACAGATGGTTTTATATAATGGATGATGTTTCCTGAGTAAAGAAGCGACAGTAACCAAAGCACTTTATGCTGCTCTAACTGTGTCTGTACTAGGGCCTCTGCCAGTATACAGATGCTGCAAAAATCATACCCTTCATAGACACTACTATACTATATTGGCAATGGTGTCTAGTTCAGAGCTGGCCTGCTTCTTCATCCATTCATAATTGTATAACTTTCTTGTAGGCATTTTTGACACAGAAATGGCATATTAGGGGAATATTCAGTACCTTCTAATGTGATGTGACAGCCGAAGACTTGAGCAGAGACCCACTTACTACTCACTTGCTAGCCAGATCTGCAGGCACCATCAGTAAATATTCTGTGGCCCACTAATAGTCCAGACTACAGCACAAAGCTTTTCCTATTAGTCATGCCCACCATACAAAGCAGTTTGTTGCTTTTACTGCTCTCTTTTTTGTTTATCTTAGTCACTAATGTTTGCAGGAAGAGAGCTCCATGCGACGTTAATTTTCTTTAAAAGCGAAAAAAAAAAAAGGAAAAGAGAGCATATTAAACATCTCCTTATTTATGATCTGTAGACAACCTAGTGAAATTGCTGAAGGGACCAGCCAATGAAAGCACAATTTCAAGTAACATTAATCCTAAAACTTTGCACATAGCCTTTTAAAAGAAATTTCAAGATTTTGTGGTGCTTTTCAAACATTGATAAAGTTTCCCGCCCTGCCACATGAGACTTCTTTTGGTCCAATCCTCCAATATGTTTAAGTCACTCTGACTCCCAGCTCTACCCTCCAGTGGATCTACCACTTCCCTCAGCTTGGTGTCGTCTGTGAACTTGCTGAGGGTGCACTCCATCTTATCTTCCAGATCGTTAATGAAGTTATTGAATAAAACCAGCCCCAGGACCAACCCCTGGGGCACTCCACGTGATACTGGCTACCAACTAGACATTGAGCCATTGATTACTGCCCGTTAAGGCAGGCAGTCCAGCCGGCTTTCTGTTCATTCAACCCATACTTCCTCAGCTCGTTTGCAAGAATGCTGTGGGAGATGGTATCAAAAGCCTTGCTAAAGTCAATGTAAATTATGTCCACTGCTTTCCCTGCATCCACAGAGCCAGTCATCTCATCATAGAAGACAATCAGGTTGGTTGGGCATGACTTGCTTTTGGTGAATCCATTAGAAGCTGACTGCTCCTCCAAGTGTTTAGTAATGGACTCCTTGAAGATCTGCTCCATGATTTTTCCAGGAACTGAGGTGAGGCTGATTGATGTCTGTAGTTCCCTAGATCCTCCTCCTTCCTCTTTTTTTTTTAAAGATGAGCCCTTATATTTGCCCTTTTCCAATCATCTGGGACTTCCCCTGATCGCCACAAGTTTTCAAAGATAATGGCCAGCGGCTCTGCAATCACATCCGCCAAATCCCTCAGCACCTTCGGATGCATTGCATCCGGTCCCATGGACTTGTACACGTCCAGCTTTTCTAAATAGTCTCTAACCTGTTCTTTCACCACTGAGGGCCACTCATCTCCCCAAACTGCTGTCTGGTGCAGTAGTCTGGGAGATGGCCTTGCCTGTGAAGACTGAGGCAAAAAAGGCATTGAGCTCTTCAGCCTTTTCCTCATCTCCCATGCAGTAAGAGACGCACACTTTCCCTGATCCTCCTCTTGTTGCTGATATACTTGTAGAAACCTGTCTTGTTACCCTTCCCATCCCTTGCTAACTGCAACTCCAATTGCTCGTTGGCCTTCCTGACTTCATCCCTGCATGACCGAGCAGTGCTCTGATACTCCTCCCAAGTCATTTGTCCAAGTTCCCACTTATTGTACGCTTCCTTTTTGTGTTTAAGCTCACCAAAGATTTCTCTGCTAAGCCAAGGTGGTCACTTGCCCTGTTTACTGTTCTTCTTGCACATTGGGATGGTTTGTTCCTGTGCTCTCAGTAAGGTTTCTTTAACAGACAGCCAGGTCTCCTGGATCCTTTTCCTCTCAGACTGGCTTCCCAGGGGATCCTGCCCATCAGATCCCTGAGGGGGTCGGTCAGCTTTGATTGATTGATGCTGACGTCCATCAATGTGGTATAACAGGTCTTAAACTATTTCTTCCACATTTGATGATGATGATGGACAAGTTTGGTTTGGTTTCCAATTTGGTTAGAACAAGGAAGAATATTTACCTAAATGTTCTGTTTCCAAAATTGATCACTGTTTAACTTTTCACTAAGGAATCTTACTGTTTGATACCACCCAGGTACCCATGAGTTACTGATGAGTATTGGTTTGTTTTGTGCTTTGCATTTGTCTTTCTGTTTTTATTTCCCTTGATGGGGAGAGAGGGTGGGAGGGACGGGATGGATGCATGGAGAAAGGTAATGGGAATAGAATATAAAATACCAGGCTACATAGTAACTCTCATGGGGTTAAGAGAAGCTGGTTTATGCCTAGTAAATATTAGATGGCTTCAACCTAGGGGGAAAAAAACATTTTCACAAAAGGTTAAGGCTTCTTAATCGTTAAAGGAAATTATATAAGACTTTACAGTTGGCCTTGTCATTCAGATTATATGCTTCATGCAGTATGACCAGATTCCCTTCCAGGTTTCTGCCTTTCACAATTAATAGCAAAAGGAAATTTTATTTGGTGTCCCAATTGTCAGGAAAATGATTTTGGCTATTCTCTTGGGAAAGCTATTAAGCACACTTCAGATTGCAACAAATTGCAATTTCCTTGCAAAAATATGGACAGCAGGAGCTTGTACAGATACAGACACTTGACTACTAGCTAATAGCCAGGAGCTAGCAGGTGCAGCCACTTCACTCCTAATTTTTAGGATATATTTCCCAGCGCAAAGATGATGACCAAAAATTTCTTCTGGAAACTCTAATTGGTAGATGCAGCAATCTTGCCTGAAGAGAAACGTAAGATTTTCAGCCTCCCAGGCTGAATCTGCACAGGATAGTGGGAAAAGAGCCATAAACCAAGTTTGTTTAGCAGAGCTCCTCTGAGACTTGAGACAACCTGGATACCTGTGAGACATCATGTAATGTTCACACTCTTTCTGTCCCTGGGAACCAAGGAAAAGTGAATTAGAAGTGTGCAAAATTTGGGAGTAGCCATTTAGAAAAACAAACAAAAGGAAATCATTTAAAATACTTGTCTATTCTTATAGACACAAGGCTATTTCAAAGAGAAGTCAAATTGGAGAAATTCTTCAGTGAGGAGATGGAATCAGGAGATTTAATTTTTATAAAGAATTGCCTAGCGGAAAGAATTGCCCATGATGCCGGACCAGGACCCGGGTCCAAATCCCCGCTCGGGTATACAGTGTTTGAACCCTTGTGCCTATCACTTTGTGCCTCGAGTTGTTTTCAGAAAATAAGGCCACAACTCTTCTCCACAGAGGTGGTGCTAATGATTTGAGGTGCTCGGATAATACAGTGGCTATATAAAGACATGCAGAGATGTACTGATTTGATTTGAGATGCATGATGTCACAAGCTTCCCTGCTTACTTTTGCATCCTGAGAGTTTTTTGCCATTGGAAATCAGCTGTAGATGGCAATACTATCTGGGCTACTATAAACTGTCAAATTTCTCCTCCTGCTCCCCATGTTCATTGAAAATTTACAGTTAGTATATGATGATCATTTACAGCGCCTCTCAAGCAATGAGTGATCTCCAAGTGCTTTGCAGACACTAATATATGCAGCTGTTTAACTATCCTTTGAAGTGGTTAAATATCATCTCTGTTTTATCTTAGGGAAACTCTGAGTTTTCGGGGGATTAACCAGTCATCTGTTAAGTCAGGAACAGAACCCAGAACTCCTGACTCAGTCCCTTGATCTAACCACTAGATCACTTTCCTGTGCAAGTGGAAAAGCATCCATGTATTTCAAACTGTCTTGTGATCTCAGTATCATGTGCTAAATGTATCCAAAGTGGATACACAAGAGTCTACTGCACCAGCATGGGAGAGTATTGGTCACTGGAAGCAGTATTAGTACTTTTGCCTTCTAAATCAGTACTGAAAAACCTTCCCAGTCTGAGGTTAGAAGATGAAGTGGTGAAGCCCCGAGTGCTTGGTACTATTAAAGATACACTGACATACATTTGGAAGAACAGTTTTGCTAACACTCTGACCAGTCCAAATTCAAAGAGGTGCTTACATGACACCTATATCAATTTTGTCTTAGGTTTCAGTTGAATGCAATGTTCATCACTTCTGTCTTCCTCCCAAAAAGCTACTTTATTCTAACCCATCAGCACCTGCAGTTTTTTTTCCCTGGGTGATGAAATGGCCCTGTATTTATGTAACAGTCTCATGTTGAAACACAAGTTTAAAAAATGTCTTTTGTAATGGAAGCCCTAGCAGTGTTGGGAGACCAGGCATAGGGCCAGATTTTGTTCTACCTATTGGGTACAAGCGATCCAAGTCCACCCTGCTCCAGTCCTGGAAAAATGGCTAACACAAAAAGTGTATGGGTTTTCTTCTCACTTGCTGCTTTGCATAACTTGGTCATAATCCTGATGGTGATGATGTGTTACAAAAATTAGCTCATTAACAGTGTTTGTGGACTTGAGCAAGGTAGAAAAAAAGACCATACTTAAGCACCTAAAAGGTAGAACAGAATCATGTCCTTGGTGTATATCAGGACTTCACAAACTGCAGTTCATGTACCCTTAGGGGTACACAAGACATCTTTGTGGGGTATGTGGGAGAAATTTTGTAATGGCAGATATAATTTTCATTATAATAATTGGCATTTAAGGAGTTAAAATATTAAACTTCTTTGGGTAGGGGTACATGGGCAGCTGGTAAATCTGGAAGGTGGTATGCAGTAAGAAAAAGTTTGGGAACCTGGTGTATATCATAGCAGTGCTAGCAAAATATCTAATGTGGGTACAGGCCTAGTAGAAGAAGGCTTCTGCTGGGTAAGTGTTTGCTATTTGGGGAACCAGTGTAATTCTGGTGGAAGAAAACTGTCTTCTAAAGACATACTGTGTCTACACCAAGGGGCTCTGTTACTGTAGTTCCTGAGTTAAAGCAAAGATATCCCCACAGTGTAGACAAAACCATGGAAAAGATCCCAGGGCAACACTAGGAAAATTGTTGGGCAAGGCCAGCAATTGACTGGAGGGCTAGATAAATTATCAAGAGACTGAAAGTAATTGAATTAGGATGGAATTTTTACATGTTAAAACTTTTTTTTTTTTTGTTACTGCCTGTTCAATTTTGAGCACCTAATGGATATGCGGGGGAAAAGACTCTATAAAGGATTCAACATTTGTGTGCCTTCAGGTAAAACAAAAGATTTCACAGTACACCTGCTATGAGCTCTTCCAGTAAAGCCAGGGAAGACCCAGGCTTGATAGGTCTGATAGTTCTGTGTGTAAAAGAAACCAACCAAACAAAAAACCTTTTAGGACTTCCTTTTTATATATCATTTAAAAAAAAAAAAAAAATGAGTCCTCGTCAAAAAAGAAAAAAGAAGAAAATTGCTTTAAAAAAAAAAATCCTGGATGCCTTTAAGATTCTGCTGGAGTTGGCCAATTTTAAACATGCTTGTAGCTTCAAAAGTACCTGCAGCAGAAATCTTTCACAATTGCTTCAGTCCTACATTCCCTCTGTGCTACAGATGCAGCTGGAAATCTTTTAATGGCTGTCCAGGGTTACAACCCTGTAGTCCAAATTTGGTTCAGTGGTTTTAATGTCAGCGCCGCTTAAAGAGGACAAAGTTTTGAAAAGGGTGCACTTAACTAACTGCACACAGTTCCAGGGCATCTGCCTTTGCATGCTCCTTCTGTCAATGTAAGGAAATAATCTGCCATGGGTAAGCTTGAGTGCTGTTCTCAAATAGTTACAGCTGCGCTAAATCAAAGCGCAGTAGAGGCATTGTCACACTGCGAGCACTAAGTCCAGGCTGCTTTCAAGTTACAAACAACTGCTCTGTTTTGCTGGGTAGCCGTGCCTCTAAAATTGTGGTTATCATTATTTTTTCTTTTTGTAACTCAAGAAGAAGAAAGCGAATGCATTTCACCTTTTGCTGATGGCTGAGCAGGATCTTGTTCGTTCACCTGTGAGTGGACACCGAAGCAGAAGGCTAAAGCTGTGGAAAGTTGTAAGAGGACGAAAATGTTATGTTAGAAACTGTTTTACAGCCATAACTGTAAGCAAGAGCTGCCAGGCATGTGCTATAATTACCCAGTGCATTTTCTTCCCTCTACGTCTATGGAGACTTGCCAGCGGCCTGATGATGTAAGGCTAACACGACACCCTATTACTTTAATGTCAAGGTGGCCAAAGAGTGACTCATGGGCCACAGTGCAGGCTCTCATCTGCCAGTGCTGCTAATGTAGTTCTGCACAGTGCTCGGTCACATAATTGACTGTTAGTTTCTAGGTTAAAATAAAATCCCTATATATCTGTATCCACCAAGCTGGATTTGCCCGTGATGCCATCAGAGCACAGAAAATATGTTCCATGTTGACCCCTTCGCAAAGGCTATAGTGAGGTTGCACATGGTTTTGAAATGCAGTTATACCGTACCTAAAGAACGTGCAGCAGAAAATAGCAGGTCAATCATGTGGAGAAATAAAGCCAGAAGAGAGAGAGTTTATTTTCAGTAGCAATTTAGTGCATGATTGATCTTACTGATACTGTTAGTGTAGCATTCATAGTTGAGTGAGCCCACCAGCAACTCTCTTGTAATGTGCATTTTGGAAAAATGCAAGGGAAATAAATTGATTAGTTGGGGGGGGGTTTAAAGTGGAATTTACATTTGTATTAGGAAATCAACCTGCCTGAGTTTATGATGGCTAATTCCCGTTCCTGAATCACGCTCTGTCTTTGAAATTATTGTCAATCCCTTTATCCCCTGCCCTAACTTTTTTTTTTTTTATGTGGCTGGCTGTTTGTCTTTTGTTTTGCAGCACAGATGAATACCTTATAGCTGGAAATGGGGAGTTAGGATACACCAAAGCATTATCTCTGCATGTACCTTGGGGTTTGTTTTCTTGTTAAGTTTCTCCGTTTGCTCCCCTTCCCAGCTTCTCTGACATACTCTACTCTTTTTAACTTAGCCAGGACAGTAACATGTCGTTTTTACCTGGGGTTGTAAAGAACCCGTCATCTGCCGTCTCCAGTGTCTGTCTGGGTTATGCAAAAGAGAAATCACTTAGATGAGCGAAGGTTAGGCATGAAGCCATGTGGCAGACTTGCTAGTGTTTCCAAGAAATCATGCATATGCAGCTGTGACAGCACCAAAGGGAGGAGCTGATGTAGAAGTCTTTGGTCGCGAGTTTACTGTTGGGTATTTGGGTTTTATTTTCGTTCTAGTCACGCTTCCTGGTAAGCACTTGTGGTTATGTTTTGAGCCGCACGTTTGCAAGCAGAAACTCTTCCTTCTGCTAATGAGATGAAGGAAAGCTTTTGAGATGAAATCTGCTACCCTGCGGAAATTTGAATATTGAAACTGTCAAACCTTCCCAGCGCTGGGTGAGAGAGATTTTCCTTCTCTCCCTGACCTTTCTTTTACAATAATTGGAGTTGCACACATGCTTTTGAACAATGACAGTGATCATAAGGATAGTGTTTAAATAGACTTCAGACGGAGTCGGGCAGGCTTGAATGACGCTTTCTCTTCTCCAGCCCTTCCTTGATTATGTCCCTTTGTAATGAGGGAGCGTGGAATAGCAGACAGCCTTGAGCATTACAAAATAAACATCATAAATAATCTTTAGATTGCCTTGTGCTTTTTCTAATGCACAGCTTTCTTTTCCTGTCAGAAACAAAGCAACTCCTCTCCCCTCCTCCCACCTCTTCCCAGCTGCAAACAGGAGACTTAACATATTTGAGGAATCCTGTTTTAAGGTGATGGTGACTAATTCACATCTGGTCTTTTCCCTGCTTTCCCCTAGTCCCTTCACCTCTGTGGGAGGTTACCTGTGCACCCTTTGCCCAAATATGTTCTGAAAGTTTTAACATTTACCCATGGAAATCACTTGCTTAATTGACTTTTGCAGGACTCCAAGTTTCAGCAGTCAAGTTGAAGAATTTTTGGCCGCGTTGTTTGGGCTTAGATTAGTATTTATCTCCATAAAAGCTGGATTGAGAAAAGTTCTTGTACGCTTCTAAATTAAGCTGAACACTAGTGAGAAAAGAGTGTGTTGGGTAGTTGGCTATTTTGAAAGCCTGATCATGACTGCTGCCTCCACCTTCCATAAATCTGGTGGAATAAGGGCACTCTCTACCTTTGTGGTTTTGATCTGTAGATTTGGAAACATATCTGACAGTGGGGTTTAAAGAAAGGTGATATCAGTTATTGGCCTGTTCGGTGCATTGAACTTGGTACTGTTGGCATGAGTTAGGCATGCTGTACGTATGAGGTGTGCCCTGGAAAGGCAGTTTGGGCCTAGGGGATTTCAGAATAGGCACTTGGTTGTGCATTCCTAAAATGACTTGGCCACTGAGATGCTCAGCTCAGCCAAGATGGTGGTGCCTCTGGGCACGTTCAGCAGCTGAATTTTAGGCACCTAAGTAATGATGCCTATGACTTCTAAGGTATCTGTGAGATTAGGTGGACATTTTGTAGATCACTTTCTTAACCTGAAGTGCCTAAATTCTGCCTAATGACTGCTGGCAGAACTGTGAGTCTCTCTGTACTTGCCGCTGCTCCTCCGCGGTGGCAGAAGCCCTGTCTCTCGGTGGAGCAACACGTGCTGGGTTACTCCAAGTAAGATCTCAGGGAGCACTTGTAGGCACAGCCGCTCTGTCTTCCAGCAGCCTTAGCCATTTTAACAGCTGGGGTCTTTTGGGGTGCACTGCATGCATCCCCTTCCCCCCCCCCAGCTCAGCTGCTAGAGTGGAGCCATACAGAGCTACCAGAAATCATGTGGGTAAGGGCTGACCTGCATGGTGACTCCTGATGACCTCCCTACGGTGGCAGTCTGCTGGCAGAACTGGACACAAGCTCAAAGTTGCATGTTAGACACCTGTATCCTCCTTTTTCTTCAATCCACCCCCACATGTCATGGCCAGGGTCACACAGAATCAGGAAATTGAACCTGGGTTGTTTAAATCCAAGCTAATGTCCCAACCACTGGAACAAACTCCCTGTTCCTTCCATTTGTTTGGATCCAACTTGTCTTTCTGACAAAGGAGCTGGTGCCTCTAGATTAAGCATACTCCAATAGGACCCTCATATTTTTGTTCTGTTTTGGAGAGACTGGCTATTTAGGTTTTCTGCATGTATTAAAATACCCATTGAGGGACATAAATGGTTGTTCTGTTTTGTGTACATGCCATAGATTTGCATGGCCTTATGCCAGCAGATACAGTGGGTGATTACAATTATGTACGTTTCTCTCTCTACTTTACTGACCTGTTTCCTGTGCAGAAGGAGGGAATGGGATGCTGGATGTTATCTCTCTTTGTGCATGACACCATTTGTAAGGAATTTACTTCAGAGCTGTTGCAAAGTAGGATGGTGTGTGATGCCCTGAAACAAGAAGGGTGTCGCCTCTCAGCTCAGGGGCAAGCGGTTCTCCTAGGCAACATTCTTCATACAAGTTCATGTGCAAGGTTTGCACAATGGGCTTCAGTTTGTGTTCAATTCCAGTCTTTGTTTCTTGTTCTTATGCCCTCATCCACTTGACTCACGGCTGCATCATCTTGTCCTGTACCCAGAGGCTATGACATTTCTCTCTCATCCTAAGAGAAATGCTATTGCCCACGTTAGGAAATGGGTCCATATCCATGGTTTGCAATACTCCTGTTCCATTATCCATCCTGCTAGGATATTGGTCAAATAGTTCCATTTTTACATGTTTCTAATAGGGCATTTGTGTTGTACATGGTATGGTTAGGACCAGATTCAGTTTTCAATGCAAAGCAGAGGCAAAAACATGATAGAGCTGGCTGACGTACAGGTTTACGTCACTGGAGTAGCACAAAGAAACTGGAGTGTGTTGGTGAGCAGGGCTTTCTTTTTTTGCTCATAGCTTCTTCCATTTGAAGAGCAAAAAACTTGTTCCAAACAAGTAGTGGAGCCTGCAAATTACAACCCCATAAACTACTGGAAGCAGATAGATAAACGGAGGCGCCTACTCTTGGAATGACTTGCACCAAATCTCTGACGTTATAGGACAGAATCTGTTCGAACTGCATTGCCTCTTTTGAGAATGTTTTATTTAGGTACTATGTAATATGTGCTGTATTTGTATTATGTGTTTACCATGTGCAGCGGAGAGACAATTTAAGCATCTCCCCTAATGCCTAGACTTCTTCTGTCTATACAAAATTCCTCTATTAAAAGAATATGCCGCATGCCTTATCCCGTGATAGCTCAGTGTAAGGCAGCAATCTGGTGCTCATGGCAATGTTACTGAAAATTAATAGAGAGAATAGAGATAGTAGATTGAGAGTTTCTGAGTAGTAGTTTCTGTGAAAAATTCACCAAAAACTTAAACAGACTAAAAGTAGATTACTGTCTCAAACTTACTGCTTTAAGAGGTTTGAAAATATGGAAAACAAATCATGAGTCTAGCTAATGTAGGACAAAGCTTAGCCCATGGAAGCTATTAGTTCTTGGAAACTTTCATAATCACGTAAGACTTTTTTTCCAAAATCATTTTGGGCCTTCTTTTCCCTTTCTTGGCATGGAAAGTGTGTGCAGCCTCTTTTATTTGGCTTGAATCCAAGGCTGTTGAAAATAAGGGCCTTTCCCTACAGGAGGTATGGGAAGGCCTTTCCCAAAGGGAAATATTCAAGCAGCAAGTTGGATTCTGTGGAGATGGACTCTTGCCCCACATCTGAATCACAAGCAGTTGCTGATCCAAGTAATCAGCGCAAAAAGAAAAATAATCATGTTAGATCTGGTGCAGGTGTTGGGACAAATTAACTATTTTTTTTGTTCATAAAGTCATTTCATTGAGTCATGTTTTTGCCTGCCTCCTAGCAGCCCAAACCAAAGAACTTTAAAGACTTATTATTTAATTAAGATAACAAGACATTTAAGGAAGGATCTTGCCAATCTGAATAATGTTATTGGATCAGCTAAACAGTATGACTTTCTGCTAGCTCTCAGTTGTAGTCCAGTGAAAGATGCTGCTGGCACTCAAGCTGCAAACTAAATTTCAAGCACTTGGAAGGCCAGGGGAGTTTGAGCTGATGTCTGAAGCTGGTATTTACAGTGCAGTCATTCTCAGTTGGATATTTGTTCGCTTATCTGAAATTGCAGTTTCCTATAGTCAAATGCTTAGGGGACATTGAGTTATCAACATGAACAATTACTGGTCAAGTCCAAAATTTTTGGGGGTAGATTGAGGTATACGTATATCTCAAAAAATATAATATACTTTTAAAAAAACATGTTATCCCCCTGTTTGGGGAACCTGCGGAGAGATCAGGTTTTGCTCAGTGAGGAGAGATGGTGAGTGGCAGCATTCCCATTGTATGCTGACAAAAGCATTTGGTGTGCCACTCAGAGTGCTGTGTACTGCCGAATGAAGAAGTGTCTATGAACAAATGCATCTTTGCTTATTTTCTATCTGTTAGTCGAGATATGTTCAATTACTGGAGAGAAGGGTAGGAAAATTGGTGGAGCATGCCAGAGTGAAAAGGCATTTTGCCTAATTCACATTTCCTTCTGGGAGTTGATGTTAAAACTGTTTGCCTTACACTTTTTAAAATTTGGTTAAGACAGCCAAGAAGGAAATCAAATTGTTTCTAGATCTGAAGTTTAAGTATCTCCATAATCTCTGCAGTATGATTTAAATGGGATCTTCTGGTTGCTCCTAGAAACCTTGGAACAGAGACCCTTAATTGCAAGGAGATGATTCGTGGCCTGCTAATTAGGTCAGTTGTTTGGGTTTTTTTGAACTGTACAGTGATTTGTTAGAAATATTGGCTTTTAAAAAGGTTTAGGCTTCTCTCAGCTACAGAAGCAGAGGTTCCAAAGGTCAACCGTTGTGCCTTTTTTGCTTCCCATGTGTATTTTTATTAGTTAGCCTGACTTCTTGTTACCATCCATTTTAAGGTATTCCAGTGTGCTTTTAGGCACACTGGAAAAAAAAATGGAAGTAAAGCATTCAAATAATACTGTAACCATTTGTCATTGGGAGTTTTGCATTTGACTTCAGGAAACAGGATTCATTAATACAAGAAATAAACTTAAATAGTTTTGTTTGATTGATTGATTGATTGATTTATTAAGAATATAAACATGGAACCAGTTTTGTCGGTGTTCCCAATGGCTAGTTTCTCTCTTTGGCGGTTGTTCCTGTGGAACACCAGCGCCTGGCAGCGCTCTGGTACTTAGGAATTTGTCAGCATTTTCAGTGTAAACGCCCATTTTTCAGGAGTTTATATCTGCTATGCAAGTTATCAGCCCAGATGCAAGCAAAGAAAATTATAGTAATTGGCTTTTTAATTTTTTTTTTTTTTAAGTTGAGGGTAAGACCGGGTGTGTGGGGGGGCTTACTCTGTCCCTTCATTTAATTTACTCCTCTGGTTTTAAAAGAAAAGCTGCTGCATTCCTGTCTCTTGGCATCTTCAATTCCCTGATACTCCATAAGGCTTCTGCTTCTTTTCAGGGTAATAGGCCAAGCATCTTTCCTTCAAGTTGAGTTCTTGTTATGTTAGGAATAAAGCTGGTAAGCCTTTGGGTGTATTGTTCTCTATTTTGAGTAATCAGTCCCATTAGATATAAGGGCAACATCAGATGGGCCATTCAGTGCAGTAAGTCTTGTGGTCAAAGGTTTTCTCAGGCGTAGGTAGTCCATCCGGCTAATGTGGTTACCCACACCAGTTTCTGTAGCCAAGGGAGTGATGTGGCTAGCTTCACATTCACTGCTTTTAGTTCCTAAGACTGAATGACTGGGTTCCTAATGACAGCTCAGTCTGGAGGGGGTGTCCTTCAGCCCAAATGCAGCGAGGGTCGAACGTGTGCCTCAGGAGCAGCAGAAATGCGAACTGCTCTTCCACTGCCCTTCTAAGTACAGTGGCCAGCAGTAAACCTCTGTGCTGTTGGTTTTGTATGATTAACCCGGAGACTTGGACATCCTCGGCTATTCTGCTGCCTTTGCTTTTTCTTCAGATTTTCTGAAGAATTTCTTTTCTTATGAGTGTTCATATTTTTTTAATTATATTGTTTTTTGTTCATAGAGACAGACCCTTTTCAAACCAGAAGTTTTTAATGATTTTCAGCTAAGTCTGCCAAGAGGCCATCTGTACAAAGAAACTTTCTAGTTCTGCCCAGCCTTTTCTTTTTAACTTTGACCAGTGGGGGGAGGGGGAATTAAGATGGAGTAAAATGGGGTCTAGTTTCTGGTAGTCTATGTAGGACTAACCTAGTGAGGGTTATTGGTGATAACTGTCAGAAAAACCTTGTTAGGTACAGAAGATATTTGAGTTTCAGCTTCTTTGAGAAGCTGAAAAGGAATGTGGTCTAATTTTACGTGTTGTTATAGAAGAAGAAGGATATAAACTTTAATGAAGGTTATATTGGACCTCAGTGAATTAATAACAAGCCTAGAGGACTGTGTTAAAGATATGCAAAGTTTTAACCTTAATTTTTTCTTGCATTAATATGTTTAAAGCAGTTTCTAGCTTTACTGTCATAATGTGCTTTTTATATATATTTTTGTATTTTATATATATGTTATAAAGCGGGAGATGGAATAGTAGTTGGTTATATAGACACTCATAATTAAATGTTTGTTGGTAACCATACTAAAATCTTGATTACTCAGTGGGTTAAACTAGGGTCTACTTCTCAACAGGAAGCAGACATGCTGAATACTGAAGGCAGTGGAAATTTTGGGCACTTGCCACCTGTCCAAGCCTGGGCAAAAGTTTTGAATTTCAGTCCAAACTGAGCCTGAAACCAATACTTCAGTAATGGGCCTTAGGAACATAAGTTCTTCTGGGCCTAAGGCACGGTAGATAAGATATGCACCTTATAGACTAACTAAATAAGAGCTATATAAAGCACAAGCTTTTGTGAGCTCGGGTTCATTTCAATTTATAACATGGAAAGATTTAAACACAAAACTAGGAAAAGAGGAGAGGGATTAAGTGGGGTAGGGAGAAAGGGGACTGTGTTGGGAGGGACATACAAACAAAGAATCTGTAAGAACAAAGGGAAGAAATGGACAATGCCTTTCCTTGCCTTTGGGGTGCCATAAAAATGTTTGTGGAGGCACAAAGTGAAAGCATATATATGTCCCAACCTTTTGTTGTGCCACAAATGCCTAAATTTGTGGCCACAGCAGTAGGTAGTTATAATTTCTGCCGCTTTATTGTGGCAGGCATCAATTTGCTTTATGGTGGGGAAAGTATGGGCAGCTCAGAGCTGCCTGCACTCTTTAGC
The DNA here is from genome assembly GCF_001723895.1 of Crocodylus porosus. NCBI lineage: Eukaryota > Metazoa > Chordata > Crocodylia > Crocodylidae > Crocodylus > Crocodylus porosus. The sequence goes on along the minus strand of NW_017728886.1, from coordinate 248,528,891 downwards.
TGCCATAGACAGGTGCTTGGGAGCTTGAGGGGCCTGATTCTGTGTACCCTGGAAATTCCCATGCAGGATCAGGCTCCTCACACCCTGGGAAAGCCTGCCTAGCTGTCCCCGCTTACTGTGGTGCACCATCAGGATCTCCAGGGACATGTCTATGTAAGCAGGAAAAGTCAGTGTCCCCACTTACTGAGATACGCCCCCCCCCCATTGTCATGCAGTATCAATGGGCAACCATGCGTTTTGCCCAGTGAAATGGATCAACTGTGCTGGGACATATCCTCACACAGCTTATTCGCTTCATTTGGAGACATCTATTTCTAGCCAAAGGGGTCACAAAAGCTAATCCAGGTGATGAGATAAAACTCTGTAGTCCTTGTTTAAACCAGACTTCACCACAATCCAGTTTGTGGATTACTTTTGTTCCACAATTTCCTGTTCAAACTGGTGTTGAAGATTTTGTTGCCTGAGAAGAAACCTGAGGTTAGTGATGAAGTATCCGAGGAGGTTAAAGTGTTCTGGCGCAGGCCTTTGTGTCTTTCTGCAGCCGATTTCAGGTTCGTTCCACCTTACACATAGGGATCACCCTGCCTGTCCAATGTAGACAGCAGAGGGGAATTTTAAAAAGGAGATGGCATATACGATATTGGTAGAGTTGCAGGTGAATGAACGAACCTTGGATGCTGTACTCCTTTAAATTCAGTCTAGTAACACGTGATCTGTACTGATGTGGCGGCACAGCAGGCATTGTGTCCATTGCAAGGCCTGGTGCCACAGTGAGAATAGGAGTTATTTTGTTGCTTGAGAGATGCCATTTGAGGCTGGGGGGTGTATCTGTAAACCAGGAGAGATTGTCCCCCGTGACTACCTTGAAATAGTCATTCTTTTCTGGAAGGGGATTGGAAGTACTGAATGATATGTTTAAAGTGTTCAGGTTGGGGCTGTAGGTGACAACCAGAAGAATTCTGTTGTTCTTGTCTTGGGGCTGATAATGTAACAGATCAGAGTGAGGTCTGAGTCTGGCTTTGTTAATTGGAGTGGCTGCAGTTTTGGGATTGTGTTGCAGGTGGAGGTGCACTAATACATCGGTCTACATTGTATCGGCACCAATAAAAGGAAAATTGACATTATCGGCAATCAGCCTTTTTGGCAGATGTGGCTGATAATGTAATAAAAGCTGTGTGCATGTATGCAGCTGCAGCATGCACATGGCCAGGAGTACAGCCTGGCAGCTTGGAGAGTAGCATCTGGCCAGTAAGTCTCTAGGTGGAAGGAGCATGGGGAGGGAAAGGGCATGCGGGTGAGAGATTGAGACCCCTGCAGTGAGGGAGGGAGTGGGGCTGCGACAGGGGCAGCTGGTGGTTCATCCAAGGGGTGTGGGGATGGGGACATGGTTCCCAGTGCTGCGTGCACCCTGGAGAGACATGGTAGGGCATGTGCCTCTCTGGATCTGTGCATAGGGCAAGGGCAGACTTCCCATTTAGGGCCAAAGCTGCTCCAGCCTCTTCCCAGTGCCTGCACTTAGGCTGGGCAGGGTGGGGCAGGTGGCAGCAGCACTAGGAGGCGAGGAGCTACGATGAATTTTGGGATGGCTCTAGCCCCCTTGTAGTCCCCTCCCAGCACCCCAGCCACCTGCTGCACCCCACCTGGCTCAAGTACAGCTACCGGGAAGAGTAGCTAATGTGGCATTTGCTGGACACTTGTCAATGGAGCCCATCAGAATAGGAGAGAATCAACATAGCCAGAAACTTCCTCCATGATGCTAATGCCATAGACAGTGGGGCATCTTGGGTTTCCAAGATTTTGGTACTTGAGCCTGCCAGTGAAGTCCTCTCCTGACATTTTGAGGATGGAGCTCCAGAGTATGGACAGACGATTTCAAAATCCCTCCTCTAGCCCAGTCTACAGAGTTGACTGCAATCCAGGAGGTCAGTTCAGTCCAGTGCAGGAGATTTTAAATGCAACTGACTCAGGTTTCCATTCAGGCTATTTGTTCAGTTTCATAGGGAAGACTAGATACTTAAAATCTGTTCACAGTCTAAGTAAAAGTCATGGGAACCATAACAAAGACCCAGCACAACTATGTGTTGCCTGATTTTGAGCCTCACTGGGTGCATCTGCACACAAAATTAATTTGAAGCAATAAACTCCAGAGCAGTTTGAGCTGGAGGAAACCACTGCCAGGTGCAGTGTCTACGCTTACGCCTGGGACAGCAGCAATTTGAGCTAGGGCAGAGCAGTTTACACCGGGGCTGCTCAGTCCTGGGCTTTGGATGGCAGCTTCTGTGGGGACAGGGAGCTGGCTGAGGCATGAGGGTGTTGCAAATGCATAACTGTATGGCTAGGCAGCAGGCAGGAGTCCAGCCCCCAGCTGACTGGATGCAATTTATGCCTGCAGTCAATGTCTACACATGTGTTTAATCACAGTAAAGTACTCCGGTGTAAGACATACTGTGTCCTGCAGTACTCTTACTGTAGCATTAATTAGTTTACCACATCCTAATACCACTGCAAGTGTAGACGATGACTCTAGTCCATAGCTGATTAGTTTACTCTGCAGTTAAGCACATGTGTAGATGCAGCCAGTGTGAGTGACAGGAGCCAGCGGAGTGTTTTCTGTAGCTCGGGTTGGAGTTACCTTCCCATTTTAATTTGCTTGATAAGGTTATTTGTTTCGCTGTTTGGGAGAATGTGGATTCAAGTAGGTCCTTTGTTAACTTTGTTGACAGCTTTTCTTTGCTGTGTATTTATTTTCAGTACTGACTGAGGTCTTTCAGTGAATTTATAATTTAATGGGCTTAATAGGGATATAGTACACACACTTGCTCATTGTAAAGCACAGCATGCATATAGAAAAATTAATTCCCTTTCTGCAGAGAGAACAGCAAAATAATCAAACTATACAATATTACAGCCCCTAGTGGTCATCCTAAGAGCTGGTTTTCTTTTTCTGCCCTGATTTAGCTGTTTGGTAGTCACGTGACAGTTTTAAAATAATGTGATAAAAATGAATTAACACAAATAAAATGTAAGTTTATTATGACTTATTGTTTTACCTACCTAGGATGCCCATCAGCAGGATATACTAATCCCCCTTTATAGAATAATTATAAAAGTAGTAGTTAATTCCAAGTATTTTTCCAACAAATGCTGTTTTAAGTAGTTGAAAAGAGATTCCTAAACCATCCACCTGCGCATGGTTCTTGTAACCAAGGTAACTTATATGTGACATCATATGCTTCCCTCTTGTAAAAAGTGAATCTATTGCAGAAGTCTTAGTTTTACTGTGGCAGCCTGACTTTTATTTTACTGTCAAGTGTGTGACCACATAGAAGTTGTACAAAAGGTGTATCTACATGGGCTGTTAATGTGCAGCAATAAACTGCTGGCTGCAGTGTCTACACGTGTGCCTAGGACCACAGCAGTTTGAGCTGGGGTGGAGCAGCTCCAGGCTGGTGAGAGCCTGGGGTGGCAGCCCAGGGTCCTGGGTGGCAGTGTTGGGGCTGACTGGGGTATGAGGGTGCTAAAATGCCGGGCTAGGTGGCAGGAAGGTGCAAAAGAACCTGCCCCAACCAACCTGACAGAGGTTTTGCACCTTCATGCCCCAGCCAACCTCTGTCACCATCTACACGTGCGTTTCAGTGCACGTAATTACTCTGTCGTAGGATAGTGCTGTCCCGAACAGTACTATCCTACAATGGAGTTAATGAATTGAAAGTGCCCTAATACTAGCACATGTGTAGACAGTGACACTGTACAGCGGAGCTAATTAGTTAACTCTGCAGCAGAACACATGTGTAGAAACACCCAAAGATGAAGAAAACTGTCAAATAATGAGCACTATGCTCTACTATGGGTATGGGTATTTTGTTGATTGCCTCATGGGGCTTGGAAGGAATTCTTTCCCCCTCCAGTTGTTATACATGTCTGGGTTGGTTTGTTTTTTTCACTGGGTGCTGGCTGCAGCCAAGGCTGGGGATTTCGTCTGTGGTGTGCCAGTGCTCCTGCTGGGGCTGAAAGCCAGAGGTTCCTGGAAGGTCTTGTCCCTCTGCTCAGGGTCACACCGATCACCGTATCTGGGGTCAGAAGGGAATTTTACTTTGTGGTCAGATGGATGCACATGTTGCCATCATTGGTAGCAGGGAGCATAGCCTCTTCCTTGGATCTCTAGAATGTATTTTAACAACCCTTGCAGTAGCAGGACATTGAGCACCATCGTCCCCTTGCCTTACCTGTGGCAGGGTAGGGTGTTGTGTCTCGTGGCTGTGTCAAGATTGACTGTGTAGTTTTACTAATAGATTAGACATCACAACCCTAGTGCCTGTTGCCTTGTTGGTTGGAGAAAGGCTAAGGGACATCACCTTGACAGATATGTGCCCTCCCTGAGGCATTAGGCGGTCAGCAGCAGTTCTTATCTGTTGCTCTCTGGCAAAAGTTACAACCATCCAGGCACTGAATGTCTGACCTTTTGGATTCTGTCTCAGTGGTCCAAAGGGGCGATGGTGGGTCTCGGGCAGCTTCCGCTCCTCCATGCTCTGGCCTAGGCGTATGTGCCGAAGGTCTTGGTGTGATGGTTGCAGGATTCTGTACAAGCGGATTCATCAGGCACCTGACTTGACCTTTTATGCAGGCCCATGGTCCAGAGCATCAACGGTTGCCAGCTAAGACATTGCATTTGTATAGAATGGTTTGGATAGGGGTTATTCTGCCTCTGGTGAAGGCTTCAACTAGATGATCTCTTGAAGGATGATTCCAGCCCTACTTTTCTATGATTTGGATTTGTGAATCATGCATGTAGAGACAGTTTTGCAATCCATTTTTAAGACCCGATGCATTTTACTAAATTCTGTAAGTAAGTTCTTTATATTTTTGCTTTCAATAAAACTAGGCCCAGATTTAAAGACAGACAAGCAATCAAAGAAGAAAACCCAACAAAAAAAGATACTGTAAAAATGGGTGGAAAATCACACCTATTCAGCTGCGTCTCTTCTCTCTTGACGTTGTTGACTGGAAAATCTAGCGTGCCATTTTAGACAAATCTTGCTACTGGAGTGTATGTATTGTACCTGGCTCAAGGATGTTTTTAACATACATTCACTTAAGTGATTTGATTATCAGTGCTTTCTCTTGTCAGCATTTCAAGAGTAGCTGGGAACAGAAGTATATACTTTTGTAACTATCAGAAAGGTTCTCAATATCCCAATGACTGATTGGCAAAATATAATATAATTGTAAAGTTTTTTTAATGCATTTTTCATTTTTACCAGATGGGGGTTATCCTGGAATTAACTTAATTTTTTTTTAGGAGAAGAAAGGGAAAGAAAGGAAAAACAACCTTGCATATAGGGTTTTTATACTTGAATAGTGTCCTGTGCCATGCAAAGATAATTTATATTGGCATTTTCTACTCTGGATGCAACAGCCTTCACAGGCAATCTTTACTTCATATGTGTTAACCTTTATCTTCCCCTTTAATATCGTTCCTTTAATTCAGCTAACTCTGTAAAGACCTGCAAGTTAAAATGACTGCATATACCTATTCATGCTTGTCTCAGTGGGACTCTTCATTATTGCCTCTACCACTTTTAAGCACTTTTGGATGAAGGCTTTGTTGTTTGTGTTACTTGGCTCTTTACACTTGTAGCAAGAAATGGGTCAAAATGACTTACTTCATCAATGAGAGTGAGCAGGTTGAGAATCAGAATGTGAAAACTATGGGAAAAGAAAGGCAATTATTGTAAATGGAGGAAATGTGCGCTATACATGACTGCAACCTAATGTGTAAAAGAGAGAGGGTTCAGCATTGTGTACAAGAGTCTCTTTCTGTCTGTCTCAACAACCTTTGCATCTCTGAAGATGAACAGGAAAGGTCAGGGAGACAGTGTGGCAGGGGAGCAAATGAAATGGAGTTCTTCAAAAGATTTGCTTATACTAGACCTCTTTTTTTTAGGCCTTGGGAAAAGCTCAACGTAAGGCCATCTAAGGTCTGTAAGAGCACAGTTTCCTTCCAGCTGATTATGTAAAGTAATACAAAAGTACTCTTCTTGTAGACCTTTGTATTTTTTGTAAGCAATTATAGTAGAACTTCATTTTAATTAGATATCTTGGAGCCTGTAGCTTCTGATCAGAAAAATGAAAAAAGCCTTTATAAGTATTTTGGAGATGCATTTAAAAGAAAAAGAAAATTGTCAAAGTAGGAAGTTCTGAGTGAAAGCTACCAAAAACTTCAAAACATATAGTGTGTTTTAACAAAAATATTGTAAGAAGCACGTTTGATAAAGAAAAAATTCCCCAAACATTTTAAGGCAAAAGCCGTAGTTAAGCTTGCCCCCAAATCCTTATTGTTCTCTGCTAGTAATGCAGTGAGAACAATCCCTGACTATCAAATGCATTGCCTCTCACTATGTTTTGGGATTTTAGTGATATGGACAGGGCTGCCATTTGTATTCTCTCATTCTGAATCCTGGATGGAATGGCAGTTGCATTACATTAGATGTGTACACCTTAATGTATGTTATTCTTTGTTAACTAGACCTGAGTAAAATGTAATAACCTGGTAAAGAAATGTGAAAAAATTACTTCTGTTTCCTGTGTGCATAAATGCAAGTCCATTTACTTCAGCTGCAAATTTTCTTTCCACTTTTATCTATGGAGCGCACATTGTTCTTTCTCTGAAATGTTTTGGCATAACAGTGATTAAAAAATATGGGGCAATTCCTAAACAGGTATACAAACTTCAGCATTCTTTGCATGAAAATACTGCTCTCTGGAAACGCCTTCTATGTCAAAAAAATGAATATGTTCATATGATTTATGTAGGTGATTGTCAGGAGATTTTGTAGCCCATGCAATTTCAGCACTCATTCCTTGTCACTTATGGCACACTTGATGAATTTTCATGATCGGTTGACATGCTTAGTAATTGTCAAAACTTTAAAATGTTATTTCTAAAGAATTATTAAGAAGGGGAAAAATACCACTTCCCTGTTTTTCTGTATAGGCACCTACTTTTATGTGCTCGTCATATTAGTGACACTGAATGTTCTTTCGAAAACCTTGCTTATTTTGCTTGACTGATCAACTCAAAATTTTAGCTTTTGGAAGGGGGACAACTGTGCTCCCCTTCATTCAGTCTAAGTTTTACCTTGCCACCTGGGTAGTTCCATTAGACTTAATAGGATTGTGCACGTAGTAAGGTGCTATACTGCACTACAAGAAAAGGGGTGTCTCAATATGTTACTTCAGATTTTCCAATCAAATCCTTTTTTGTCTGTTTGTATCTACCTATGAATGTGTATGTACGTATATGTGTGTATGTATGTATATATATCATGCACTCACGCGTACACAAGCACATATTCACACATCAATAACTATTTATATAGATATGAATGGATGAATCTATATTCTTACATATATATGAATATTCATCCAAGATATTTTAAAATTAGCATAAGCCTCATCTATCCATTTTGAGTAAGTAAATACTTTTTTCCTTCTGTCAGTCTCTTTAGGTCACCTGAATACATGCTTGGAAAGACCTTACTAAGTCCTTGCTGTCTCCAAAAGAAATGGAGTTTGATTATGGTCCTCTAGAAATGCTTAAATCACAGATTCAAAGATTATAGCCTGTCTGACTCTTGGATCACTCAGCCTGTAATGGCCAAACTGTAACCTGCATGCTCACTTCCTGCAAAGGACTCCATCATTAAGGGTAGCAGGGCCACAACCTCTCCACGGTTCTTTTCCTCTCTGTCACTTATCTGCCTGCCTTGGTCAATGTTAATTACAGTGGATGAGATGGAAAGAGAAAAGAAAATATAAACTAACCTCAAAGCCCTGCTTAAGACTTCTAATGACTTTTTTCTGGCTAGGAGTGCAATGTTCTCGTTCATCTAGTCATGTCTAACAGTATGAAAGGGGTAGCCATAGATGCACTAGATGAAGGTACTGAATGGACAGCTAGACATTCAAATTAAAACATTCTGCATGAATTGCTTATGTGAAGTCATCAAATATAGCCAGCCTAGACCTCTAGCTAGCAAATTAAATGAGGTGGCTGACGCCTACTAGGAGGAGATGATAAGGGTTTAAAAGGGGGCTTGGTGAAGGGAGAGAATGCTATGGGAACGCCCAGCAAAGTGTGGCAAAATAGTAAGAGAAGCTTCCTACTTTTTTGAAGATTTTTATTGTTTTTGAGGAAGCCACAGAAAAGCCTAAATAAACAAAAGCTAGGGGAGCCTGATGCAGTCCAGAAAGCCAAACCTGACAAAATCTGGGTGATGTCCTCTACTACCCCCCATCCTCCAGAGCGACTAAAATCATCTGTTTCCACACAAGAAATAGGACTGCTTTGGGCTTCTTTCGGGAGTTCAAGAAATATATTGGCAGTGTATTTCTTCCCTCCTGCTCCCACCCACTTCTCACCCACCACTGTCCGGCATATATGTGACAGGACAGCTGGAGGGGAAACGACACTCCTCAGCTGGCCAGTGAAAAATGACAAAGCTCTAAAAAAGAGAGGCTGTTTGAAAGGGCCAGTGGTGGAGGGAGTGCTGATGATCTCTGGACCTGTTGGTGCTGGATGCGGAGGAGGTTGCTGAAGGTGTTGCACTGTGGCCCTGTAGCACCGGACGAGTCCATCTGAGCGAGGGGGGACAGAAGGATTGGCGGCTTGTCAGGGTATCTTGAGAATAGACCTCAGAAACTTTCCCGGCTGAGTTGAGTCTGTTGTTTGGAAGATTTCCCCTCGGAGAAGGTGGGATTGTCATCCATTTTCATATAAGACACAAGACACTTTTGTGTAGCTTGTTTGGGGTTTTTTTCCAGTTTTGGCCTAGCTGTTTTTAGCTTGTCCGTACACCGTCTTATTGGCGCTCTAAACCTTCAGTTGGTTCACAGAGAAGGACCGGTTCAGACCTCCACCTTTTTGTGACAAGTCAAATCTGTGAGGACTTCATGAGACTCTCTTTGAGCCCTCCTCAGTCAGGGTTTCATTTGACTACTAAATCGCGAACTGTGATCAAATGCTAGTTCTGCATGTTACCCCCTTCTGCTGTGTGGGAGGAGCTGGCCTCTTCAAGACATTGTCCTGGGTCTTGCTATCCGCCATACGTGTGCAATGGCAGATCTCTTCTTTGGCAGCAGGTGACCTAGTGCCATCTGCGCCCATCTGTTTGTGCTGTAATGATTGCAGTATATTAACCAGGTTTTCATTCAGAGCTCCTATGGGGAGAGACGAGAGACCTGTGTTTTGCAGTCATTGTGTTCAAAGAGAGAATGTGCATAGTGTGTCCGGTGTGGGGTTCTGGAGGTGTATTTTACCACTTGCCTTTTTTTGTCGTCTCCCCCTCCATTTTAAACCTACCTGTGAACCTGAATTCTCTCTTTAATTTCCCCAAAGGAAGTACAAGACCACTGTTTTGTATCTCATTATTGTCTCTGTGTTGCAACAGGAGAGTTTTTCTTTTGCATTAGCAGGTCCCTGTGCCTTAGCGAGGATGCTATATAGCGTAGGCAGTACTGCATCAATCAAAATCTCTGTAAAAATGAGACAAAACAGTAAGTGCTACTGTCATAATGCATTCAACCCAGGCCTTTGTGTATGCAGAGGGTGTCAAACAGTTTGCTTCTGTGAGCAATTGGTCTAACATCCCTCAATTCTGAAACAGCTTAAAGTTTTTTCAAGCTTGGAAGTCCAGTAACTGTGTCCTCAGTGTATTGCCTGCATTGCTAACTAGAAAACCCATTTGCTTGGCTCTTCGAAGCACTGCATTTCTTTTTTCTTGATGAGGAGGATTAGCATGAACGTTCTGATGGACAAATTTCGCTGATGCATTTTTGAGTGTTGAGGGGGAAAAATAAAGTCTCCACATCATGCTCTGTCACACCATACTACTTAATTTAGCCCATCTATTTGCTTCTGGTTAACTGAGGCACTGGGCACTTCTGCAAACCAGACCCCACTAAGAACTATGGCTGCTTTCAAACTTTAAAAAACCCCAAAAACTGCACTTTACCAAAAGAAGCAGCGCATTACTCCGGCCCAGCTCTGCGGTGTCTGTATTGATTGGGCGCTTCAGTGGGGTTTTGGGGTGCTTTTATCTATCGCTGATTCAATTAGTTATTAGATAAAAGCAGCAAGAAAACCCCACTAAAGCACCCAATCTGTACAGACATTGGGCAAGCCAGGTCCACCTAACGCACACCCCTTCTGGGCTTGTGTGGGGCTCGGCGTGGGGATGAATGGAGTTTAAAGTCAAGTGCTGTTTTGTTTTGTTTTAACTTCTGCAAGCAGCCTGTTTCTTGTAGAAATACTTCTCGTTTTGTGGAAGGGAGGCTTGGAGTACATCCAAGGCCAAAAATTTAGATGAGGATTTTCAAAATGTCTCAGCTTTGACTAAATCTACTTCTGTTGAAGTCAACGTGAGCTTTCCCATTGATTTTAAATGGGAAAAGATTTAAGCCATGTTGGCTGCTTTCTGAAATTCCTTTCCAGATGTGGATGCCACATTGTATAGAAGCGGGGTAGGGGGAGAGAGTGTTGTGATGAGAGAGGATATTATATCCATAAAGCATCCCGATATTAATTTGACTATATATTGGTACAGATAAAGAATTTGAATGCTTAAAAAGCACAGTCAGAGCCTCATATTTGATACTGAAGCCCATCCTCTCACAAGAGCCCTTTCTGTGTCTTGATAGTATCAACATTGATTTGAAAGAAAAGCCCACCCTAAAATAAGATCAGATTAAAGACAGTCTGTCATTTTCTATATAAAGGTCTGGCTGCCTTACCAAATGTAGGCTGACAGCTCTATAATAAGTGCTGTAGAGCCACTGAAATATGTACCCATCCACTGCATCAAAGCCATTTTGTTTTCTCTGACTGTAAGTCACCTCAAGGCCATGAAGAGAGCACGGTCTTCCAGATAAAGGCATCTGTCACCTTGGCATTTCGGCAGGTCATTCACTACAGTTAGACATCAGAAGGAGTTCTCTGTTTGCTTCTGCATTCCTGGATAATTCCTAAAAAGTCAGCTAGCCTGAGCAGTTGATCATTAAACCTCTATCAGGCAAATTCCTAGCTGACACGGGGTGTAAAGTTTCAATGCAAACTTCCCTTTTTTCAGCACAAAGGTATTTGGGTCTGTTTTTGTGTGTGTTCTGTTTCATTTGGAGGCTGGATTCAGTGCATGAACTGAGACACTTAAAACCAGAAAGCGAGTGGGGAGCAGACAACCAGTATCTGTGTTGAGGCTCATTTCTAAGTCAAGGTAGAAAATATTGAAAGAGAGCAGGCTTCGAGGCAGAATCTAACTGTGGACTAGGCTGCGATAAGCAACGTTTACTATTTCATTTAAAAGCACACATGTATGTGCATACACATACTGGTGCATACACACACTCTCTCTTTATTTCGTCTCTGTTCTGTTCCATTCTCTCCAGTTTAACTCCTTTAGTGTCAGTGTTTCCCATCTGGTATGGTTGCATGTGTGCACACTTCAGTCTCCGAGCCTGCGGTTTCTAGTCGTGTTTATAATCTGCAAATTCCCATTGTAAAGAGCTGTATGCTTGGAAAGTAAATTCCATCCTCTTTTTCAGTGGGTCACATGCAGGGCAGTCAGCCAGTGTGAATTTTCCCCATCCTGCTACACAGGTGACCTAAATCTTTTTACCTGAATGAATTTCCCTTCCCAGCAGTAATTCATTCATGCTCTTATCTGCTCTGCCTTGGATCTCCCTCTTGAGCAGAAGTGGCCAAACTGCCAGATTTGTCCATGGGGTAGCTTTTTACTCCTATGTGCGTTCTGCGATCTGGAGACGTATTCTCTGAAAAACTGAGCTGACATCAGCAGTTTCATTTGTATTTATTGTTGTCTACACTGCTCTGCCTGAGAATAGGCTCTTGTCTGTATCTTTGATTTCAGCTCTCTCTCTCTTATTCCTGCTCCCCCCCGCCCCTGCAACCTATTTATTAATTTTGGCTTTCTACTGAATGAGTTGCTAGATTACTAGTACTCAAATATCAAAATGCTTCTTAGTGCCAAGCCTTCTGCTATGGAATGTGACAGTATATAGCGTGTGGCACTCCGCAAGGGTTTGCAGTGCAAATTAGGCTGAACCTAGTATGTATGTTTGCTTATCTCTTGCTCTCCTTGCCTCCTCAGATGCAACTAAACTACTACATATGATTGTGCTTGGGGGTATGAAAGTTGCAAAGGATACAGGGATGACTGGCGTTTCCTTCCTTTTCCTTTAACCATATTCTACATGAAGGGGTTTAGTCTCAATGAAATTCATAGCCAGTAGAATGCAAGCAAGGAAAAGTAGGGTCACAAGTCAACTAGTATAGCTGTCTTCAAAAAAAAAAATGATGTTCATTGCTAATAAGTGTGGCTGTGCAAAATCAAATGACGCTAATGGTTATCAAATCCATTTGGTTTGGTAATGGTTATCGTATCTGTCCTTCATATGAGTGACAACTCCTTTAAATTAGATCAAAATCTCTCTGCTACTGTGAGCCCTATAGAAAGAATGATCCAAAGTGACTTCTGGCTCAGCCCATACTGCTGATCCCAGTCGTTAGGGGACATGATTGGAGGTGTTGAGAGTGAATAAATGCCATACCCTCGTTACGGTAAAATCATCTCTGTTTGAACTCAATCAGCTTTGCTCATGGAGACTTCTTACGGTGGGCTGCTCTACTTAGCCCAGGGGAGGGCAAAATATGGCCCACGGGCCAGGTCCAGCCCGCCAACTGTTTGGAGCCAGCCCACAGGTGGGCTCCTGCCAGTTGTTTGGATTCAGCTGGCAGCTGCCCCCCCGCGCCTGCCTGGGGCAGCCCGTGCCCACAGATGGCCCCAGCCTCAGAATATCCTAGTGGGGATATTCCCAGTGCAGCTGCAGTTGCCCAGGTATTGCTTGGCTTCTCGCATTTCCAGCAGTGGCTCCTCCTCCTGCCAATGCTGTGCTGCTCTGGGCAGGGGGGAAGCTGCAGCTGAGCTCCTGTCCTAGCACACAGGGCACCAGCTCCAGGCCCTGCCTGCAATGAGCAGCTACCTGTGGGCAGCCAGGTGGGTGGATGGCAGCTGGGAGCTGGAGCCCTGTGCATTGGAGCCAGAGCCACCTGGCTGCAGCTTACCCCCTATTTGGACTGGCGCAGAAGAGGCAGGAGGAGGAGAATGAGCTGCCTCTGGAGGCTGTGGGAGCCAAGCAGCACCCAGGCGGCTGCAGCTACATTGGGAGCAACCCTGCTGGGAAGCTGTGCAAGCTGGCCGGGCAGGAGTTTGGTGCAGGCTGCCCTGGGTGGGAGCAGCTGGATGGGGGAGGGAGCAGACTGCACGTGCACCGTACCACTGGGCAAGCCCCCCGGCTCCCCTCCAACCCCAGCCAGCTCCTGGGACCTAGCGTGCATGCAGCCCCCACGATGCGTATGTGCTAGGTCCCAGGAGTAGACCAATTGCTTCCACATACACATCCCCCCTCCACAGGAACACCCACACACACACACCCTCACTCACCCACTTCCCATACTCCCCTCACACAGTATACAAGAGAGAGACTTTTTTTTGAGCTATTGTACAATTATCTCTATATGGACTACTCAAAAAAAACCCAGATGGGGATACATTATTTTTTAAATAAAATTGAAGTAAATTATAGTAGATGTTTTATTTTGAGTATACGATTTGTTTTTTATTTATAATTTGTTAAAAGGATTTCTTCTAAAAGATTTTGTGTGTGCAGTCCTTGACGGCTTATCAAAACTTGTTAAGTGGCCCTCCAGCTGAAAGAATTGCCTACCCCTGATTTAGCCACAGGTTAATACTAATTTTTTTGGACTTTCACCATTGATGAAGAAGCTTCTACTCAACCCTTCACCTTGTGATGTCCTCCAACGTTAAATAAGTTGTACATAGGCCTAGAATATTAAACTAGATGTCTCCTATGCATCAGAGAAAGTCTGGTAAAGAAGTGCATCAAGGACAGCATATTATTTATTTCCTCTGTGTGTGTATTATATAACTGGGTAAGATGTATTCTAATGGGTTTCCTTTCCTCTAAATTATGGTCTTCAGTCCTGGAAGTATTAGGATAATGGACTTATTAAAGTGACAGTCTCATTCATGTGGCTAATATTATTTTTCTGTACTGGTGGTTGTTTCATGTGGGACTGACAATGTCTAGAAAAAGCACTGTATTCTGGCATTAAGTGTAATTTACAGTATCTCTGCCTTTCTAGTGTCCTTAGCAGGGAATCAAATCATATTATCTAGCTGTCTTCCATCTCTCCTTAGACTTGGAGTCCTTTGGAGTATATCCATTTATTATTCTCAAGAAATCTTTGCTGTGCATGACCCACCTATTCTCTAGGGCTTACCTGTGTGGAAGCACTTGGGAAACTGGGGGTGAAGCAGTATGAAATCAAAGCATAAATTTGAGTGTTTAACTACCTCCCTTCATGAAGCTATCTCAGCTGGTTATGGAATGGCTTTAGCTTGCTGTAAAGGAGGCTACTTTCATTAAGCAGTAATGATGTAAGGCTACTTTCCACCTGAATGAGAGCATCCACATCATTTAAGGAGGGCTGTTTAACTTGTGTGTGTTAACTTTTCACCTTTTGATGATTTACCTTAACTTTCCTGGGCAGTCCTAAAACTTATAAGGAGATGTTCAAAGGCAAAAATGGCAGTTCAGCACTAACTTCTCCTTTGTGCCTTTTAAAAAAATCTTTCCCTTTAGGAATTTTGCTCATATAAGACCATCTTTTATGTGAAGTTAAAATCTTAATGATAAAACTGTGACTAAATACCTCTTTACTTTGCCGGACTAGGTCTATGAGCCAAAGAACATAAATTAAGACAACTCCGCTCTTAGTCAAGGATTCCAGAATTTGCTGCTGGTGTTAGCGTGCGTGCATCAGTTGATTAACTTATAGTAGTTATGTTGTAGCCATGATGCTCCCGAAATGATGTGAAAGGCAAAGATTTCTTATAGTGATCTTTTTCATTGGACCCATTATGTCATTGGGATAAAGTACAGCAATCTTTCAGATGCAAGTGATCTGAGGAAGGATGTTTTGCATTTGAAACCTTGTCTTACTTCATTCCAACGACACAGTTGGTCCAATAAAAGATATCACCCTAAGAAATATATGAAAAATAAAAGAGTGGCCTTTCATTTTATTTGTGTTTTTGGGGAGTTTTATCAGAGAATTTGCTATCCTTTTTATCAGGGAAAACCAGGATCCCTGAGTTACTGGGACTGATGCAGAATTAGGAGATGCTGTGATGTTTGGATGGGTTTCAATAGTTGGAACAACTATTCTGAAGCAAGTTAATGACCATCTGCCACAAGAAAGAGTGGTATTCTGAGTGACAGTTTACATTCAGGAAGTTCCCAACAATTGAGGCCTCCCTTTTTAATGAAAGTTTGCTTTTGCATGGTGAATGATTTATGGGAAAGTTTTTAAGATACTGTTTTAAGTATCCTTAAATGCTTTGAACACTGAAGAAAATCAGAAACCTTTTGAAACAAACTCATAAATATTGTTCCAGCATTCAAAATATTTTGTCTCCTGTAGGATAGGTAAAGTATTAGTTTATCACCAAATACTTCCAGGAAGATAGTTAAAGTATATAGACTTTATAACTTGAAATCCTAGTAATATAATTATTTCATTAGTCACTGAATCCTGAAATAACCTCAAGCTCCTGAGATCTGAAGTCCATGCTAGGGGGCATCTGTTGTATTTTAAACAAAGAAAGCTATTTTAAACAAGGATTAGTTACTGTGGCTCTTTTGTCTAAAGCTGTGCTGCTGAATAGTTGAAAAAAGTGTAATATTCATCTGTTTGATCAGATAATGCTGCGAGATCAGATTATTCTGGGCTTTGGTACCATGATTCTGTTTGCTAAGGGGACTTAGTTAACAAAATTAAGAATTTTTCTGATCAGAAGTCTTCAAGTACTTTCAGGCTTTTCTTGTTGAAACAGCCCCATAATTTTTAATACACAAAAAAAAACCTGGAAGAAAATTGGAGTAATCAAGCTACAGATTGGAGGAGAAGATAAAACCACTTGTTTTCCTAATTGGTAATGAACAAAATGGCAAATTATTGTGGCTGCCCAGGCAAAGAGGAATTTGCAGAAGTAAGGTAGGTATCTGGGCATACAAACAGGCAGTAATATTTTCTAATTGTTTACTAGTTGTATGTGCGCTACCATGGGATTCTGCAGGCATAGCAAATGCATGTGCACGTTTGGGGTCCCCAGGGCAGGAATGAGGTTTGTCACTGAGGTCTATACCCTTATCAGTGCATGGGGCATCATGCATAAACTTCTCCTGTTTTAATGAAAACAGCAATTAAAGGCACATATCTCCACTGTATGACAGACCCTCTTTACGGAATAGAAATTAGGTGCAGATTTTTAGTGGGCAATTCACTTGAAAAACTGCTCATTCTAGTAATGATACTAGATACTACATCTCAAATATGTCTGGATAAAAAATAAAAAAATCTTACCAGACTGCAAAACAAACTGATATGGGCACAAGGATGGTAAGGCATCAGGGCATGCCCTTGCTCCCATTGAAATTGTGGCAAAACTCATTGACCTCAACTAGAATTAATTAGATTAGCTTGTAAGCTCAGCAGAGCAAAGGCTTCTTTTTGTTATGTGTTTGTACAGTGCCTAGCAACAAGGGGCCCGGATCCGTGACTGGGATGCCCACCTATCTCTTAGTACAACAAATTATTAACAATAATGATGACAGCCAAGATCAGACTGTGACTGCAGATGAATGGCAGCATTCCCCATTTTTATTTTTAGCAATTAAGCATTTTGCATGTGGAAACCCTTTTTGTGCATGCTGGTCTGACAGATTGCCAACCTGTAGTCCATTAGTTAGCTAACTAATGAGAATTCCTTGCCCGACTCCCAGCCACATGGTCTTTGATTTAATTGCTTTACTTCCATTCCAGTGTTTGTTGTTTTAAAAAAAAAAAATGTTAAACCCACATATCACTGCATTGAGACTAAGTAGTGGAAGACTTATTCAAATCCTTGTGGTTGAAATATTTTTAAACTACTATTTAATAAAAATAACTGGTAATACCAAATGGAAACAGTCGCTTTACAACCTCTGTCAAACCTAAGTTATTTTTAAATGTGAAAAATGACAGGGATAAAAAGAAAACTCTCATTTCACAGAAAACTTTTCGTCTTCTTCAACGTTCTGATTGGGTTCAATAATCTTGTGTCTCTTTCTTCAAGAAATATCTTAAGCACTTTAAAGTGTAAAGAAATGATGTTTTGTTATAGTTGAAAAAGACTAGTTTGTCCATTACTTGCATTGTATTAAACTGTACTTTCAAAAGCCCTATCAAATATACCCATTCAAGGATGCACTAGTCATTTCTAATTTTACTTGCCCTAAAATTATGCAAGTTATCTTTGGAGGGATGTGGGCATGGGAGGGAGTGGAGAAGAACCTTTCAGGATTGCATTTCAAGCAGTTCTCTTAACTGTGCTCTAAAACTTGTTTCAGGGGTAACATGAAATGTTAATTGTCAGATGTAACAATTTGGCATTTCCCAAGTCTTGTGGTATGTATAGCTTCCAGTATTCTTTGGAAACAAAGGGTTAATAGTGCAGATGTGCTTTTCCTTACAAGTGCGTATCTTTTTTTTAATCTGTTTTTCTTAATTAACTCTGACAAGTTGTTGAGAATTTCCCAGAAGTATAGAAATTTACTGCAAGAACTAAAATACTTGTAGTGCTAACTAAACTATTTTTTGTGACTTGCAGTGAAGCAATCTGCTAAGTGATAATATTATGAAGCAGAGGTTCCCAAACACTTTCTTATTGCATACCCCCTTCCAGATTTACCAGCTTCCTGCATACCCCTACCACCATATGTTTTATATTTTAACCCCTTAAATGCCAGTTATTACAATGAAAATTATCTCTTCCATTGCACAAGTTCTCCCATGTACTCCAGAGATGTCTTGTGTACCCCCAGGTGTAAGTGATGAGTATACCACACTTTGGGACCCCTTGTTATAAAGCAGCGCATAGGAAATCCTGTGGGAAGGCTCTTTCCCTGTATTGTTGCATTCTTCCAAAAGCTTTCTTGGCAGTTCAGATCAATATCCAGGCACTTCCAGTATGTCCAGGATTGTATTTGGGAAAAACAAAGCAAGTCAAGATGCAAGATGGTTGTATAGCTAGTCCTGCATTAGCTCCTTTGCTGTCGCTCATCACACAGACTGTGACTTCATCCAATTATGATTTTGCAGATAAATGTTCCTTTGGCAAGTTTAGGCAAATTACCATTTATATCTAGAACAGTAATGTTCAAATCAGAAAAGATTTCACTGTTTTACCCCATATTTGTCTTAGTTGCCTCTTTTTACAATAGAGAATGGAGGAGTATGTTTATAAGGAAAAAATATTTTTGGTACATTTTGATTTTTGATTTTTTTTTTTTATTGCATTTGATGTTTGGAATCATTTCACAGAAATTAATGTCATGATTGCAGGTTTGCACCAGTTTAATTACATGCAGAATTTAGCTATAGTTATCAAGTGGTTGTAACTCTGTGAGCACTGACACATAGGATTTTCTTTCATCAGTCCAAACTCAGTGCAGATATACTGTTTTGGCAGTCGTGGCTGAGGAGAGAGGGTTATTAATCCTAAATGTTACTGAAATGACGATGATTAATATTAATTGTGAAACGCACATTCGTATTGCCGCTGAGGTCAACAGACTGATCATAATGCTTACAGACATTAACCCCCCCACAACATGATGCTTTACTTTAAACTCAGCATGCTTGTGGTTGAGCCCAGCACACACCCAGAAGGAGTATTGCATTATTTTGGACCTGGCTCACCCAACTTCTATATAGATTGGGCACTTCAGCAGGTCTTTTTGGTGCTTTTTATCAAATAGCTGACTGAATTGGCTATTAGATAAAAGTGCCAAAAAAACCCACTGAAGCACCTGATCTATCCAGACACTGTGTAGTTGGGTTGAACTAATGTGCTGTCTCTTTAAATAAAGCAGGTTTTTTGGAGGGAGGAGGTGGGGGGGTTCCACATCTGTCAGCGCCTGTAGTGTTTAGTGCTGTACAAACAGTTATAAATGACAGGTTTTCTTCCCTGAAGGTCTATATGCCATGCCTTCTGTTCTAAATGTGCTTTGTAGTGAACAGAATACACTCCTCTCATTTTTTTTACTTCCTCTCATTGTCATTCAAATATACTCTTCAATTGCTAATTTATTCATGGTGCACGCTCTTGCTGTGAAATATCTGGCTTTCACTGCTGGGCACTTCCTACATTGCTGTCTAGGAAGATGATCAGTTTCCAGAGGTCTCAGCTAGAGCGTACTGGGGACCCCATGGTTTGATTCTTTCCTGTGTGTTTTATGAGAAGCTTTAGGTTGTCTGCCTAGATTAGGGATTAGGCACTTCAAATTCTGCCCTGAACTCCTGATTCCTGGGTCCGTAGAGCCCAGGGCACTCTTGCTGGAATACTGAAGTGCTTTGTTAAATAAAAAGCCTATTTCAGGCTACCTGTACTCTTTTGGTATTGTGCTGCAGTACACACTACATATTCATAATCCTTCATTTGAGAGGTAGTAATTATTGAGCAGATGTAGTGTACAATGATAGCAAGGGTTTTAAGCAGCTTACTGATACAGCAGTTTAAAGAATGTTTACTGGCCATAGTAACATTACTTCTGGTTTCCTGTCTTAATTCATTTCAGATTAATCTGTCTTGTACTTGGAAGGAAAATGAATCGAGTCAGTAACTTCAAGAGTTATGTAAAATCTGTACAGTGCTAAATAATTGTGTGGTGTTTTATGCACGCTGCTGAAATTGGAATGTCAATTTGACACAAATTCTCCAAAACAGGGTGTTAGACGAGCTGATCCAATCCTCAAATAAAAGCCTTGAAACTTCCATTTGGATGTTACTTCAGAATTCAGCAATCTTGTTCTTCACTTTTCTAGCACATTTGGAGCATATTTACTTTCCTGTAAGGTAATTAAGTACACCCAATGCCTTTATCCATATACGTAGATGTATTCTATTTTTTGGGCGGAGAAAAGATGGGTGAATATAGATGTCCTTTGAGCTGCATGTCGAACAAGTAACCAAATAACAGGTAATGATATGACAAACTTAAACATATATTGTTATCTTAAGCAAACAAACCAAAAATGACTCTGTTCATTGACTCTGTTCATTGGCAGTTTCCACAATTGAGGAAAGTAGGTGGGTCCCCCCCCCCCCCCCCATAGGTTTTTCTGCTACATTATTTGGAAGGAAGGAGAAGGCAGGTTAAGATTTCCTCTTCCAAAATTAGATTACATTCTCCTCATGCCATTCCAAGTCATCTCAAAGAGGGACGGTTTGTCAGGGAAGGAGTGAAGAATGCAGGTATCTTCTATTGCAACTTGCAGCCTGGAACCATTATTTCTTGGTGAAACCTTTGATTGGTTTTCCTAGGCATTGGAAAGAGTTACCATCAGAAAAAGTTTCAGCTCAGCAACAAATAAATCATACCATGATTTGTGATTTTCATCCTTTTTTGGCCTTGTGGGTCATTCCTTGATGGCTAAAGATACTTAATTTTTCCCTTAATAGCTGGATCAATGTGTCCAGTTGGTACTTTGAAAATATGGCCTATGATCTCTTTCAGTGTTTGTTGTCTAATGTTCAACCATTTCAGTTATCAAATCCCCTTAGCTATTTGTTTTCCACTTAAGTTTTGGCTCTGCAAACCACCACTGGAAAACCTCTGGTTTCTTTAATCTTCCTAGCTCTTTAACTAGAGATGCTGTTGATAATGAAGACCAGCCATATTAAACCAGAGATTGTATAGTCTTTCTACAAACCAATTTTTTTTTTTTTTTTTTTTTTATTTGATAGCTTTCTATGGGAAAGTAGTGTTCAGGAGTATAGACTCTCAGAGGAACAAAGGGTTCTGTGTGACATTTACACCCAAGACAGGTTGCAAAATAAATTTCCCCAGCTTTGGATGTACACAACACTGCTTTGTGCATAATTTTGACCTCAGTTCTAACATAAATTTCTCTGAGTCGTCTTTTTTTTTTTTTTTTTAAAGAAATCATTTGAAATCTCTACATCTATTAGTGTTCTTTTATTGTTTACCATGATAATAAAGAACTAAAAGACAAACTTCAATAGCAGTGTATGTTGCCTAATGTACTAAAGCTATAATAGCATCAAAGACAAAGATATATTTTTACAAGCATTGATTCCTCATGACTAACTTCCTTCATCTCAACCACCATAGGTGTCTTGATTCCGTACGCTTCCCACTTCCTGCGGAAATTTCCTATGGTAGAACTTGCAGGGTTGTTGGCTGTAGCTGTTTTGGTCTAAGGGCATAGGCAGGCAAGATTCTTTAGGTAGATGTGATATCTTTTATTAGACCAACCAAATAGTTGGAAGACAGGTCTTTGCAAGCTTTTGGGCACAAACACCCCTGAAATCTTGCAGAGAACCTTTTTTCCAGCTATTTAGTTGGTCTAATAAAAGATACCACATCTATCCAAAGAACCTTGCCTGCCTGTGGTAGAAATTGGTTCAGTCACTACTTCTAGGCAAATATGTGTTTTCTTAAACTATACTTAACATTGTTTTATTTTAATGGCAAAATCATAGATTGCTGTCTTGATGTAATCTTGTAGGCTGAGAGATTTTTGTATACTCTTGCATAATGTGAACCCATCTCCTGATGGGTACCTGTCATATGTTCAGATGGTTTTTAAAAGGCTCTGCAAATGATTGCGGTGATAAATGTACATGGGTACACATTTCCTCCTAGTAGAAATCTGTGAAATAGGGGCTTTTAGTATGTTCTAAAGTTCTAAGTGTAACTTTTAAAAAAATACAGATGTCCTTTTCATGGACAAGAGGTGGTCAAAAGGGCATTGAAGAGTATTTTTTTGGGTATCTCGACACAACACTAATAGGTAGTTCCCATCAGGCAGCATTGCCTCAAGAATTGACTCTGCTCATGGCTTTTGTCTCTGATTAAACTCCCCTCCTGCTCACACCACACCGTTTCAAATGAACACCGCCCCTACACAGAGCCTTGTGTAACCAAAACGAACACTTCTGCAGTGTATCTTCTCAATATTGAACATTCACTTGTATGCTAAGGAAAAGTACTTGAAGACTATGCCACCTGGTAATGCTTGCTATATTTTATGGCTTGCTATATTTTATGTGTTGGGGGGGTGTACATATGCCTGTGAAATACATATGTAGATGAGGTTTTGTGTCTTATCCAAAAGAAGGCACCTTAGTGACCCGTATCATCATGATGAGTTGCTGATTAAATCGGACTGAAACATGTAAATGTTGTTTAGGGCATGGGGGAAGGGAGGGGCTTTTTCTTTTATAGTTGCAAAAGAGAATGGTTTTATTTTTCATCCCTTTAGATGCTTTTTATATTTTATTTTTAGCTTTGTAATTTTTGGTTTTCCAGTCTTTGTGTTTTCCAAGTGAAGGAGAAGATTTGGTTATGGGGGGAAAAATAAATGAATATTTCCCAACTCCTTCCCCGCCTTTCCCCCTTGCTGATTTTCTTTTTTTAAAAGATGGAAAATATAAAGCCAGTTTTCAGCAGAAAGATTTTTTTGTTTTGAAAACATTCATGATCCTGCATGCTAATCTAGCATTACCTCGGAGCAGAAGATTTGCATTTAAAAGCATCAGTGCTACTTCCTGTAGCACTTGGGAACTTCCTTGTAAGCCTTCAGTGCTTCCAAATGCTGGACCGATCCTGAACCTCCATTGCTTATGAGATCTAATGAGAATAGGTGCGAGTGGGGTGCTTGAAAATGGGAGGGATTTAGACAGACATGGGGAAGATGCAAAGGAATGGGGTCTGCACTTCCCTAAAAGGACATTTCCTGTGTTTTTTGGAGGTTTAGCCATGTGCTAGTGGGAAGAGAATTGTGTGGTTAAATCTTTATGAACTGCACTGACATGTACCCCTCAATACTTAATGTGTGAACTTATATGAAGACTGGCTTTAAAATAACACATTCAGAAGAGGCAAGAGAGGATTTTGAAGGTCATTATTACAACATATTAAAATCAAATTTATGTTGCACAACTCAAAACTCTCAAACAGATGGAGCTGGACTGGCTCCCAGCATCTGGTCTGAATGCCAGAGTTGTCTATGGGGGGAACAGGGATGGAGAGGAGGAGATGGGCTAAGAAACCAAACCAACCCTCCACTCCTCCTTTAAGTAAGTTTCAGACACACCTTCATTTGCTTAAATAAAGTTATGGTGCAAAAAGTGTTAGTTTTTTTT
>NW_017728886.1:248500304-248505422 GCF_001723895.1 Crocodylus porosus | reverse complement strand
GGGGGCCTCCTTTTTGCTCACTGGCACATTTGACTTTGCCTCTGCCCCTGCCTCTGCTGGGAGTTTTAAGTTAGTAAAATTGTCTCCAGGGTATGCCTGCTGTGGGTTTCCTCGAATCTTAAAAGTAGTCTGTTTGTGAGGGGAGAGTGAAATGAACCTGCTGGTTTTGCAGCCACTGCTGGTTTTGAAGTCATCTGTAGTATGCTTCCCACCCCCCCCCCCAAAAAAAAAAAAAAAGGATCGTCAAAATGGAAGAGTTGAGGTTGCTATCAAATCTCCAAAAAGTAATTTGCCAGACCAGGTTGAGGCGGGGAGGGGGAGAATGTGGTTTCAATTGTAAATCTGATACAGTGTCATTCCTGGCCCAAACCTGAATGAAAAGGGCTTTGAGACAACACACTTCACCAAAAAAATCTTTCACTTCTTTCCCTTTACTTTGAAGGTGTCATGAGTACCATAAATTGTGTGTGTATAAACCAATGCAATTCTAGGTCATTTATATATTTCTGCCATGGACTGATATCCAAGGAATCGGGCTGAAGTTTCTTCCCACAGATATGAAAAGATGATGTGTTACCTTCCTAACCAAACCCTTGCCTCTGCATCCTCTCTCTTGATATGTTTGTGTAAATTTCATATGGTGAACCACAGTATGAAAATAAAACACTGAGAGAATTATAGCCTGTGGCTTTTTTAACATGGAGGTAAAATTACATTAAACTTTGCTACACCTGATTTAAAAGGTTGCTCTTTGTATCCCTGAAGTACATTTAACCCCCTCACATTCCCATGCTCATAGACAGCATTTGGTCGCAAGAAAGGGCTATGAACATTATCTATTAAGTCAGGAATTTTCTTAGTCTATAAACTGGACCATAAATTTTAACCTGACCATTTAAAAAAAAAAATCGTCATAACAATCTTGCAGTCCATAATTAGCATTACACACAGGGTCTGTGCTGCTTGCATACTGGGTAAAGAATTTAGCAAAAATGAATCTTGGCTGTGTGGCTTCCTTGTAAGTAAGGGTAAACCAAAAGGAATTTCCTGGGGTTGTTGCATTTATTAGCTCTGAAGAGAGTTTGGGGTGGCGGTGTTTAAAACTGTGAAAAGGGAACCATAGGCACAAGACCCAAGATCATTAGCATTCTTTTGTGTTGACAAGTGATTGCACATGGAGAGTGGTTCCATAGCAAAGAAATGAATTTATCTGGACATCTGCCGCTTGTGTCCCTCATCTTCCACTTAACTCTCAATAGGGAAGCTCTTTTCCAAATGTAAGAGGGCTGGGAAACCATGACTTAACTAAGTTGGCTGTTTCGCCTTTTGGATGGTCTTGAAAGCACTGTGCAGACAGAAGAAATGTTTGAAAACCACATTAGTTCTTGACCAGATTCTGTTTATATAATTCAGGGGACACTATGTATGTTCATAAATTTCTACGTTTTTGACCCCCCCCCCCCCCCCCCCCCCCCCCCAACTAGGCTGCTTCTAATTCGCACCTCTGTTAGTGTTTGTCTAACAAACTCTTGTATGCCATGGTTGAAATGGGGCTAAAATATTGGTTGTTGAAAGATAGCTTTGGTCAAAAAAGATATTGTACATAAAGGAATGGGAATTTGGGCAGAAACTTTTAGATTAGCAACAGTTTAATATTGATTTACATTCATCTGCCTTGCAACAGAGCTTACAATCTGGTAGAGTTAAGGAGAGCCCGTGGTAGCATTGTGCCAGGAAAATGTGCTGCTCTTTCTCATGTCAAGGCATGACTCTTCTTACTTTAATTACAGAAATTACAGCTTTATTTCTTGTACAGGCCCAGGTGGCCTTCCCACTAATACATTTTTAATGGCCTAGGAGGTGCATACCGGTAGCCTTGGGCTCTTGTTAATTTTGATCCTGGATATGCTATAAAGTATGTGTCCATAGGATATAATTAGTGGAAGACCTTAAAATAATTAAATGGAATCTACTTTTAATCTGAACCTTTGTTCAGTTAAATCCAGGAGCATCATTTTCTGAGGGCTCTCATAGGATGCATGAACATGGAGATACGAGTTTCTTATGGTGGCACATCATTGACCAAGAAGATTATTAGCAAATACGTTGTCCAGCTTGGCGGTGCAAAGCACCATCTGCACAGCAGATGCTGTTTTTCTGATCTCAATTAATTTATCACTTGTTGTGTAATATCCAGCATGTCTTGATTTTGTTTGGTAGAATGTACGGGCCTTTTGGATTCTTCTCTTTCCTCCTGTTTCCCGTTTAGGAGCTCTGTGTTAGGCCATCCTGCCCAAGAACCACTCCTTTTGCAGCTTGTCAGCACTGTTTCAGTAATCCCAGAAGGTCTGCATTGAACATACCGGTCCATCAAACCTTGCCCTATCTTTGCAAAGTGTTGGTGACTGTGGGCTTGCAGCTGGAAGACTGCCCTTCTTTTTCCCACGCTATACCCCAAAAGCCTCTCCCTATCTCCTGGTTCTAGTAAATCCTTTTTTCTCACCTCTCATCCTCTGTACCCAGCAAGCTCTAGGAACCCAAATTTTTGAAGAAAGAGGGAGGGCTGCCTGGGGCTCAGGGAAGAGACAGACTAATAGGGGTAGGGGCCAAATGCAGCTGACTGGATAAATTGAGCTTGGAAGTTCAACTTGGTCAGACATGTACCTCCAAGAAATCCTGCAAGAGGGTGGCTTACCGTAGGGCTCACAAAGCCCTAATCGTTGTCGTCTGTCAGCTTTGTTCTCCCATAAAAAAAAAAGAAAAACCAAACCGAGAGAGAGAAAGGAGGTTCTTCTTTGGACAGATTTATGATGCAACATCTGTCTTTGAGTGACAAACACTGTCTGAAAGCCAAACAGCATTTGTGTACGTTACGGTTATGAAACAATTGCTCCTGACAAACGCACAGGTTTGATAGCTTTATTTCAGGGGTATAATGTATTTTGGGGAAGGGAGAAGAGGATACATTTAGATGGAAAGGAATGCAGCTTGAAAATAACCCACTACTTCAGTTGAAGATTTTTTTTTTTTCCTTGCTGGGAAAGATCATATTTACTTGATCTATACAAGTTTAATTTAAACTGAACTTTCAAACCAGGGCTTCTTTTTTCTTTTTTTTTACCCTTTTTTCCAAGCAGTTTATCAGATCTCTTGCTGCCTTCTGCACAGGAAGTAGTATTTCTTTTTCTTTTTTTTTTCTTTTTGGGAAAAAAAAAGAGCATTTAATAGAAATTGGGAAATTTCCATATGGACAGTAATGTGCAGTTGTGTCTTACCTATATGTGGATTGTGCTTAAAATTCTTTTACTGGAAACAATTTCCCTTTTGGGCTGCTTTTCTTAAACAGTAGAGAGAGCTATGTGTATACTAAAGGCAGAATAAGATCTCTTCGTTATTTGGTATAGACCTTAAGGTTACATTTTTAGGCTCTTACACATTGACTGAAGAATTCCTCCCGCAACCTCTGGCAGCTTCCAGCTTCCGTAAGCGGGCTGAACAGTTTTTTGGAACCCTACTGTTGTCATTATGGGTGATTAAATGCATTACAAACTGAGTTTCGATCTGGGGAAATTTGACTTAACAAGATTTTGTACTTGGGAGTTAAGGCTGCATTTGTAATTGGCTTTGAGATGTAAATAAAGCCTGTTTTCAGCTCTAGATCATAATAAATGAATAAATCCCTTAATTTTAAGCACTCCAGAGACGTATTAAAATTTCTACACTGATGGAAAATTAGAAAAAACTATTCAGAGAGGGCCTGATTTTTTTGCTTGTGCCGAGTACCTTCAAATCTCATTGATTTGCCTGGGATTTCTGTGGGTTATCTGCAGCCTTGGGGATTGGTTAAACTGCCTACATTTTAATGCTTTTGGTTTACTTTTGCAACCCACCACACTGGTGAAATAGCTCTTGATCTGTGACCAGGCATACTTAGGACTCAAAGTTATGTTTCAGTGAGTTAAGGAAATCGGGCTCTTTTGAAATATATTGCTTTTGGGCACCCCTGCTTTGTTCAGACCCAAAGAACGTGATGCTCCATTCTGCAGCCTGCTAGAGGTCAAGAGTTTTGCAAGGCCAAAGAGCATGTGTTGGTGCTGGTGAGGAGCAAGCATTTGTGCAGTCAGGAACCATCCTGGTTTAATGCTAACTGCCCATGTAAAATGTCTTGTTGGAGCAGGCTGACATGAAACCCCCTTTTGTGAAGTCATTGGACAAAACTTTGTGTTGGCATTTTTCCTTTTTCTTCCTTAAACCACAGAACCCAAGAGTGTCGTTGCCCTTCTCCAAAAATAAAGGCAGGGCAAGATGGTTTCAATGTTAGACAAACTGTTACTTTAGCGGGAGAAAAGTAATTCAGAAAGATTATTTTGTGAAAACATGCTGCTCTGGATGAGTGAAGAATAATAAGGCTAGGACTGAGCCCCAATTGTCATTTCCCACAGCCTCAGTTGGTAGGCAATCTTTCATTCAACTGCCTTGCCTCCCAGACAAAGGAACAATTCAAGCAATTGGTGAATCCCTCCCCCCCACAACTTTTCAGCACACGAAGCCTGCCGGAGGAAGAGAAGCCTTGTAAGGTTTAGAACTACAGTTTTTCTACTGGTGCAGAAAACCTCTACCTCCGGCTGTGTGACACCAGACAGAAATGGCCACAATAGCTAAGGCTTCTTGGAGGCCAGCAATAAAACAGAGAAAAAGACTCATATCTGTTGAAGGTTTTCATCCACCAGCCCATAGAAAAGTAATAAGAGATCATGGAATTAACTTCCCTAAACACCAAGGGTTGGTTTTTTTTTTCTGGGGTTTTTTTGTTTTTTGTATCTGGATGTTCTAATGCAAAAGAAATGGATTAGCTTTCCCTCTATGTAGTAGGTTTGTTGTGTTTAAATTAATATAGAAATAAAACCTGTCGCCCCACTCCCTCAAACCTAAACTAAAAAGCCTACCGTAATCCCCAAATCAATCCCTGTGCTCCAACATAACATCAGACTGAAACAGAGGGTATAAAAGGTAGGGTCCATGAGGATACTGAGTATATGGTGTGGCGTTCCATTGACTTGGAGAAGAGATTGATGTCATATATCTTGACTTCAAAAAAGCCTTTGATCTGGTATCCCA
>NW_017728886.1:248448910-248499484 GCF_001723895.1 Crocodylus porosus | reverse complement strand
GACTTCCTGCCCTTTGGGCAGGGGGCTGGACTCGATGATCTCCCGAGGTCCCTTCCAGCCCTGATGTCTATGAAATCTATGAAATGTACTTGCTCAGATAGAGGCTAAATTGGATCTATTTTATTTAAAAGGTTTTAAATAAATATTATAAATGTCAGGCTATGAAAGAGATGACTGGATGGAGCATGATGCCTCACAGAGATGCACTTAACTACGAGGCTTTGAAAAGGAAGATTATAGTTCTCGTGGTGATGCCACAAGTAATGTTCTGCATCATCCCATCTTTTAACCCAAGAAAAGATGAACTTTTCTGAACATAATCAGAAGAGGGGAAGGCTGTCCCTATGGTTAAAGTAGCAGGAGTTAGGAGATATAACTTCTTTTCCTTGCTCTGAGGTTGACTGGCTGCAATCTTTGTCAAATCACTTTACTTTTCTGCATTTTCCTCACGGTGGTGATTGGTGTTCTGAAAAGTATACAAGTAATTAAAAACAGAAGTGATGTTGTTTGACTTACCTGTTTTTGTACCACAACAGGTTATACAATAGATCGTACAATAGGATTTCGTTCACGTGGGTACACACTGAATCTACTGTTTCTCCTGCTGCATCATCAGGGTCACTAGCTAGAGCTGAGTGCTTCTATTATGGGAGTTTCAGTAAATTATCTCACAATTGATGTTTCAGGTCTAAGGTCCATCATCTTTTCCTCCCTTTCTATCAACAGGAAAAGTAGAGAGAGTTGGATTTTTTTAAGTGGATCTCAAATAATATATAGTTGCTACTATACTGTGTTTTTTCCCAAGATCCTTCTTTTTTTTTTTTTTCCCCGGGGTAGAGGCAGGGAAGGAACAAAAAAGATGATGGTGCCAAAAGAATGAATCAGAAAATACACAATTGCTGGGAGTTGGGGCTTTCCAAATTAGCAACCAATGTGTCTATCCTGTTGTGGGAGCAAGTCAGTTTTGGATCCATCCCAGTCATGTTGTTAGTCATGTTTTCCAGCAGCCAGGGAAAATTTTCCCAGTCCGCTCCATGTGTATCTATATGCAGTCATGTGGGGCAACTCGGTTGGGTTTTTTTCCTTCTTTTTTTTTCCATCCTGGAAAACTGAAATCACAGTGAACTCATAATCAGAAGGCGTTGAATGAAGGAAAAGTAGTTCACCAGCTTGTGTAGGTTGATTTAGGGCCTACAATGAATGTACTGCTTTTCTTTTGAAGGGGCTAGAAGGGTTATAAGGAAATAGTAAGTGTTTACAAAATGTTAATCAAAGGAAAAGCAAAATGGAGGGTTTAATCTAATTGGGTACAAAAGCTCAAATGTCTTTCAGATGGAAAAGAATTATTGTCACTCATTGCTTGCATTGCTCAGATGTTTAAAAATATACCCACATACATTTTCAGCAAGAAATTATTTTTAAAAAACCTCTTGGGAAAGAGGTGTGTATGTGGGGGAACTCATTCCTAAAATATAAAGATATTTTTTCTGTGCTGGTACTGGCACAGATTTTGAGTTTATTTTGAGTGCTTTTAATTTTTTTCAAACTGTTTCAATGTCATTTTTATCATGTGACACATTTCTGAGTAGTCTGTTTATCTACAAACAGCGTGCATATGTGTGCGCACGCATACATTTTCTCTTGTGTGCGCATGCACGCATACACACACAAAATTAATTGAAAATGAATGCAGAAACATCTGATGTTCAGTGGTGTTCATGTTCTGGATTCAAACTGTCTGCAAAGCACTATGTTATTCCAATGGACAAATGCTGGCTGTGTTTCATCACATCTGATTGTTGACTAAGATGCATTTCAGTCACTGCCAGATGTACAAGATACTGTAAAATGAGCATTTCCTGTAGCAAATTAAGACTTGTTGGCTCCGTGTAACTATTGGCTAAAATTGCTTGTTTACACTGGGGATTTAGCCAGATTGTGCTGGTCAATACAAACAGTACATTGAATTAGCACAAGAGGTCTGCAGTCTCTAACCCTTAAGTTTTATCATTCTTGTAATTAGTTATGTTTAGGAATTGTTACTGGCTTTGCGTTATTCACTCCTTTTATTAGTCTTTAATATAGATGTCCATCGAATAAATGAATCCCTTTCAGCAGCTTGTACCTGAATGCATTATCTTGCTGTGCCGTTCTGATGCCCATGACTAGTGAGGGAGGCTTTAGAAATACCTACTGTCAAAATATACCTATACACTCTGGAGCAAACTGTTCAATGTCATTCAGAGTGGGGATTAGAGCCACGTAAGCATATGGATTTATAGTGGTGGTTATGTAAATTCTTATTTGGGACCTCCTAATAAAGGCTGCAGCATTGAGGAAATGTATAAACACGTCATGACCTTCCTAAAAACATTTCAGGAATCCTACAGGGCCTAGCAAGATAACCAGTGGGTGAACTAATGTCTTTCTGAATTCATCTGGCAGCAGAAGGAGACCACAGCAGGACCTCTGTGCTATACCAGGGGCCGGCAATTATTTCAGGTGGAGGGCCGCTTACTGAGTTTTGGTAAGCCATCCAGGCCCACATGACAGGCAGCCAGGGGCAGATAACTATTCATTTTCTAAATTTTTTAGGGACCCCACGGGCCGGATAGAATGGCCTGGTGAGCCACATCTGGCCTCCGGGCTGCATTTTGCCTACCCATTGTGCTATACCAAGCACTCTCTTTTCCATGGTGGAAGAAGCAAAAAGTGCTGTGTCTTTGACTTCTGTGTTAAGTAACCATCTTCAAAGTAAGGTCAAGATGACTCGGTGATAAAAAAGATACCTGATCATAATCATTAGAAGTACCACTGTTCTAATTAGAGCTGTATTGGTGGTGATGTAACACCTGGAAACTGTAAGAAGGAGCTCTGCACAGGTGGGGCCGCATATGTAGAAAATAGTAGCTATATTGAGGGGGAAATTAAATGTGCAAATAGAAAGTAATTCTTCCTTTTTGCTAACATTTTGCTAACATCTTGTTAGCACTGCCTAGCATAATCCTAAGCTTTTTACATACCCCTCAGGTGGAAAGGGAGAGTTTTTGCAAACTAGCAGTTGCCAGCTCATCAAGACACTGTCTGGGGATCTGAAATATACTGAACTTCACAGAGTGACAGGAAAGAAGCAAGGTCCTTGTTTTCCTATTTGACAGTGTCACTGTTGTCACGGAAGAAGAGAATTCCAGGAAGTGGAAATTTGTAGATGCGAAGTCTACAGCTGTCTGTCCTCATGTCGTCTTGCTCGCTACAGTCTCATTGTTATTGCAGGCATACTACCCTGAGCTGAGAGCCATCTTAACTTCCTCTCCATATAGTGGTTATCTGGCTTGTGCTGATTATCTTGTCATAAGACAAAGGGTCTACAAAGTAGGTGCATGTGAAGTGTCAACAGCAGCTCTGCAGGGAACTGGAAGCTAGGAAAGCCTGGGGAGAAAATTTAGTGCTAATAATGTATGAGGCTTATAAACGATTCCTTTGTTAAAAAGATGCATGGGTCTCTGAGGAATGGAGTAATCAGGACTAAGGGAAGATTTGGGCCAAGTTTGTCTGTTGCTGTATCCATCTGCTTTGAAAATTTTAACTAGTGTAAAGCGGCTTGCCCCTTGGAGACTACTTTTTAACAGATATTTGTTATTTATAATTATCTGCCATAACCAGATCTCTTAAATATTTAATGCAAAGCTTAATATTTACAATAGCAAAACAAGCATGTTGTTTCCAAAATGGTTCTGTATTGTGTAAGGATAGGATCTATTTTATCTTTTTATCATGCACAATGAGCAAGGTACTAAAATAATAAGAGGGCTCAAAATTTGCACAATTGGGAGTTTCCATTGACATCCTGCCAGGTAGCTAAGGGCCCTATGGCCATTGCTGATTCCTTTTACTCATGTAAATAATCCCATTCAAGTCGATTTACATTTATGAATAGATTAATTGGGATTTGTCCCTAATTAGCATGAAATGGAGCAGATTGCAGGCACTCTTATCTATTTAATATGGAGGGGCAGCCAGTGGCGATTACAGACCTCATGCTGTTTCATGATCACAGCGCAGCCAAAGCTGGGGACTAGTCACTACCACGTAGTCTCAACGGGGCTGAGGATCCTTGGTCTCCTGTCAGTAGTTCACTGATATACTGTCAGAACAAACAAGTTTAGAAGCAGATAAACTGTGCCCGATTCGGACCTAAGTAATGCAAGACGACAATTCCAGCATGTCTCCCCTTTTTAATTGTTTCCATTTTAAGTCACTGTGAACCCAGTTTTTAATACCATCTCAGGAGGTCTTAATGCACTATTTTTAAAAAAAATAGGTTTGTATATCAAATCGTCTCCTTAATTTATCAATAAATATATTGATTCATTGCTCCAGAGCTTTTGGTGCTTTTGGGTTATGTTTGTTTCCAAAAGTTGTCACGGTTTAATTCATGCATTTTTTATTCTTATAGTTTCACGATGATAGTTTCTTTCCTGTGTTTTTATATGTATTGTGAGCCCAAGGTTCCTCTCCTGGTTACCTCTAGAGGGATTATTATTCCTCTTTCTCATATATTAGATGAATGCAAAAGAATACCTGCCATCAATGTATTACCATGTCATTCAAGCTTTGGTTATTTTAAAAGTGCCAAAGTAAGATATTTTCAAGATATTTACTTCAGATAATTTTGCGTGGTCTTCTGCAAACTGGTGTCTATGGTAAAATGCATTTGTATGTTGGTCTAAGGACATAGGCAGACAAGGTTATTTGGGTGAATCTGATATCTTTTATTAGACCAACTTAAATAGCTGGAAAATAATTTTTAAGCAAGCTTTTTGGGTTCAAAAACCCTTCATCAGGCTGAGGAAGTTTCAGCAGTTGGTGTGTGCTCTTCCTGGATGGAAACCTAGAAATACGTATTCATAGACTTTTAGTGCGTTCTGGGAGATTCCCAGTGCAGCTAGTTGTTAGTATGTGTGTTTCTAATTGTAAAGCTGATTTCATAAACCTGAACTGTATTTGCTTATGTATCTTTGAAAAAAAAAATCCAGCTAGAAATTCCTTGACTTTTGTGGGTGGGGGCGAGTAGGTATCTCTGACCCCACACTGTCTGGGTATTTTTTTTCAGGAGACAATATTGGTTACACAAGGTGTGCCTACATGAGATGCTGCATCTCCATAGCGTAGGCGGGCACGAACCATGATGCTGCTGCTCAGTAGGCTCAGAAATTATCTGTGTGGTGCCAGGACTTTGCAGTACCAGCAGCTGCTGCGTAGACATATAATACTTGCAGTAACAACTGTACAGTTGGGTGCACGTGTAGATGCACCCACAATGATTTAAATGCTGCTAGTTTCTCAGTCCCCCCCAAGATGATGACATGAATGGTGGAATTGCTTTGGGATCCTCAACAATGAAAGTAAAAATATCATTTGTGAATACAAAAAATAATTCCCTGTTGATTATCTGAAGGCTCTGGCAGCTTTTCATATAAGCATTTACTTGCTTCTTGCCTCTTTCTCTGACAACAAAGATTCTTGTATTGGCAAACAGAATTGGAAATCTCAAGAGCTTTTCTACTTAGTTACTTATCACAGTCAGTTACCCAGATTTTAGGGAACCAATGAGAAGTTTCTAGGAATAACTTCTTTCTAGTTGATGACTATGTTCTGCATTTAGTTAAGGCCGACTCCTGCTGTCAGGTCCAACAGAAGCCCCCAAGGGAAATCTATGGAATAGATTCATCCAGGTATATTTGAGAGAGAAATTTGGTCTTTGAAAAAGTGATTTTTCTCCAGCAAATCGTTTTATAGATGACATCTAGTGCAGTTATGGTGCTTTCTATTTTGACTCTTTTTTTGTGCAAAGTATAGTTAATATTTAACTCCAGCTGGACCCAACAGCTCTGAAATCAGTGGCATAATGTCTATTGACTTCGTTGGAACCTGAGTTTGATCTCTTAAGCAGAGATGGATAAACCCATTTTGGATAGTTTAATGTCAGAAGTTCTGTTTTCTATTGATACAGTTTTATGTGCAGTAGAATAAATGCTACTTCTATCAACAAAGCCTTATCCAGAGAATAGGACTAGGCTCTGTAATGCTCTGTATGAGAAGACTGAATGTATTAAAGGAAATGTCAGAAACCAGACCTGCATAAGAGCCTATTTGAGGTAGACTTATGCCTAAACCGAGCACTTAAGTGGGACACGTTGCTAACACAAGGGTGTGCCTTT
Organism: Crocodylus porosus; assembly: GCF_001723895.1. Lineage (NCBI taxonomy): Eukaryota > Metazoa > Chordata > Crocodylia > Crocodylidae > Crocodylus > Crocodylus porosus. Next base: position 248,493,263 of record NW_017728886.1, on the reverse strand, counting down.
GTGACCTGCAGTGCAAGTTTGGAACAGAACAAAAATCACAGCAGCTGAGTTGAGTTGATTTTAAAACCTGTATTTTGGTCATGCTTTGAGGTTGGTGAAGCAGGAAATGACCTCACCTCTCTGCATCTGACCCTGACTTTCAAGAGTCCAGTGTCCATTTTCCATTTCAGTAAGTGAGCATTCAATATTCACCAGTCTGAACTGCAGACATGAAAAAGAGAAGAGGAAGCTACGGTCCAAGTAAAAATGTGTGTGGAGGAAGTGGGGAGTGGAATTTGTTTCTTGCCTCATGCTGGATAATGTAAATATTTTATTTGACTTTTAACTTCAAAGGTTATTTCTTAAAGTGACAGTTAGCTGAAAAATGGCCTCAAGCATGGGGCTGAAAAACTTCTGTTTACAGTAGTTTGTTTGCGGATTGACTTTTTTTTTTCTTTAAAGTTGGGTCACTTCATTTCATGCAAAAGCTAACAGCTCGGCTTGTTTTTATTCAGCTTCCAGTATATTTTATGTTCTAAATAGCTCCCGCTGACAGTTTAGAATTTAATCCCTTTTAATAGTTATGAAGTATCTAAGCGACAGAACAAGTATTGTATTGCAAGTCCTTTCCCACCCCAAACCCAAACAAATAGAGATTCTTTTCAGACTTGCCACTTGCTGCAACCTTTCTCCCCATCTCATTCCGATTATTTCACGGACTATTCAGCCTTACAAAAACTGATAAGACTAGTGATACAGTGATAAAAATAAATATATACTACAATGGACGCCATGGTTAAATGAATACAAAACAGCTGTCTGAATAACATGAAGGTTGTGACACATAGCCAGAAGCCAGGGACACCAGAGCAAAGACAGTATAACTAATTCAGTTTGTATCTATTCCATCTATAAATTCATTCTGTTGTAGGAGAAGAAGTAGTGGGAAGCATAACAACGTGAACTAAGCTTCTCAGACTTCATTTTCTTCACTCTCATTTTTACAGTTTCTAGTTAATAATAAATGGAATAATCTTTTGCAGTCATTGGAATACCCAGAATTCTTTGCAGATATGTAAATATATAATTGTGCTTTGCAGATGAAACACTGGCCCAACTTATGTCCATTACTTCTTTCGTGGAGTCATTGTTGCCTTGGTGCACATTAGGAGCTGAACTTGATTTAATAGCTATAATACAGAGTAGCTGCTAGAGGGTGAGGTAGGTGACTGACTTTTCACGATAAACTCCTAAATTCTAATCTTACTAAGGTCGCAGTGTTTAGAGTGACTGCTGGTCTGGTTGTTGGCCCGTGGACATATTTGTTAACCCCATACAGGCACCATCTGTGAATATCAGCCCTAATAACCCAGCCCTGAAATATCAGAGTATTTGAGGAACAAAACACTTTGCCGATGCCCTTTGAAGGAACTGAATGGGGGCCTATGCTGAAGTTGCACCTGCCACCAGCCAGTTGGGTCTTCACCTTTATCATCCCTAAATTCAATCTTAAAATCTAGAACAGTAGTTTTATTGCAGTGCTGGCTTTTGTGAGTCTAATTTTGGCCATGTGATTTTGGTCTGAAATAGCTAGTATTCTGCCTTAGTTATGGGTAATTAATAAAGCAAAGCCATCCTTCTTTATGTGTTTGGGATTTTTAAAATAATTTGCAAAAGAGGCTGACAATTCATTTTGCATTCACCAGATGGGAAAATAGCCAACGCCAGAGGCTCAGTGGCTCTGGGGATTGCTCTTGGGATATCATCCTGTCACCTCTAGATCACCTTTCCATACTTATGAACAGTGCTGTTCTGTGATACCTGAATAGGGGTTGCATGAAATGTATTTCTCTTGTAGATATGTCCACACAGATCACCATCAAACTTCATCTGCTGATAATCTTATCAGGGGGACATAAAATTTGGAGAATATTTGTTTACCATGTTGTCCTCTATAGCCAAATGCAAACTTAGTCAGGGAGGCTAAAGGGAGCTAAGATTGAGCTCAAAATAGTCACCCAATCTAAGGTAAGTCAGGATGGCTGGCTCTAGTGAAGGGTGGATTGAGGGAATTGGGGAACAAGTAGGCTTGGGAGAGGATTGGCGGGGTATGTGGTGAGGCAGGCAGAGTCTGTAGAGGGATCCGAGGGTCAAACAGGATCTATGGGAGCGTTTGGGGGGTGGGGGGGATTGTGGGTACAGTAACATTTTAGGTGGGTATTGGGGGCAAGCAGGATCCACAAGGGAATTGGGGAGAGCTGGGAAAGTCTGCAGGGCATTGGGATCTGGGAGGGTTTGGTGGGATCAGGGCAGGCTTGCAGGGTCCACACAGGTTTGGAGGGGACCAGGGACTATTTTTAGTCCCCTGATCCTCCCCACAATGAACGTACACGCCCATTCCTCCTGCCCCTCCCACCACTGGGACTTGCTTCCTTGGCTTCCAGCATTGGTGAATGCTGATAAAACTGGCATCAGGAGCAGCTTGAAGAATGGGAGATTTGAGTGGGGTTGGCTGGTCTGTTTTGGCGGGGTGGGCAGCAAAGGACTGTTGGGGGTAAAAATAGCTTAGTGCTAGGAGTGCTGGTAGGAAAAGCACAGTCCTGGGACTGGGTATTTCCAGCCCTGGGGCTGTGCTTGGAACTGGGAACTGTACAGAAGTTTGTTTTACCAGTCTAACCTAAATCAATCTGATCTGAGTGCACATCAGTTCAGGTCCATCTTAGCCCAGGGTCTGCCATATTTAGACAACACATAGATCCAGCTAACTAGGGATCTAAGTGTAAGGTCTGTGCCTAGAAGAACTAATTTAAATCATGTGGCCATTTTTAACATGATGTAACCTAACATAAGTGGCTGTCACTGTTAGGACCAGCACACACCATACTATCTTCTTCTAATTTATTATCCTGCCCTCATCACTCTGTTATCCAAGCACCTGTGGATGCCAGCTAATCATACACTGGTACTAAGCAGCCTAATGCAACAAATAGTTCTCAATCTGTGCTATTATAAGATTTTGGGTTCCCTGGGCTGCTAATTTCATAACTTTATTAGATCTAACTTAATTTTAAAAAATTAAACAATTTCCAAAAGTATGTTTTAAAAAATCAGACCAAAGCCTTCATTAAGACATTTAACATTTTAAATAATTGAACACTTAATATAACATTAGCATAAGCAAGGGAACCGTTTCTTTAGGATACACTTTTAGTGAGTTATTTTAATTGAGAAGAATATCATTACCGTCTCTTATCCAAATATTACCTGTTTGAATTTCATGGACATCCAAATTACATATATGTAAGTTTTACAAAGATTTTATTTTAAGTTCGTAAATGCTTACCTAAAGCCAAGCTATTCATGATTTGCTTGAATCCAAATTCGTTACCTGAAATGAATTTAATACTTAAATGTAAGAATTTCAGGGGATGCAAAAATCAGAACAAAGTAAGAAAATTTATACTTCAACTGTACATTTCCCTCCCCCCTGCTTCATCCTTTCTTACTGCATATAGAAATTAATACATTGTTTATTTTTGCAGTCAAAAGTTCCCCATTCTCCTGTTCCCCGTTCTTAACCCCAAAATTATAAACCTCAGCACCAGATGTTTTGGACTGCGGGGATCAACAGTATAATTTAAGGCTAGGTGGCTACAATCAAACTTAGAATGGTGCAATCTTACACCTGTTTGGAGTTGCCATCATGTCTCTGTAATTTAGCAAAGGGGTTTAAGTAAGATTTTGAATGAGATTACTCAACCTAAAACAAATTTTCCTGCCCAGGTTTATAAGCCCTTGAAATGAGACTTAAAATCGAAATTCCAAACAGCCATAGCATCGTATGAACAGCAGCTCTGTTATAATAAGAAACTAGCAGACAACTGCTCCTTCTGCTGTTGTGTGCTTCTCGGCATGGGGCTGCCCTCTCAGCATGAGCATGTGTCTATGCAGGCTATAATGGGACATAGCTCTGTCTGTTTTGTTTATGAGTGAAGGGCAGAGTTTAGAAAAAAAAAATCAACTTGCCAGCAGTGAGTAGAATATGTTGCTTGGCAATTGGGGCGTCCGAGGAAAGAGGGATTAAGCCATAAATTCCCACCATTTTTCAAGCTTTCATTAAACACAGACGTTTCTTGTTGTTATAACTGCAAAGGACCTCAGCTAAAAAACAGCAGTGATTTCTGCCTGTGTTTGCAAGCAAGCAACTCTGCTGAAAATGAAAGCAACAGAACTTTGCCTTGCAGTATCACCAAGCTTACAAGAGCTCAAAAAAGCATTGCACATGAAGGTGGGTAACTACAATATCCTGTTAGCAGAGGAATAATAGGGTGGTTGGGAGGTATATAATAAACCTTCATGCTTTGGGACCTAAACCAAGCTTCAGCTACTCAGGGCTAGGAGAGGTCTTACCGGAGGCATTTTAGTGTGGGGCCCATTTCATAATAAAGCTAAAAATAATTTTCTGTAAACGTTGTGCACTTCTTGAGATCCACGTTTAATTAACAGTCTTATGTATTGTAGTTGCACGTTCCTGTGAACTGCATTAATAGGAACTTGTTCTTTAATTTTTCCAAGCTAGTTCCATATTCCAAGCAGAAGGAGGTAGATAGACTTCTGGCAGTGCTGCTTACCTGGGGAAATAGATGGTAACAATGATCAACAGAATCAGCGTTTTAACTATGCAACTGTTCTTCTTTAATAAGGCCCACAAATTTTGGCTTGCCATGTCATTAAACATAGCCCAGTATAATGCAGTCTCAGTGGAAGTCATTGAGATGTAACAAAGGATTCTTTCAAACACTCTGTATGCGATGTACAAACCAAGTGAATCCCTGAATAATTTTATGTATAGTGTGATTTATTTATACATAAATTATATCGCAGATTGTAGCTCTGTGTGGACTGAATATTGGTCATATTTGATCCCATGTGCTCAGAAATGCCTGGTTAGGATGTGAGGTAAGGACATTGTCAGCCTATACCCTGCTTGATGTGCACGTTTTAAATATATATATATGGATGTCAAAAGACAGAAGTAACAGAATGCATGTTAAGTGAGGAAAGCATCAGATGATTGGTTTTCTTTTCTTTTTTCAAATTTAACTCAGCCACTTCTATAGATTCCCTGCTCATTAGTTAAAGCTTTAGAGGTTCATTGCGCATAACTTTGTATAGTTTCAGTTTAACTCCTTTATCTCCTTGCACAATGCATTTCTGAAATTATCAATTTTTAATGTTATGCTTATCTCAGCTGCATGGAGAATATGTGTTCCTCACGCATTTAATTTGATAGTATGTATGTATGTTACTGTATCCGGTCCTGTTGTGAAATTCAGCACAGAGCATCTTGAGGCCGGTACTCTGACCTTCCCTGAATTAATAAAATACTTCAAGCTATTTTAAATGGGAAGCTGAAGTCATTTGCACAGTGAGGTTCTGTGCATTACAGCTGTGCTACTTTTTGCTTAGTGTCTGCAAACTTTATATTAAGTCTCTTTTCCCGATTCATCTCTCAAACATCTGTGTTAACTCATGGGGCTCAGGGAAGGCTGATGAGAGTGAGAAATAGAAACGAACTGAAACAAGTCCACTGAAATAGGGACCTTTTTTGTATAAATCAGGCTGGATTATAGTGATCCCACTATAAACACTGATTTGGATGCATCGTTCCCTGCAGCATGCTTTGATTTTATTACACAGCTCAGGGAAGATGAAAAGAGTATCTATTCAGAAAGAGAGAAGGGAGCAGGGCTGTGGCAAATTTGTACAAGACTTGTAAGTCTGTTTCATATTATAATGGCTTGCCCAATTTGATATAATTTTTTTTAAATACCCATTTATAATTGATTAACAGCTAAAGACTTGGCTAGCGCTGTACTTTTTGTTCCAATATATGCAATTTATGTTCCTGAATCCTATATTTACAGGATTTGTTGCCCAGTATTTTTAAACTAGCTTGAAAACAGCAAACAAATGACCAAGAACTATTAAAAAGACGTGAACTAGAGAAATCAGAGACACCCGGTATGAAGAAACGTTACATACAAGGATATCTTTAGGAAGTTTCCCCCTCCCCCCTTCTGCTGCTTCTGTTTTTAGTGAGCAACAGAGCATATGCTGTAGCAAACCATATGCTTTAGGCGAAGCTCAACATACCCTGTCAAGTTGCAAGGCAAGATGGGGAGGGAGTTGACGTTCTCTACTTCACTGCCTGCTCAGGCTTAGAGTGTACAGCTGATGGATAGGCAAATTTTAATTGTGGCCTCAATTGTCTTTTAATACAACTGGAAGATGAATTCTCACCGGTCAGACTTGTTATCTACCTACTTTGAAAGCAACTAGCTGTTCTAATTGAGAGAGAGTGCTTCCTGGCGCTGATGTACATAATTTCTTCTCCATCTTCATGGGATAGCGGGTCCGTCAACCCTTCCTGTGGTCCTGTCTAGTAGTGCAGTGTTGCTGTAGTCCCTTGCTCCTACCCGGCAGCAGTAAGGAGGTAAAATGCTGGCTTGCTATAAGTCTATGGGAGTTTTGCCATTTAACTGAGTGGAGTCGGGTCTTTGTGTACTGAAATTAAGACCAAGTGGAATGCATAGGACCTTGAACAGTTGACGTTAGGATCTGAAGCGATCTGGAGAATAGGGCGCAAAGGTTGAGTCAGAAGAGGTCCAATTCCAGCTGTCATTGACTTGCTGTTGGCCTTCACCAGTCACTTTTTCACTTTCAGCCATATGTTCTCATTCTGTGAAACTGGAAGGACCATCAGCCTCAGAGGAAGAGGAAAGCACTGTTTATTAAGTGACTTGCTGGATTTGCTTCCCCAGTCATGATGAAGTATGGAAACCAAATGTACACTTGAACAAAACCCCCAGTAAAACAGGATTTCAAAGGCTGAGTTTAGTGAAGCACAGACTGACCTGAAGGATACCCCCAGGGACTGGAGAATCAGTTTAATAACCACACCTTTAAAGGTTAGCAGTTATAATTAACACATGTTCTTTACGGTCTCACGATCTGGTTCTCAGGACCAGCTCCTTTCTCTTCCCCAGAGGGCACGTCCTTGTGGAGTTACCCCAATTCCACTCTGAAAAGAAAGGGATTAGGAGGACTTCCTTGGGTAGCTCTGTTCGTGGGTCTAGTGAGTGGAAAGTTTCCTTAATTGCTTGTAACTTAAAGGATAAAGAGTCATGTTTGTTAAAGTGTCATGCACAGCTGAAAGGAAGGAGGGACATTGGTATGTATTTCAGGTAATAGAGAGTAGTGTTTGGCAGTATTCACAGACCTATTTCAGTGTGCGCAGTGTGTTTAAATTCTCCTGACTGAACAGTAGAGAATAGATTGGGTTTACTGCAAGCAAATTGAAACCCTCTGGCACCATGTCAGTAGTTGCACTGAAATGGGGGAGAGGAAGAGAAACGAAGTGCTCTTTAGAAGCTTGTAGGCTCTCTGTAGGTGCTGTGCAGATAGCACTAGATAACCTCCAGCTGAGCAGATCCAGACCATGCCTCTTACTTGCTTTCATGTAAATGATTACATGCTGTTAAAGAGGGCCCAGTGATGGAAAACCTAAGCTAGTCAGGCTGAAATGCATATTAGGAAAGGAGACCTGCAGCATTTTCTGGAAGAAAGTCCGATTCATCACTTCTCTGCATGTCTGGACAAGAAAAGGGCCATATTTCTGCTAGACACTGAGGGTTTTTTTAACTTGCTCTATCAACTCGTAGAGATGAATTAAACCCCTCAGGAAAAAAACTTTAGAGAAACTGAAATATTTTTACATTATGGATGATTGTGGCCTCCAGACTTTTCCTTGTATGGCGTTTATGTGAGCATGCATTCCAAAACAAAATTAACCGAATAAACAGTCCCTTGAAGTCTCTTAATTAGCCACTTGCTCAATATGTTCGATACACAATTAGAATAAGCATGTAGGTAAAATATGACTGCGGTGCAGAGGTTTTTGTTAGGAAGTTGCAGTCTGTAAATAATGTTTAGGAGCAAGTGGGAGAGTTTGTCAGTGAAAGCCTCTTTCTTCCAGCAAGCCCAGCAACTGTTTGTGAGGCTGAAAGGAGAAGTTAAGATGCAGTAAACTCAATGCAGTCCAGCTGGGGACTTTTCAAGCACAGGCCTGGGTTTAAAAAATGGGGAAAGGTCACAGTTCTGACCAAGATTGTATGACATCAGGCAAGTCATTTAACTTCTCTGTGTTTTAACCTCTCTGGACATGTCCAGATGAATAGGAATGTGCATTTCTCTGGGGACAAGTGGCACATCTTGTGCCGCTGCTACTCGTCTCCAGGGAGTGCCTGTGCCATGTGCACTCTAATGTATAGCAGGTTACCCTCCGTGAGATACAGGGGGCTGGGGTCAGCAACTGTGCTGGCCCCAGCAGCCTGTCCTGGGGGCCATGACACTTCTGCAGCGGGAAGCCTGCTGCCTCCTTCCCCCAGTTGGTTTTAGGCAGCGTGTGCTGCTGCCATGTGCGCTGCCCCACTTTTTTTGGAATTTTTTTTTTTTTACCTTGGGCTTTGCCAGGGTTAAAAAAAACCCTACATGCTGCAGAGTAGCAGCACGGGGAACACCTGCACGTTCAGTGTGTGGTGCTGCAGGTGGGTCTGCAGTGCCACATACCGCATGTCTGCGCTGGTCTGCATGTGCCCTCTATCTGCATTTCAGAGGTGGAGAATAGTATGTCATACTCTTTTTCTGAAACTTAATTTTAGTAAAGCGGACAAATCAAGAGGGAAGGCACTATGAAAACATGAAATATTAAATCCTGAATTGGCATGGTACTCTGCTCATTTGTATGTTATTCAGTAGCCAGCATGCATCTGTCTTATGGTCATTTGCACGTTCATATTTCATTTTAAGAGAGAGCTAGGATTGGCACAAAGGATTATGTTTTGTAAGTGTGGACTTAGGGGGGGGAAAAAAATCTCTGGATCCAAGCACGTAGAACATTGAAGTGGCAGAGGGCAGGTGGCTCCTGCATCTGAAGTTGGATCCTGAATGGAGTTTTACAACTTACCATTATTTATACAATGAGCAAAACCCACACAGTAGATCCTTTTGCCTTGCTCTGTAGAAGTATTCTGATCTGAACAGAACTTCTGTGGTTACCAAAGGTTTGCTGATGGCTATTAGAAGTAGGGCTTCTTTGTATATTGGCTCTAGTTCCTTTTCTGAAAGGCAGGCGAGAGTGTCTCAGGTATGTGAGTACAATAGCTAGCTATACAGCTATTGACAATGGCTAGAATAGATACCTCAGAGTCACTGTTGAATGTTTGTATGGTGCCATGGACAGAGACAGCCCCAGCCAAGAAGAGCTTCCAATCTAAATTAAGAAGGAAGCAACAGGGGGTTGCAAACGCACAGTGACAGTGAGCTATGGTCACGTGCAGACAAGCGAACACTACTCCAGTGTCATCCTTAAGCATGCTACATCGTTTTAGGCGGGCTGCTTCCTCAATCACAAGGAGCATAGCCACTTCCAGGCAAGTTAATTAGTACTGCTAAGTGGTTTAGCCTATTACCCACCCCTGTGCAAGTAGCCTATCTATGGCTTTATGTGGACATAGCTTCACTGCTTCTGGTTTCCAAGTAGCCCACCTTGGAGCACTGCCATGCCCTTGCAGATACTGCTCTGCAACACAGTTTGCCGTGTTAACATGGCCTATGATCAGCAAGTTTACTCGTAGCTCTGCTAGTATTTTAATGATAGTCATGAAGGATAAAAACCCTGATTACACTTTTTTTTTTTTTTTTAAATGTCAGATTTGTAATGGTTGCCAGGTCTATGCTATTTCTTTCTCATTTTTTGTTCTTGGATTGCAGAAGGGGACATATTGTACTTGCTGACATTCACAATTGTTAGAATTTCATATTTTTACAGCTATTTCTTCTTGCTAAAATATTTCATTTTCAAGATCTGTAGAATATTCTGGAAAGGCTTTTTGGCTCAAAAAAGAACCATTATTTTCTATACTTCTTTAATTTACTTAGGAGAGGTTTAAACTAAACTGAAGTGTTGCATTCCTGCTTCTGCTTCTGATCGGTCAGAGCATATGGCAGGAATGATGCTTTGTCCTTTACCAGTGCTTTTCAGCAAATCGCCGTTCATAGTCTTCTGCAGAAGACTCTTCTCAAAATATTCATGACGTTAATCTTGCACTTATGCAGGTGGACACCTATTGAAGTCTATGAATGCAGATGTATTTTCAGGATTGAAGCTATTAACAATGGATATGCAGATGTACAAGTGAAATTCCCTTAATACAGAATAGAGTATTGAAAGACTGAGATCCATACATTTATCAAAGCACCAGGCTATTTAATGGTTTTAAAGGGTTTGGCCTGTGTTTCCCAACAGCAATAAGTGATTTGGGGCATCTAACTTGAAACACTTTAAAATGCATGCTTTTTAGAGGGCATGAACTGAGCATTTCCAAATATAAGGCCATTGTGAGATGTCTTGGAACTGGGCACTCAAACACTCCAGTAACCAAAACCATTATTCATTTGGAAATCTAGCCCTTTTTAAGGGCCAAAGGATAAATTGGGTGTTTTGGAGGGAAAGGAAATTGAAAATAATATGTAGCAAAGTAATTCAGGTGTTTTATTCTTAGCCTACATTAATTTGTACCCTTCATATCTGATGTCCTACTGACAGTGATGCTCATAACATCATTTAAAATGGCATTATAATGCAACTTGTACTAGATTTTAATTAAAAGTTGTGATTTGAGAGCTTTTCCAAATTAGTTGCAGACTCCGTAAAAGCTGACTCTAAGTTGTTGGGTTTTTTTCAAAGGCACATGTACATTTTTATTTATCTTGGAGATTAAAACTGTTCAAGAGGGAGTGAATTATTGTTGCCTTCCCTCTTCCTTAAAAAAATCTTAGTTAATTGACCAACTTAGATAAAAAGCTCTATTATAACTGGCAAACCAATTTTCTATCAAGACATTATTGCAATATTATTAGAAAACTGGATACTTAAGCAGCAGGTAATTTTTTATTTCCTGCATAATTACCATGCACTATGTTTTGATTTGATCCTAATGATACTAAGTACTTTTTAAACAAATACTCAGCCCACCCAAATGAAAAACGTTTTGCTTCTTCACTTGCACTTGCACAGCAATGATAATTAACGCATCTTGGGAAATTCATACTATATCTGATTAAATCAGAGCACACTAAAAAGGACTTTTATAAATAATCCTTTCAAGAACCCAGCTGAGAGAACTATGAAAGGAGAATTACAAAAAGGAAATTCATTAACATCAATACTGTAATTAAAGGTGACTTGCAATAGTAAAATATCATGAATCTGCTTCCCTAGTCTGCTTATTCTCACTTAGCCCCACACCACCTGAAAATGGAAACAACTTGATTAGTTATTGTTTTGAAGTGCAGTGACACCCTGAACCTTAAGTCATGACTGGAAACCCATTATCATAGGTACTGGGTAGATCCAGGCAGTCCTTGTCCTAAATTGCTCACAAGGTAAACAGTTTCTCTCCCAGTGCAAGAGGCATGAGCAGGCATAGCTAATTCCCATGCCAGTCAGTTTTGCAACCTCCAGCATAAGGGACTTTAAAAAGGGGAGGTGGCTGGAATTGAGCTAGTTGGCATGATACTGAGTATGGATGAGGCTATATTCAGCCAACATAGCTTAGGTCTTGGACACATGACATATTTATGCTAGTGGAATTGACCTTTTTATGGATGTGAAAAAGCAGTGGACACATGGAGTGCATCCAGATGAGCGTGATTGTGCGTTATGTGGTGCTGCAAACACATTTGTAGCACCAAATACTGTACAACCTGGTGTTCTCTGTGCTGCAAGGGTGCGCTGCCTGTGCATGCGTTGCTCCAGGTTTTATTTTTTTTTCTGTGGGTTTTTTTTGCCCCTGGATATCTAGGGGTCAAAGAAACCTGCAGAAAACCCCCCCCACACAGCAGCGCATGCTCAAGCAGTGTGCACAGCATCATACCTAGACTCCTGGTGGCCCCAGGCAAACTTTTAGTATCAGCCTGGCCCCCCTCCCCTCTTCACCAGAGATAATGATAATCATAATCAGACAGCAGGGGGAAAAATTACCATTTTCAGGCCCCCTTTCTGTCCAGGCACCAGGCAGCCCCCCGGTTCGCCCATGCCTGTGTCTGGCCCTGAGCATGCACTGCTGAAAAGCAGAGCTGAGCTGTCTGGAGCTATGCTGCAGCTGCCAGTCAGGGTCTGCACAGCTGGGTCACTGCAGCTGCAGCCCCAGGACCGAGTATATACAAGAGTATATACAAGAGCACAGTGCTGGCCCCAGCCTCCCCTACAGCTCCCAGGGTAACTTGCCGCGTGCCAAAGTGCACGTGGCACAGGAATTCCCTAGGGACAAGTAGCTGTGGTGCAGGGTGCACTGCAGCTACTTGTCCCCAGGAAACCAAGCGGCCATGTATATCTGGATGTGCCCATGGTGTACAGCCCTATGCTGGTGTAACCACTTGAGTTTGGTGTAGAATCACCATAAGAACAAAAAAAAATCACTACAGTAGTATACTAGTATACATGTTGTATCCTCAGTTTATCCCAGCATAGCCACTTGTCCTAGGCAGGCAGTCTGTTATATGCCCCTGGCCCTCCCCTCCTCCAGGGGTGATGCTCTGAAATAACTTCTGTTGCATATGACTACTTTGGTAGAAGATTGTCTGTCTGCTCCAGGTCCCAGTGTAACTTGCACCATTGTACAAATCTGATGCATTTTGCAGAGTCCTGTAGAGCAGTGGTTCTCAACCTTTTTTTTTTTTTATAACCAGGATTCATTTGTAAACATCAATGGCCATTTCCAACCAAGTGCCCCTTATTCCTGACCTGCTGCCTCCTACCCCCAGGCCTCAGTGTGTAGGGCATGGGGGGGCCCCAAGCAGGCTGGAACTGCCAGCCTGCAAGGGAGAAGCCACGGTTTCCCATGTTTCTCTCCTTTAAAGGAAAATCCTTTGTTTGCGACCCTTTCATGTATTCTTGTGACCCACTTTTGGATCGTGACCCACAGGTTGAGAACTGCTGCTGTAGAGCAGAACTCAGGATTAGGGAACCTTAATGTTTCTCCTCCTCTTGTCATCTCTCGCTAGTATAAAGCTAGGAATAGTTACAAATATGAATCCAAATATGCAAAACTCTTTGGTTTAGTAGTCTAATTCAGTTGCACTCTGGGTAATGAAATTTGCTTTGTTTTTAAACTAAATGATTTTTAGCTTCCTTATTAAAAAGTTCACCCTCATACAGGTTTAAAGTGGAACTGTCAGTGTAAAAGTCACATTTTTATAATTTTGCCTCATTGTTTTATGACACTTATCATACTGTGCCTAAAAGAGATCAGAGAGGAAAATGCCTGTTTTTCAGGTTGTTTACTTCATGGCTTTGTCAATCAGTGTCACTCTTTTCCCTCACCAGTCAGTTTTCCCTGTTGTTTGCCTGAGTCTTTCACACAGCAACAGGAAGCAAGTTCTTTCAAAATAGGAAAATGGGATGATAAAAACTGCAAGAGTTGGCAGAGGGAATCGGAGCACGTGGAACCGGTAAGGTTTTAAAGTTGGTAGTGTTTCTTTTAATAGTAGATATGCTCTCTACATGTATGTAGCACTGTACCCAGAATTTGAATGCACAGTAAATCTCACTTACTGTATATGTTTGGGCATGCCAACACTCCTTTGAAGATTTATTAATAAAAGATGATACTCTCTCATATGTATAAAAAATGTTTTCAGTTCCGGGATTAGATGAGGGGGTGGCCCAGCTCTCTTTGCACCCACCCTCACTGCATTTACCCCTCAATCTAAACCAAATTACCCCACTGTTTTTATATCATCACCAACAAAAATTGAAATAAATCTTTCCTTACCGAAATATTATCCAAAGCGTGTCCCATGCCTGCAGTGATAGCTCGATGGTGGAAGCATCAGGTTTCAAATGAGCAAATACACTTGTTCTGAGGACTGCCTGAGATACCTGGTGTGGTGTAGGAACAGTTAAATTCAACATAGGAAGTCATTAGCAAGCAGTGTCATGCTAGTGCCCCTCTCTTCTTTCCCTAATCTAGTTTTATAATGAGCACCTAATGTTTGGAAAGTGTTTGCTGTTTAAGTGCTTAGCAGCACTGGAAGTAAAGCCTCAGTAGGATCAAAGGGACATTAGTCATCCCATTGCAGTCTTAGAAGGTGGGAAAAGAAGATGCTCTGATGAAATTTAGCAGAAGTTGATAGACATCACCCTCTCTTGAACCCTGCCCCTCTGTGCTGGATGACTGAAAGAGAAATTCCCCAGATATTCTTGAAATGTTTAGAAGTGTTGGGCAACCAGCCTCAGTTGTTCACTTCCGACTGATATCATCTTGGGGATGCTGGCTGTCATTATGACCACATCGGTTAAAATAGTTTTCCATATATTTTCTTGGAGAAGATATTTGGGAACCATGATCATGAACAGCTTTGTAATTTTCCAGTGTCAGTGAAAGCTTTTGGAAAAGTAATCTCATTGGTGGGCTTGAACAGGATTGTCATACTGCCCATCAACGTTATTGTAATTTAAATGTCTTTTACCTTTTGAATGCAGCTAAATAATTAGTAATCGTGAGCAAGCTGTAAACTCTGGATTCAATCTTTATTGATTCTCTGGGTTCTGGGGAAGGAGTGGGGAGGAGAGCCACCTGTATACATGAGGAAACTTTTCCTGAATGTAAATAGACAGGCATCTTATTTACTAGAAAAGTGGCTTCTTTTCTTGATTTGTGGTCCTGACCTATCTTTCATCCTCATTGGGATACACAGGCTATATATAGTTTTAATCAAACAATATGCCCAGGTGTTCATTTGTTCTTTTTCTCCTGGTCTTGAAGCTTTAAGTGATTCTGGACTTATTCCATCCACCTGGCTGAGTGCTTTATTTATTCTTGACTTTTTTTTCCACCTCCATCTCCATCTCTCTTGTGTTTCATTTCCTAAACTTTCCTGCCAGAACAGCTTTTCACCCCCAGGAATAGAGTGAACAAAATAAATTGGGTATTTTCCATGGGCTCCAGGGAGAAAACCAGGTGCTGGAGGAGGTGATATTGGTGCTTTCAATAGGTGGCACTCTTCCCTGGGAGCCACAGCTTAATCCAGTGCCTCTACACCGTGCAACTGGGAACTCTTGCTTTAAGCACAGACCTAATGTCTAGAGCTGAGAACTCATTTTAAATGTTCCTTAAAGGTCATCATGTTTCGGCCCTCGTAACTAATTCTGCACTATATTTGTGGGGAGTAAATATATGAATCGAGCTCAGTAATATAAGGAAAACAGAGGCACAAGATCTCAAATTACACTTTTCAGTTGATGCCAGTGTATTTAACTAAGAATATGGACAGATTCTTTCTGCATGAGGAAAAAAATAAACATCAAGGACCTTCGAAACAGTAAACCATTAATAAATAATAACCAGATGAAGTGGAGGATTATTGTCAAATAGATAAGCTGTTATCTTCTGAGCAATATGAAGAAATGTTGAGTGTTATTCATTTCACTGAGGTTATTACTACTTGTGGTAGCAGCTGCAGGCCTCAGCCATGTAGTGGGAGCCCCACAGTGCTGTATAAATTCACAACAAATCCTGGAAAGAGTCCTTGGGCACCTCCCTCCTGAAGGAGGACCAGAGAGACCCTCCTCCTAGGAGATGTTCGAGAGGTAGATTCTGCAGTCGGGGCCGTCCCTAGGGGGCGTGAATCAGGGTGACCGCCCTGCGCTCTGGGGGGCCCACGGGCAGTGCTGTACAGGCTCTAGAGAGCGCTGCTGGCTCTGCCGCCACCAAGCCAGAGCCTTGCACGCCTGTTGGGAATGATGGGATGTGGTGCGGCCGACAGCGGGGTCCCCCTGTATGGCACTGCCACTTGCCACCCACCTGCCCACTCTCCCAGCTCCGGCTGCTCACCACTGACGCCCCGTTTGTGCAGGTGGTCGCTGCCCCCACCCCTTGGCCCTGCACAGGCTGATACGCCCCAGGTCCTGCACACCCCTAGGGACAGCCCTGTCTGCAGTGTCCCAGGGTGGCCGGTTTCACCCCCCTTTCAATAAGAGTGTTTCTCACAGCCTAAATCTGTGCTGCAGAGTAAGCTTGATTTCATCTTGCTGTTTCCTCTGCCCACTGGCAAAAGAATTAACCACCATCCTTTTTAGGACAACCATATATGTATTGGAAAACAGCGCTTTGTAGACTAAACAGTGCTAATTGCTTCATTTTTTCCTCAGAAATCAGTCATTCTGAATGTCTTCTCCCTCCAGTTTGTCTTCATCTTTCTTGAAGGGTGATGCCCAAACCTAGACGCATTATTTTAGCTAAGGTCTCAACAGTGCTAAGTAGAGTAGAATAATTGTCTTTCATATCTTATAGGGGACATTTTTGTTCAAACATCCCAAAATGAGATTTCTCATTTTATACAACAGCATCAGATTACAATTTGGTATGCAAACTGATTCACTTCAATCCTCTTATGATTTTCTTCCTTACTGCTAGTTATTCTCCTTTTTCCAATTATGTACTACCTTTTTCCTCCCTGAGTTATCACTTTCATGCACCTTAACTGAATTTCATCATCTTGATTTTGAGCCATGTCTCTAATTTTATAAGTGTACTCTATTCCGTCATCCAGCATATTGCATGCACAATAAATAAATAGATTCCCTGTCCCCTTTTGTTTTAGGTAAACTGTGGTGTGCATTTTTACAGTGTGTGATGTGTGATTATAACAGTTGCTACTGTTGTGTTTACATAAATTTATACTTTATTAAGATTGGTGAGCTGGTTTGGACAAACTGTCCCCAAGATGAACCTTTTTGGAGATTTCTAGTAAAAATTTAGTCAGGCCTTTTCCAGAAGAGAATTTCTGAATCCCTTTTTACTTACTTACTGTTTTTGACCACTTCAGTCCAGTCCAAATATTCACATTAGCAGATTTCAGAGAGTAAGATGATTTTTGGAATTCAAATAGCCCAACTTTTGTGAATATATTAAGATGGACTCTTTTGTATATACAAGAGGTGCATTCTGACCAGTTAATTCTTGCATCTTTGGTGATATTGCCCATTAGAGCTGAATCATGAACAATAACATTTTAAAACTCTAAATGCCAAAAGGACAGTGTTTCTGTCTTCCTATATGTTTGAATAGGGCCTAAAACAATGTGGAGCTGTTAGAAAACAGAAACATTAAATTGAGAAGAGAAATGTGCAGCAGAACATGGGATGCTGGATGAATCCAAAAAATCTTGGTTGTGGCTTGAGTTTTACTGAAAGAGTCCCAGATACATTTATTGTCATAGTCATCAGTGTTAAATTTTTAGTTTGTTCATTAGCTCTTCTTGACATAAGGTCTTGCCGTTTGAATTTTCCTGTGTAGAAAGGGCTTCCCTCCCCACCCCCTACTTCTCTCTTGTTGCTAAGAGAGAGCAAAATAGACAACAGGGGAAATTGACTGATAGAAAAAACAAATGAAACAGACTCTCTATGAAATAAACTGAGAAACTATTTTTTTCTTTTTTCAGTTGCGTTAATCCTAGTTGTATTCCTGAAAATAGCAGTGAAAAAAATAAGCCGCATAGATGCAATTTTAAAGAAATGATGCATATATTGACTGAGTACCTAGAAAAGAATAAAATTTGGAGCAGAACTAGTAGATATATTGCCTGTCATTTCAAGGGATAGTGCTATAATTTAGGTAGCTAGAAGTGGTCACAGCATTTTTTTTTTTTTGTAGCTATGATGGATCGTTGAATAAATCATAGTTGACTTTCAATTTTAAACTTAAATCTGTTTTTATATGTGAATTTCAGTTTGGTTGGTGTCCTTTAAGGACATAATTTTATTGAGTAAACAATCAGGATATAGACAGATGTAACAGTTGTATCAATATCAAATGGTACCAGTACAAGCTATTCTGATGCAACTGTTGTATGCTTCTATAGTGATAATAAGAGTCTTGCAACTTTTAACCGTGTTTCACTTGGAATCAAAATGAGGGCAACTTGGTCAACAGGATAGGCAGATGTAACAGTTGTATCTTACCAGCTGGGCTAAGTACAGACAGTCAGAAATCCCAAGGCTGAATTGATTCAGTCTTTGTAGGTTAGTCTAAGCTCCAAAGATTAAACCAATAAGCAAATGAATAGACATTCACTTGTGATTCAGGAAATGCAGCCACATGCCTTCAGTGGCTCAAACCAGAAGCCGGGGGTGGGGGGAACGCACTAGAGCACAGCTCTCTGGTGCACAGGCAGGATGGGCTGTGTGTTCACTTCCTCTTCCTGCTGCCCCAGAGGTATCTGGGATTTTCAGTCCACAGTCACAGCAGCAGGACTCTACAGGGTTGTTCATCACTTCATCTTCCTGTTTCCAGGTGCTTCTGGGATTTGTAGTCCAGTTGCAGTCAGCACTAAATAAGCCAGCAAGGCAGGGTAGCTCTGTACTCAGGGGAAGGTGAGTTTAACCCCCTCCTTGGCTCCAGACCCCAGGCTGGGTTTGAAGGGGGTGGAGCTCTTGCAGCTCCAGAGGGACAGGGTCACCCCTGCTCCCTGGAGCAGACAGCCAGCCCAGCCCAGGGCACCAGAGCATGGTGGGATGCTGGGGTACTCTGATTTAACTTGAATCAAGAAGGGGTCTGGGACAGAAGTTGTATAAACTGGTTTGACCTAAATCAGTTACGTCTGATACTACATTCAGCCAGGTCTCATTCTATGACCAGGTAACAAAAAGCTTAGATGTGAAGGAGGAAGTCGATGTCATCTTGGACTTTCAGAAGACCTTCAACACAGTGTCCCACCCAGTTCTGGTGAGCAAGCTGAGGGACTGTGGCATTGATGAACGCACAGTCACATGGGTGGCAAACTGGCTCCAGGGGCGCACCCAGAGGGTGGTGGTGGACGGCTCGATGTCAACCTGGGAGGGTATAGGCAGCGGAGTCCCCCAGGGCTCGGTCCTTGGGCTGGTGACGTTCAACATCTTCATTAGCAACCTAGAGAGGGTGTGGAGAGCACCCTGTTCAAGTTCGCTGATGACACCAAGCTGTGGGGTAGAGTGAATACACCAGCAGGCAGGGACTGCATCCAGGCAGACCTGGATAGGTTGGAGAAGTGGATGGATCTGAACAGGATGCAGTTCAACAAGGACAAGTGCAGGGTGCTGCACCTGGGGAGAGGGAACCAGCATTATGGTTATAGGTTAGGGGCTGACCCTCTCGGCAGCACAGAGGCAGAGAGAGATCTTGGAGTCATGATTGACTCTAGGATGAACATGAGTCGCCAATGCGACGGAGTAATAGGCAGAGCCAGCCGCACCCTGTGATGCATCAACAGGGGCATCGCTAACAGGTCCGGAGAGGTCTTGCTCCCCCTCTATGCGGCACTGGTCAGGCCACAGCTGGAGTACTGTGTCCAGTTCTGGGCACCGCACTTCAGGAAGGACATGGAGAACCTGGAGAGGATCCAGAGGAGGCCACTCGTATGGTTGAGGGCCCCCGTGGCCAGCCCTATGAGGAGAGGCTGAGGGACCTGAATCTCTTCAGTCTCCGCAAGAGAAGACTGAGGGGGGATCTTGTGGCTGCCTACAACCTTATCAGGGGCCACCATGGCAGGGGGTCGGACTAGATGATCTGTCCAGGTCCCTCCCGACTCAGTGATTCTGTGATTCTAGGTTTATCTTAAATCAGTTTCAGCCATTTAGAAACTAGTTTATGTGCAATGAACTTTTGTTCTGTTACAGGTTTAAACCAGTTTCCGATCACTTAAACCGGTTTATTTGTAACTTCTGTCCCTAGCCCTGATGCGTACTCCAAAGCAGAAGCAGCTTGCCTTCCCCTTTCAAAGCAGTTAAAAGATATATTTGTCCATAGCCTTGAAGCCTTTACATTAACTTTTATTTAATTTTAAACAGGCCTCATAGCTGAAGCCTGGTAAAGATAAAAATTGTCTTTGTAATGTCATTGTGGTATTAACCCAGGAAATGATGAGTTAAAAGCAGATTAACTAGTATAATAGTTTTTAAAAGAAAGAAGAAAAACAAATTTGAGTAGAAAGGAATGATTCCAATTCATATATTTAATCAAACAGTTATCTTTTTATGTAATCTCTTTGTGATCACTCTGTCAGTGTTATTGGCCATTCCACAGAGTAACAAAAATGTTGTAATTCAAAAAATAAATAATTTTTACTGGGAAGATTTTAGTAAAATATAGCTCTTGTTTTTGTCATGTTAAGCTTTTTTTAGCCTTTTTCCTAAAGTTGATTTGGAAGTGTTTTCCTCATTTGTGTCTAAGTGCAATTTAAAAACAGGGAATTCTTTTCCTAAAGTCATTTATGATGATCAACTTTGGGTGAAGTCCTTGAACTTCAAGAGTGTTTATCTTGTTCAAATTCCATTAGAAAGTGGATCAAATGTTATAGATGGGAATGAAGCAACAGTCTTCTATAAATGAGAAGTAGATCTGGAAATCTATTTCATCTTTGGCTTTTATATACAGTACAATATAATTAATAATGCATACGTAGATATCACATCTACCCAAATAATCTTGCCTGATGCACACTCTAATTCCTCTTATTTGATCTTTAACTGCCTAACACTAGGGTTTGGGGGGTTGTGATATAGATAAGATAATAGAGAACATATAGCAATGAATGGTCATTGTAGCTGCTGTGCCGCATAACCTTGTCTGCCTATGTCTTTAGGCCAGCACGGCTACAACCTATACCCCTGTAACGTGAAGTTGATAAGATTTGAGACAGGTTCAAGGACCTGCTAGGAGAAGGAGAACAAATGGGCTGTGATGTGCATAAATTTCATTTGGAGTGGGGACCAGAACAGTGCATAAGCTCCCTTTTATGGATCTGAATGTTTTAGTTTGTGTACATTTAACTGATCTCTCCCTATTTATCCAGGCACCATGGTGCTACTAAGTGAGGTTTTGACCCTCAGCTGCCATTTTGACTTAGCCTTTTGTTACCTTCCTCCTCTTCTTCTCAGAGAGGAAAGGATTTATGGATGCTTATGGTCTGCTACAGTGAGCTTCAGGAAAAAAGAGGTCATTCAAAGTTTGGAGGGTTGCTAATTAGCTGTTTTTCCCTCCATGAATTACTCAGAGCTAATTAGTGTCTTTCTTTGCAGAGATCCTGAGATGGACATAAGTAAAGAATAGTTAAGGCAGAATTTTATTAACAAGGACAGCAAGGCTTACCCTAGCCCCTTTCTTGCTTCGTTTCTTGAGGACTTTCCAGTGGTAGGCAAGCTAGGGTGCACCATCCCCTTGCAAGTGCGGCAAGGACAGGCAATGAGGGAGGCAATAATGGGGAGAAGCAGTAGGGGGTACATGGAAGGGCAGGCAGTGGGCCGGGAGGCAGCAAGGGGACAGGCATTTTTTGTCTTACGTTTAAAAAACACAACCAACTAGGCAACAAACAGGCAAAAGATATTATTTCACTAATCCAGTAATCATTCTAGTAATCAAAATTCACAACTCTTTCAGATTACTAAAACAAAATCTAGACTCCTTGCATGTTTTAACAGTGCATCCAGTACTTCACAGTCAGCCATTTGTGCACCTGAGTCAATGAGTTAATATTATAACACCTGAGTGAAAGATTTTAAGAAGAGTTAAAACCAGTCTGCGGGTCTGTGAAATAGGATAGACATTGCCAAGAATGGGTAAGAGACATCAGAATTACAGAAGAAAGCATGCGTGAGTAGGTATACCAGTAAGACCATTAAAAAAGGAGAGAGGCTCATTAGCACCTGTGGAGTGAAGAGAGATCTTCAGGATTCGGGTAGATTTATAATGATCCATTAAGTCAATTATCTTCCTCAGGGCTTCTTGACTAGGAATGCCTCTGCCTGTTCCTGGCAATTGGTTTTAAAGTTTAGGTGGAACAGAAATCAAGGGGGGTGGAATTGCACCAATGCGCTCCCCTTGGATTCGCCCTCGTCCATGTGGCATGGTGGCAAAAATGGGATGGTCACTTTGCAGTTCCAGAGGCATGAATTCAAGCTGCCTTCTGGGTTGTACTCTGCAGTCCTCCTTCTGGAGTCTGTAACAGAGGTTGGCACCATTTATTCTAGACCAGTAGTGCTTAACCTGTGAGCTCTGTAGGCCAGTTGAGTGGTGTGGGGCCAGTCCACAGGCTGGCTTGAGCCTTGTGCACCAGGATTCCATCACACAGCCCTCTTCATGCCAAAATAGTCCCCAGGCACCCAGCATCTCCCCCTCCCACCAGGATTGGGCCCCAGAGGTCCAGCACTGTCCCCTCCTGCCCCCAGATGCTGTGATTGGTCCCTGGGGACCCAGTGCCATCCCCTTTTGCCCCCCGCCACACTAGGATTGGGCCCTGGGGCCCAGCATTCCCCCTGTGCGTTAGGATTCGGCCCTAGGACTTGGTGCCTGATCCAACATACAGAGCCTGGGGCTCTCCACATGTCTGGAAATTTTGCAGCAGTGAAACAGTGCTGCCACTTACCTGCTGCAAAGCTTCTGGACCCATGGCCAGATGACATTAGGCCATGGGTTGGGGGTTGAGCATGTCTGGTCTAGACATAAATGGCTGCTTGCTCATTTGGGATGGGGAGTCAAACTTAGCCAGGTGTAATGCCAGCCGCATTAGTACCTTGTAGTATCACTGGTCGGCCTTCACCTAGCTAGCCAGTGGGTCTGTCCCCTAACTCCCAGAGCAGCATAGGTGATATACCTTGACCACCAGCTCTCACCATCAAAGAATGTACCGATTTCTCTGTTTGGGGAGGTGGATGTGACCAATTCATGAGACTTCTGTTCTTCAAGGTTCTCTCGGTGTTTGTCAGGGTAGAATCAGTCAAATTTGGATTTATGGTTTATCTGCTAAATTGACACACATTTTACTGTAATAGAAAATAATAGAAGCCATTTTTTTCAGTTACTGATTATAATATGCTGTGGTGTCCCAAATCACTTTGGTTAATAACTTTCATAGATTTCATAGACATCAGGGCTGGAAGGGACCTCGGGAGATCGAGTCCAGCCCCCTGCCCAAAGGGCAGGAAGTCAGCTGGGGTCATAGGATCCCAGCAAGATAAGCATCCACTTTATTTGAAGCTGCTTGTTTAAATGATGCAAATAAGGGGTAGAAAGTAGTTTTCTCGTTGTTACAGAAGAAACAAAAGGAAGAGAAGGAAAGATGGTTAGGCTTGTCCATATTTAATTGTTGGGGTGCATGGAGCAAAGGTCATTTAAATTTTGTATATACCAGTTTTAGTGTGCTGATGCCCGCGCCATTTGGGGAAATGTTAAAATACAGGAGCAGCTGGGGCACGGGTCTCTGCTAGGGATTCCATGAGTTGTCTGTGGTCCTTGCCAGTCCCATGCTGGTGCCAGTCCCATGCTGGTTAACCTCCAGCTACCTAGCGTGCGGCTAATGATCTGAAGAGAAAAATTGCTGTGTGTTTCTGTATTAAACAGTGTGGTTTAAGTTACTAAAAACTGGAATCAAGAACCCCTGCTTCAGTTTTACTACTGTAAGTCTGGAGTAAAGTCAGTGTGAGATGACAAAAGACGTTCTGGAGTTCCTTCCATGTAACTAAAACAGAATCAAGTTTGTGTCCGTTTTCGACAAAGTGGGAATAATGATCCTCATGTACTTTGCAGAGGTAGTTTGAGGAAATAATTATTGTTCACAAAGGGCTTTTTAGGAGTAAAACATTTATTTAATTACTCATGCTTGTGTACACAGCTTGATCCTGGCTTACTCATGGCTTCTGTACTGCTGCTGTCACAAGGGTTGTCACTCCACTAAGATGGCTGTCTACAGCTGTCAACTCAGAAAGGCCAATTTTAATTAAAATTTTTAGTTTCAACTTCAAGTCATGGTTTTAGACATGCTGGGTTTTGCTTTGCAACATGTGAACTTTCGGATTGCATGTGCCAAATACAATGGGGAGATCTTTCAGCTTTATGGAATTTCCTGCATTTTCTTTTTGTCTCCAGTGGAGCCAAATTAGCTCCATAAAAGAATCGATATTGTGTATATCAAAATGATGATATTAAAAATTAGCTCTGAGTATTGAATGCCAAGTGCTCCTGAAACTTCCTGAAGCACTCGTTACTGTCTGGCATTTCTGTGTTTGAATTGTTCCTTCTCTCAGAGGTCTCTTTTTTTGGTAGAGAACAACCAATTTGTAAGGAACAAAAAGTTCAGGATCATTAACCTAAAGTACCAGTATTATCAGGCATACTAGCCTTTAAAGTTCCAGTACTATTCTGTGTGAATATGTATGACAATCTCTTAAAAACTTCCTTGAGGTTAGTCAGTTCATCGAATGATTTAATTTAATCTTGGCTACATACCGAATGAGATGGGGATTGGATTGGACTTGAAATGTCTCATGTGCCCTCCTGGAACGTTATCACATATAGGAACTAATAATTTAGGTTCTAGTGAATACAGCAAGGGTTTAGAAAAAGCCTCACCCGTAAACAGATGTCATGTAGAAACAAACTGCTGTTGGCCATGTGCTAGCAGTGCTGCTCAGGCTAACGTTCATGTATGTGCTCATGTTGCAGAGTTCAGGGCTCAGTTTCACTTGAGGCAGACTGTTCTTTTTATTGTAATATGATTTTTCTTCGTTGATGTTCCCCTGAGATTAGCTCTTTCCAGTTTCCTTTTAACATGTTTTTTTTTCACATATTCATCTGGAGGTAAGAGGCCAGATTCTAATCTGTTAGACCAGTTTCAGTCTGGAGTGGTGTTCCTCCTTTGAAGTCAGTCGAGTTTCTTCCACATTTAAGTCCATGCCACTGAGATCAGAATCTGGTTTATGGTGAGGGTTCTTTTCGCTTCCCCTTTCTCTTGTGGTTTTGTTTCTGGAGTGCAACAGCTTACAGAACACATTTATTTTCATTGATACCTAAATCAACACAGATGTTCCACAGCAGAGCAATTTCCATTATAAGCAAAAGTGTACATGATTTCATAAGCCAGTTATCTCAGAATTGTTTTCATTTTTCTGTTTACAAGGCATTCTCTTAAAATGTAAAATTTCTCCTTTAATGTGGTGTTAAATGTTCTGCTTTCCAATCTTCAAAAAAGCGCAAGAAATCTGGATACCTACAGAACAAGATTAGAAAAGAGATAGTTGAGAGAGGTTTTTTATAGCAGGCTGTGTGCATGTGTGCACGTGTGATTGTGCATGCGTGCAGGCAGATGCACGCTCACACTCCATTTTTGTGCTGAATCTGCTCGGTCTAAGTCAGTGATTCTCACCCAGGGTGCTGTGCCCAAGCAGTGTTAGGTGTGCAAACATGATTCACAAGATAAACCCAGAGATTTCAAATAGGAATCCAGAGTGTTCAAAACGTACTGACCTGCCGTGATCTTTGAGTTCTTTGTAACAGAAGAATTGCTCTGTTATTTTTCGGTAGTCAAAAATCCAGTGAAAATGAAGAGCTGACATTTTCAGAGGAGCGTCTTGACTTTATGAAGGTTGAGAACCACAGATCTAAGTTCTTGAAAGGAGCGAACAAAAGGGACCTTTGGGCTGTTTTAGGCTTATGGGACCCCTCTTACAACAGGTCAGAGGAAAAAGTATGGTATTCTCTTCACTTAGTCTTGTTACTGGCCCCATATTTGGAAAAGCTAGCACTAATAGCTGGTTAAGTGGGATAAGATCACTTCTGTATCTAATCCAAATAGCCTTATCTTATTGAGTTCAGTTTGTAATTATAAGGAAACACGTTTCAGTGGAAACACAGTTAAGCATCTTAAATCGCTGGGATGATTTGGACCCTCTGTGGATATCTTGTGTGTGACAGTTGCAGATATCAGCTGCTCAGCCCAGATACTTGTGCTTAAATGCACAGTCGTGCTATATTTGTAGTGCCAAGAATTGCACCAAAATCACACTAGTAAAGACTG
The DNA here is from genome assembly GCF_001723895.1 of Crocodylus porosus. Classification (NCBI taxonomy): domain Eukaryota; kingdom Metazoa; phylum Chordata; order Crocodylia; family Crocodylidae; genus Crocodylus; species Crocodylus porosus. Next base: position 248,467,334 of record NW_017728886.1, on the reverse strand, counting down.
AGTGGAGGACTAGGGGAAACGAAGGCATTCCAGGAGTCCTTGCTCAGAGTCTGAAACAAATAGAGGCATGCAAGGCACAATTAACTGTTTTAAATAGGTCTTCATGGAAGATGTCCGCTGTGAAGTAAACGTATGATCTCTTTAGACTATTTAATTAATGGTATTGTTTGGCTGACTGAAACTGTTCACAATTTGGTCAAAAGCAGTTGATTAATTAATTAATTTGCCCAGGAATAGACTGGAACAAAATAATTATGCAATATAAATTGTTTTCAATTTATTTTGGGAGTTAAGAGAGGAGATTTTATTTTTTGTCCCATTTGGAAAGGGAAAGAATACCATGTTTACCAAGAATTGCCATCTCTCCCTGTCCTTTTAGCTTAAGCCATGTGTTTGTCAGTTGTACAAGATTTGCTAGTCACTAGTAGACTTTTTGGTCTCGTGGAAGCAAACATTTCTTTGCGTTGTCGTGTACCATTTTTCTGAACTTTTTTCATAGTTGTCTTTATAATAGCTATCTAATTGTGTTTTTTTTTTCCTCTGCTGCATACATTTAAAAAACGCCAATACTTTACATATCAGCTATCATCCTGAAGGACTTGAGAACACTTCACAAAATATACATACAACCACACTGGGATGCAGCAGCCTTTGGGATGGAAATCCATGCCCAGTAGAGTAGGAAAGTATCTTAGGTCAAGGACATCAAAGTGAGTCCTGGTACTTATGACAAATGCCAGAGAGGCAAGTCTGTAGCCCTTCTGAGCTGAGGTCCTGAGAAAAGTCATCCCATTTCAAATAGGTTAGGAGATGAGTGCCATTGCTATTGGCAGTGTCCTGATGCAAATAGGTACAGAATGTAATTTTTCCTGCTGCCAGAGTACTGGTGTCTGGACTTGGCTGTATAAATCGGCAGCCTGTGGCCCAAGGAACAGTTGGACGTGGCACGTAGATGGGGGCTTTGCTGGCAGTCAGCCGTGAACAGCTTCAGCTGTGGGTGCGCTCCCCATGCACCTGCCTGCCCACCTCTGACCTGGGGTGGGTCGTTCCTGCCCATAGCCGGAAAGGGTTACCTACCCCAGCTGTAAAAGACCTAGGAGTTGTTGTGACCCCATACAGCTGAGAGAGTCGTGCATACATGCTAATTAGTCTGTTACAATATATTTTGCAGCATTTATATTGTTTGCACCTAGACATTAAGTTCAACCTTCACTTTTAATGGCAAAAATCCTAGAGGAATGAGAGGGGATTTTCAACGGTATGAGTGACTGTTAGGTGTCCAACTCCCGTTGAAGTTTTTTTCCCAGTAGGAATTGGGTGTCTGAGTGTCCTTGTATGCTTTTGAAATTCTCCCCCCTAATCTTTGCCAGTGAAAGTCTCTTATTTGAAAGGCTCTTGTAGTTCTTGTGTTTGAAAGGCAAATAAGCACTTAAAAAAAAATAAAACCCCACAGTCTGTCTTAAAGAGACTGCTGTATGTGTGGAAGAAATTGCAGTGTGGCCTATCGTGCACTGTTTATACTCCCTGGTTTTAGATCTAAACATGAACCAAGAAGTGGCCTTGTCCATAAATGGGACAGGCCAAGGCACAGCTGTTTTATTTGGGGTAGGTTAAAGTAGAGAACGCTGAAATGAGCCTCATAATCCCATAAGATTTGAATGGCCAGCAGCTGCTTAAGGCATTATTCCTAATCGTAATGTCCATGAAAGTGCACTTAAAACGGGTTGTTCTTTTCGGGAGGGAGGTGAAGTATTAACTGTAAAAATGGAAAGAGGAGGAAAATTGGTACGTTAGTTCATATCAGTTGGTTTAAATTCAAACCTGAGTTGCTCTATATCTTGAAAAATAGAGAAGAGTTTGAATCTAATCTTCAGTAATGGGTATTTATGTGTCTTACTGAGTTGTCACATAGGGTGGTGCTATTTTCAGCAACTACCCTGAGGGCTCTTGAATTTTAATGATATTCTGAGGAGAAATGAAGCCCCAGTCCTATTTATCCTAACTGTCTATCTTGTTACATTGCATGCTTTCTGAGCACCTTGTTCTTTCATCTGTTGATGTTCACAGAGCCTGTGGAGGACAAGGAACCTCTACTATCCACGTGCTACAAATGGGGCACAGAGAGATTGAAGGACTTCACCAGATTACACAAGAAGTCTCTTGCCTTTCAGGGAATTATATCCAGGTGTCCAGAATCCCATACTTTTCTTCTGAAGTCAGTGACACATCTCTCATTGACTTTACTAGCAGAGAGTCAACTTTTAGGAGAGGATTTTCTTACTGGTCCTGTTTGAGCCCTTAATATTGATATTACTTGGCGCCAACTCTTATGGAAAAGTCCTATGGAGCTAAACAAAGATGTAATCAACAGGTTCTATATTTCGTAGGTGCTAAATGTTATAGAATTGAACAGAAAATACTTTTTCACATAGAATTTAATAAGAAATGAGATCTTTTCTGTTGTTTGGCAACTTTGTAGCAGGGATACTGCTCTCTGTTCTGCAAAATAAAAAAAATCCTATATGAATGCTTTTGCTTTTTCTTAAATTCTACTTAACTTTGTTTTTTATAAGAGAATAAACACCAAAAAGAAAATGAACATGGGGGGGGGGGACATTTTGAAAATAAAGTATTCATAAATTCTGTTGGTTTTAAAATAAAAATGAGGGAAACGGCAAAAAATTTGTCCTAAAAAGCATTACAGATTGAAATGGCTGTAGTTCTATGTGTGTCGGTCCATATACATATTTGTATGTCTCCTGCCCGCATAGGATTGATAGCACTTTTCTTTTACCTAGAACATCTAAAAAACTATTTTAACTAGCCCTTTCTTCCCCCAACAAACTCTCAGTAGGACAAAATGCTCCTTATAGCTGCCTCAGCTCAAGGTTTGTAAGATAGAAACTGTGCCAAACACAACTTAACCACATTAAAAATAATCTTTATTTAAAGATGAGGAATTGACAAAGGGATTGACTGACTCTCCTCTTAAGTGTGCTGGAGCAAAGCAGAAGTAAGTGATGGGAATCAGTTAAATTACGGTGATGTAAAACCAGTGTGAAATGTAAGGTGAGTCAGGCCCAGAAAGTCCCATGCAGAGATGCCAAATGGCAGCAAGGGATCATCAGAAAATCTCTCAGAGGAACTTGAAAAGTTAATCAGGGACTTTTTTTTTTTCTTCTGGAAAATGCCTGTTGTTTATTGAAACCAGTTTCAAGTCTGTTCACAGTCTGTTGCATGTATTTGGCAAGGGTCATCCCAGGGTTTTAGGAAAAATGAATTTCCTTACCTGCTTTTGGTTGTATATAGTGTTTTGTGGTCAGCATGCCATTTTGACAGCTCTGCATCACCTGTGCTTTTCCAAACAGGTAAGAAATGTCTCTGCAGTTGCAAGGGCTGATACAAGTGGAAAACTCAGTTTTCCTTCTCAGATGTTGAAGGGCCAGCATGGGGTGTTACTGAAGCACTCTACCTTTTTATTTGTAGCTACTTAAATAAGTGTTGCTGCTGGTCATTCTGAGAGTAGCATAGCTCTTGGTTTGTTTGGGGGATTTTTGTGATTACAAGGAATTGTTGGGGTGCTTTGCAAATGGTTTTCCTGAGGCAAGCCAGGCAGAGAAGAATGATACCATCTTATCTTGCTTCAACAGGAGCTTTTGCCTTGACCTAGAGGAGCTTCACCCATTTCCACCCAGAGAGAGGGAAAAAAAGCTCCCGCTGAACTTCATTCTGAACCATTTCTAATCCGTATCTAATTAAAAGGCATAATCATGCCCTAGGGAAACATCCAAGTATCGCCTCTCTAAAAATGGTGCTTCCTAATATCATAAGAAATCATAAGGATATGAAGGAAAACCAAATGATTATTAAAAATAAGAGCAGATTGGCATGCAAGACTTAGCAGGCATCTTCCATTTCGCACACTGGGTAGCCTTGGTGAAAAGAGGAGGACAAAGAAGAAAGAGACAGCTAAAAAAACCTCCACAATGGAGAAAGGAACAATGTTAGTGGTTGGCAGTGTTGTGACACATTTCTGTGAATATACATCTATCCAGTAGAAGTTTTGTTGGTGCTTGGTGGTGGAAAAAAAATCTTCCTTGGTTCAGGGGCTATGCTGAGGCTCCAGCTGCAAAAGCAGCAGACTAGAAATGTTAATGTGGGAAGCCACAAGTTTTTTCGGGATTATACTGGATCAGGCATATATGTCCTGATATGCTTTGGGAGGCAATGACTTTTTGTAGCTAAATTGGGGCGTGGAGGCTGGTGGAAAGAAATAGCCGATTCAGTGAGATTAACTCATGGGAAGGAACTGAAAATGGCTAGCTTGTGACTGATAGATGCAGCTCAGGGTAGAGGGTGGTACAAAGCTGGACTGACCTCAGATAAACTTTGCCCACTCCCATCTGCTTGCAGTGAGGGATGGGAAGAGGTAAATATTATGTAGCTGTAGGAAAGTCAGAAAGGAGTACAATTTTTCAACCAAACTGTCTAACATGGTCGTGTATAGAGGAACTGTTGTGCTGGGTACTATAGAGATAGTGACAGACAGTCCTTGCCCCAAAGACCATAGGGTGTTTATAGACATGCTCTGGGATTGGCAGGGTGAGTGCTTTAATTAGAGCAGGTCTGAGAGCCTCTCTAATTAAAACACCCCGAGTGTCGCATGTATCAGCGTCCCCATGCTGAAAAATGGTGGCGGGGACACTTAAGCTAAAGCTTGTTTGACAAACTTTAGTTAAGGTGCCCCTGTCACCATTTTTTCAGGGCATGGGCACTGATACACATGACACGGGAGTCTCCATAAATGCACACAGTGGTGCTATACTTGTAGTACGTGGTAATTGTCACCCTCCAGCTGTAATTGGAGCAGCCTCTTCACACATGTGTAGGCACCCATAGAGCCTAAATAGACCAGATAAATGGTAGGAGGATATCCAAGACACAGAGAGGTGAAGTAATTTGCCCACAGTTGCAAAGCAGGTCAGTAGCAGAGCAGAGAAAACAGGAGCAGGGTCTCTTGGCTTCTTGCTTGGTTTCTTATCACAAGAGCACATGGGGAGCAGATTCAGAGTCTATGGTGGGAGACTGCACTAGAAAGGAGTAGTGTGTCTTACTAAATTCAGTCATTACACTGTGGGGAAAAAAATTAGAAAGCCCCTCATGAACTCCTCCTTTCTCCTAAGGAAATAAGTGGTCATTGCATCGTATAAACAGAATTTCAGAGACCCGTCACTTGTCATGTAGCAACTCAGGCCGCGTCCATTTGGGCGTAATACCCTACGGCTTGGTTCTAGAGTCCAGGTACCTTCAAGAGGGGGCAAGGAGGTGCGGTCTGGGTCAGAGCTAATGTATTCCAAGTAATAAAAACTACACAGTTCCCATGAACTTGTAAACTAGCTGTTCATATTTCCAGCATTACCTCTTTAAGAGCAATCTTTGCCATCTCTGATGGTGGCTATCGCAGGCATTACCGAGTGACTTCAGAAATGTTAGTCAGATTATGACACTGACTTCCTGCTTGCTGAGTAATCAGTCTCTGCCCTGGCTTGTGGTATGTTCTCTTTCTGCCAAGATGCCTCAGCCCGTTCCCATTCTTTGCACATCGTGCTTTTCTTTCTTTTTGTTTAAAAAAAAAATCAGATCTAAACGAACTGCAAAATGCACCAAAACGCTTTGAATCCCGAGGATCTTTTTAAAGCATGATTATTGTTTTTGAGTGCTAACAGGGAAGCGCTTTGACAAGAGTCTGCTTTGTGCTACAGTATCTGGCCACATGCCAGTTTATATGCTTACTGAGACTGTACGCAGGCAGGCAGCACTGAAAAATGAGGAGGGGTACTGTGGGGAAACAAGTCGGTCAGACTTAATAAATCAAGGAGATTCAGTGAGATTCCATTTGAGCTGACTCCGTGCCAGTTGAACACTGCATCGTGCATCTGGGTTGAAGCTGACATTTTAATGGTTTGATTAGTTTAGGAAGAATACTTTTACTGTGCATCTTCCATTATATTAAGTACTGCGTGAAGTTGTTACCTTGCTGTGAGTTTACACGTTACCTTCCTTTATTTCAGCAGCATCTGTGCCTTCTTTTCATGATGCCAGCAGCAATCTGATGGAAGTGTCTTGAATGAGGAGCTGTTAAATGAATAGAGTTGTTAATTGAATCAAAAACATTGTAGTGCGAGTGCCAAATCATAGCAAAAGGATTCTGATTCAGGCTGGATCTGTTGAGACAGGTTAAAACAGTTTCTTATCTTACAAAGATCTCTTTCAGATGATTGTCTGATGCAAAACAGTCATCTTCACTTTTTTAGACATGCTTAACACTCTGGCTTGAATCATGAGACCAATCATATGGAATATGTAGATTGAACTTTGCATTTTAAGGGTTCTGCAAGTCTTATTGTTTGGGGGTTTTTTTGGACAAAACACTTTTATTATTATTTCTTCCACACAGATAAAGAGGTAGGAGGCAGAAAAGTGAAGAGACTTTGCCAAGAGGCTTATTGGGCACCTATACATGCTCTGTATGAAGTAGATGCGATTAACTGAGACTGCTAGAGCGTGCTAATTAGCATGCTCCAACAGCCTTGGCATCACGTGTATTCAGCATCCCCACACTTTAAAGCACTCCCCGTTGTCATTTTAACTAAAGCTCATTGAATGAGCTTTAATTAAAGCACTCTGTCACTCTATTGAAGTGTGGGATGCTGAATACACGAGACTGGGCACTTTAATTAGAACAGTTCCTGAGAGCTGCTCCAAAGTGCCTCTTTTTACCCCGGAGCACATGTAAAGACGCCCATGTGGGTTAGTATCAGAACTAAGATATGGTTCTCAAGGATCATCCCGGACTTTGACCATAAGTCTAAGGTTTCATTTATTTTAAGACTAGATCTAGATTATGGATAGTACTTTTTTTCAAATGAATCCCAGTCCCATTTCCTAAAGTAATATAATTAGCTGGAGGGAATTGGGGGCTAATCTCATTGAAAGTCAATGGGACTGGAACTCTTAATTAATGTAGGAGTTTTGAAAATGTTCACGCCTACTCCTAGTATAATTTACAGCAGAGGCTGGCAATCTTTTCAGGTCATGGGCTGGAACAACCCAGCTCCAGTCCTGCACAGGTCAGTTGGCATTAGCGGTGCGTTTGCTACTGCTGCTTCTCCCAGACGCTTGCTCCCTGGCTGCAGCATGGGTTCAGCTTCCACGTGGTGGGGAACTGAGGCAGGGCAGGTAGCTGGGAGTTGCATCTGCACTGCTGCCACTTTTCCCAACCTCCCTGCTTCTCCTGTCTCTAGTATGGTGCAGCTGGAAGCTACGTAGCCCCAGCTCAGTATCCCACCAGCTGGGAGTTGCACCTGTGCTCTAGCCCCAGCAGAGGCAAACCTTACAGCTCCATGGGCCAGATGCATTGGCTCTGCAGGCTAGATTTGGCCTGCGGGCCGTATGTTGCTGACCCCTGATTTATAGTATAAAGTAAGAAAAAACAATGGCAGGAAACCGCACAATGATAAATAACTCATCAGGAAAAATAATGATCTGAAATGGACTTTTGCTATATAGCTAGCCATCTTTGCCTGATCTGTTTTTATTACTATTTGTTTGCCAACCCATGATTAAAATCCAGTTTGAAAACTGCATTAGGTTTTTATGCATTTCACTATGCTTGTGTTCTGAACAAACAAGGTCCCAGTTAATCAGTGTCCAAGTGGATTTAATCTTCCCTTTTTTTTCCAGGGAGGAAATGATCATCACTGTGGCTCAGCCTTTCAGCACAGGAAGTTCTGTCTGAAGTGTATGTTTCCTTTTATAGGCAGTTCTTGTGTGTTCAGGAAGTAGTTGTAGCTGTGCTGATGTTCCACCGGTCCTGTTCGGGCTTGTTCAGGCATGCGGCATAGGCCAGCGAACACTGGAACCAGTTACAAAAAAAAGAAAAATCCATAAGGGTCATTGAAGAAAGGGCACAAATGAGTTGTGGCACAACGGTCTAATGGCAATGATGAGTAAGGGCCAATCCACTCTGGGAAATTTAAAAAAAAAAAAATGCAGTGTTAAGGCCAAATTCCACTGACTATACACACATTTCCCCTTTTGGAGCCAGTGGAAGTTCCCTTACAGCCCTTAGTATCTTCCCTCAAAATGTACTGTATTCATCAGAGTCTAATTTGTTCACTAACAAAGCATCAAAAGTTTGTTTACAAATACCCTTCCCTGTGCAAACCTTCATTGGTTTTCTGATTGACAATGTAGCAAGAGACTGAAGCAACAGTGCTAAGGAGGAGCTTAATCACCGAAACCCGTGTCCATTCATCTTAGAAGGAGTTAATTTTAATGTCTTAATTATTTCTGTTTCTGTCTCGAGTTTGTAATAGTTGCCATCAGTGCCAGTATTACTGAGTCTTGTTCTGCTGAACCATTTTTATCCAGATTATGTGGTGCTGTACATTCAGACCTGCTAATTTGAACTGATGAGCAGCAGCTCTTCTCCTGTGAATGACTGGCAACAGCTCTAATACTGGTAGCTGAAGGTTTCTGGCACCAGGGCTGGCTATTTGGCTTTGTTTCCTCAAAATCCCTAGTCTTGGCACTCTTTCTCATAGAGGTAGTCACAGCAGATCATTTAACTCAGAAAATCTCTTGCTAAACTACAAGGTGGGTCAGATGGAGAGCATTTTAAAAGGGAGGCTTCTGCCATAGCTTCAGTAACTTCATTTCGTTCGGCTGCAGCAGGTGATGCCGTGTGTTCAACATATGTCTGGCTCAGAAGGGTTAATGGAATCACTTTCTGAACTCAGACCTGGTTTAGCCTTGATGTTGGTCGGCCATGTGTTAATTATGGTCTCTGGCCACTTCTGTCAGCAGAAGAATCCCACATTTAAGTCCTGTCAAACTTGATTGCAGCATAGCCTACATCTGCATGAGCGCAAGGATCACAGCGCCCGTCACCACTGAAAAAGCGGTTAAAAGACTCCATACTAAAGCATTATCAATTGAATACAGTTCCCCAAGATGTCTAAACTAGCATGCCCTGATGCCCCTTGGTATATTTTTTTCTGGAATTTTATAATTCAGCAGCCATAAACACAAAATAGCTGTCTGATTTTTTGGGGGGGGGTTTTTTTTTTTGATGATTAGTTTTTGAGTCTGAGGCCATTAAAACCAAACCCAGCCACATGCAAACTCAGTGACCTGGGTAAGCTCAAGTGACTGAAGTAAGTCAAAAATCTTAAAGTGCCCTTCTTGAAAGGTTGAGAGAGAGTTTGCCTGTGTACAGTGAGAAATCAGCAAGAACAAGTGGTGTTGACCTCGGATCCAAGGCAGAAGCAATATCTTTAATCAGTGTTGTACTGGATGCTTAATCTCCTGTACATTGCTATATCTCATTTGCACATATTTTTCCTGTGTATGTACTGATAGGGGATTTATTCAAATATTAATCAGTCTGACCGATGGCGGAGATGCATGCACCTGACAACTTGACATCCCAACTATGCAAGCCCTGAAATTTGAAAGCTGTTACGGAGACCCCTATTCCAAGGGTCATTTTAAAAACGTATTAGGAAAACTTTCCAGTTTTTTAAGGTAGATGTTTTCCAACATTTTAGTTTAAAGAAAAGTGAGGGAGGGGGCACATTAATGTTGGCTTGTTTGTTGTGCATTGACATCTCATATTTTGTTAGATACTAATTGAGTTTGTATTAAATTGCCAAAAGCTGTGAGGAATGCCTTGGGGATAAGTAGCATTGATATCTGGCTTTCTGTCTGTTTTTGTATGGTGCGTTATCTACAGTATTAAATTCATGAGTGGCCAAAAAAAGGGGATTTGACTGATCATCTCACAGGACAAGCAACAAAGCGCATACTGCTCTGTTGTTAAGGGGAATCAGATGTTTAGCTGCCTTTGAATTTTTCTCCAGTGTCATGGTTTTAAGTTATAGTCTACGAAAGACATAGATTGGGATTTAGTTTTAGGGGGTAGTTCCTGAGATCTTTTGTTTAATCCAAAACTGCTGGCAGAATCTACTTTGGTACATTTGTTCCCTAAATGTCAGGTATAGGGTAGCACTAAGGGGTGTACTGGACAGGAAATGACTGGGCGACATAACAGGATGGTGCAGCAAGGCTCTGCCAACACTATGTGCTGAAGCTCAAGACCACACAATGCAGAATTAGAGTACAGCACATGACTGGCTGCTCGGGTCACGTGGGGATAAAGGGACGGAGGCGAAGGAAGGCCTGGCTATCCTATGATCTTGCATAAGAGATTATAAGCAACGTTCTCTCTCCTGCTCAAGCCTCCTTTGTGCTGATGTGTTGCTATACAAAGGTGAAAACAACCATTTGAAAACAGAGGAACTATAGATGACTCTCTGCACCAAACTCCTGTACAGTGAGGTGGACGTGTGCGTGCATGTGTGGGGCAAAATGTAGCGTGGCTAGAGTGCCTGCTTTTGAGGCTACTCCAGTCCACTTGATACATGCAGATGTTATGTTTAGGTCAACTTAACTAGGGTTAGGTCAACTTAAATACAGGCAGTCCTCAGACTTGCGACACAATTGGCTTCTGAAAACCATGTCTTAAGTTGAAACTTAACTCAGAACTGATTTTCCCATAGGAGATAATGTTATCAATGGGGGATTGGTTCCTGAACCAAGGCCTGATACCCTATTTTCACTAAAAAATAACCCAGAATTTTGTACTTGATCAATTATAGATGAGTAATATAGCTACATTAATGTATTTATTTTGTAAATAGAAATCATATGATTTGGAAGGACTTCTTTGAGGTAACTTTGCTGGACTTTTTGAAGGGCTGTTAGCTGGAGTCTTCTCAGGAGTCTTGGCTGCAGGTTTTTCTGGAGTCTTGTCTGCTTTCTTAAAGAAAGTGCCTAAGGAAGTTTGGACAGACATTCTCCAGGGAGATGGGCGACACAGCAAACTCGTTTGCTGGCATGGCAGGGCGTCGGATCAAGTGTTGTGAAATCGAAACTGATGTCAGAAAGTTGAAACAGGGTGTCAATGTATAAATCTTGTTAAGTGCGAAACGTTGTAGGTCGAGGGCTGCCTGTATCCTTTCTTCAGATGTTTGGGGGGTTTAAATCAGGCCAGAAATGATGGGCCCAATCTAGGTTAGCTCACCTGAGTGGGTAATTTAGATCAGGAATGGGCTAACCAGAACCAGTGCATGTGTTTGTGAGTTTGGAGTGCAGCCCCAGGGCTGGCAAAGTCCAACCACTCGCCCCAGCCCCAGGGCTGTGCTCTTCCTACCCTCCAATCCTGACTGGGGTATTTTTTACTGACCTCTCCAGTCCCATACAGGCAATCCCCTCACCCAGACCCTCCAGTCCCTCCCCAATCTGCCAAACTCCTCTTCCCCCACCCCCCATGGACCTACTGGCTGCCCCCTGATCCTGTCCACCCCTCCTTCCACCATAAGTACTTATACCAGTTTCCCCACACAGGTCCCAGCCCCAGCGGACACCTATACACACTGCTCCTGGTCTATGATCACACTTGAAGCAAGCCACATGATTGTAGACTGGCTGTGGTGAACATCTGTACACACCCTCATCAGTTCCCACTGGCCCTGGAGCAGCCCAGAATCTGGAGAGTTAAATGGGTAGCAGCATAACAGCACTTTCTCTTCCTCTCTTGGGCATTCCCGATAAAATCTTCTTATTCTGGCTCTCAGTTTAGTAGTTTGTTAAACCCTTCCAAAAATAGTTGTAGAAAACCTGCTCTGAGAGCCTGCTTCCACTGTGTTCTTCAAACCCCACCCCTCTATCATAGAAAAAAAATATTAATAGAGTTAAAAGCTAAAATACAATATCCACTGAACTGTGAGAATTGACTGTATAAGCCTCCTATGTAAACAGAAAGCACCAATTTGTAAAGCTCTGCGGCTAAATGCTGCAGATTTAATTTTTTCCAAATGTCAAATGTCTGTATTTAAATTTAATATATGTGCTAAGCATTCTCCCCACCTCCTTCTTAGCTGCTGATTTGTAATAGAAATGGAGTCATCTGGAATTAGTTCTTCTTGAAAAAGCTTAATTTCTGAGAAACACACTGACATGGGGGGAAAAAAGGCTTTTTCACTAAACAGGACATATTCCCTCGCTCACTCACCCACCCACAGTTGGGATCCCAGTCTCTGTAAAGACCTTTCAGCTAGTATTCAGTGAAGTCTCTGCAGAATATTTCTCAGCTGACAGGACCGTGCTCAGATGAAAGCATTATGGACGTTTCTGACATAGACGAGCTGCCTGCACATTGTTTGTCTGTACACCATCAGCAGGTCTTCTTAGCTAACAGGACTAAACTCATGTGCTCCTTCGTCTTCCTTCTCCCCGATTATTTCAGTTGTCTCTCTTTTGGCAGAGCTTGTATGCTGTGTATTACAAAGCAGGAAGGGAAGAAATCACTAGCTGTTGGGTCCCTTTTCATCCTCTCCCCATTCCCAGGTAGGGCGCACCCCCCCCCCAATACAGTAAGAAATGTCTCCCCGTTTACATATTATTATTTTAACTAGGGTTCTCTAGTGTAACAACTTAATTATATGAAACATTGACCAAGCTGTCAAGGGACAGTGGATGCTGTGATCACATGGATTTCTGATCCTGCCTGACTGGAAATCAGATGCTCAGACAAAGTTCACTGACACGAGATATCACAGTAATAGGCAGCCTTAGAAATGCAGATAGCCAGACAGACCCTTCCCCCACGGGAGACCTGTCAAATGAACGAGTGGTAGACTCCCCCAGATTTCTACAGTGTGTGCACTTCCACCTGAAATACATGTCTGGCTTCCTCTCCACCCAGATGTGCTTGTGATTTGCATAGTTTCCAAAATGAAGTAATACTCCTTCGAAATCTCAGAGGAAGAGTCAGAATCTTTATTTTTATAGGAGGCTTGGTCTAGAGGAGCTTGAGGGACACTCATAGTGCAGTTACACTGTGGGTGATGGTTGGAAAGAATGAAAACAGTGTTGTCTAGCTATTTGTAATCCCCCCTCCGACCCACCCGCTGTTTGTGTTTCACTGTCTGTTCCCAGGAAGAAACCAAATAAATAGGAAGAAAAAAATAACACCTAATAAAAAGTCATCTATAACAAGTACATCATTGGAAAGCATGAAAATAACTGTTTCACATGCAGTATCTAACACTAACTTATTTTTAAAAATTACTTTATGCCAATATGTTGGACAGGATTCTTCTTTTGCAAGCCATGATTTTATTTTTTGTGCTTAACTTTAGCCAGCACTGGGATTGACATGTGTAGGTATTTGGAGGATGGTGGGGGAGGGGGGCTTGAGAATACATTATTATTTAAAAGCCCTGCTGAAATTTGTAGCTATTATAACTAAGGGCGCCAGGTGGTGGGGATAACCTTAACAAAATCTAAAAGCGGCTTTTGTTTCAGGATCCAAATAAAAATACTGCATAAAAATGAATGAACTGAGGAAACCGAACCACTTTCACAGGGTTCTGCAGGCAGTGCAGATCATGTGAGCTTCGCTGCCTGCTTTATGCAGTGCCAGCTGAACCCCAAGATGTATTTTAAAGCCCTGTTATTCTCCTACTGATCGTTTATTCTCTGTTTACACTTGTACGTCATGACCTCGTTCCCTGAACTATTGAAGATAAATATCCTATCAAAACTAAACCCGTTGTATATATGCCCTCCTTCAGTACCATTTAGCATTCGGAAAGTGGGGCGCTATATTTTTCTTGATGGCACCATGGTTATAACTCATGAGAACCAGGCCTGTCTTTGAAGGTTATGATGCCTCTCCTTCATGAATGAGCTGTCAGAATAAAGGTAGCCTCACAATCCTCCATTTTTCTCTTTTATATTTGTTTTCAGCTGTAATAAAATAAATGAAAACATACAGAACAATAGCTTAATGTTGAGAGGCCTTGAAGATTAGTTCCGTTCTCTCTTAATGGTATCCTTTTTTCTCAGAGCTTCTGTTCTTCGCTAAATGAGGGCACATAACTAGATGTGGAGGCTTCTGAGAATTGGAATAGAAATTTGAAGCAGTAGCTGTATTTGCAGTGAGATAAGAATAGTCACAGAGAATGCCTTGTGTGGACAGCGCTGTATGGCCTTTTCACTAGGTGAAATGGTTTCAGACGTCTAAAGTTTTTGCTTGACACGTTAATAGAAGATAATTTGGGTTTGACGGGTGTTCTCTGACACATGCTAATTTTAGTCAGGCAACAGCAATAGTATAGGAGGCTATTAAGGATTGACCTTAATGGTAAATGCACCTCTGAATATGTGCACTATAAGTGCAGCCAACTTTAGGCTCATAAGGTCAGAAGTTATTGTGTATAATTTTTTGGAAGTCACAAGAGATCATTATTGTATTTGTCTTGAATTATAGCTTCTCCTGCAAATGAAGAGCAGATCTAGATAAAGGATCCATGATCTCTTGCCAGTGTGCATGCAAGCTTTTAAAAAAATTGATGGATCTCTGCATATTACAAATATAGATGCAGAAACCAGTGTATGTGTAACAGGAAGTACACTTACAAATTCTGTCTGATTAGAAAGGCTTGCTATGGATTTAGAGAGATTCCCTTTCCTTAAAAATGGTGAAAACTGTTGGAACTGGCAGTATCTTAAGGAGCCAAAGGAGCTTTTAAGTGCATAATTTCACAGAAATCTCATTCTGTATAATGTATAGACTGGGAGCGCAAGTTTGTAAGCTCTGCACGCGCATATGCAACTGCATATATATGTACTTGCAGCACTTACTCATGTGCTTGCAAATGTAGAGTTGAATTTGGGGTTGCAAATAAAGCTGAACTGTGTAGCTTAAAAATAACTTCTTTGTGCTGCAAAATGGATGAGAGATGCAGTGGAGTGTGGATAGCCCCAGTCGCTACTTTAATTTTGGCATTTTGGCACATCCATTAACAAAGAGACCTTGGTAGTGTAGTTGCCTTCAGTCTTATGGTAAATTAAGAAAAAATCCTTATGTAGCTGATAAGGTTGTGTAATCTATAATAAACAAAGTCTCTTGTTTTCCTTTTTTCATTATTATTTATTGAACAGTAAGAACTGGAACGAACATGGCTGACAAATAATTTTTACTCATAATTAGGCTTCTATAGTAACTTGCGTTCTAAGGCTTCCTGAAATACTGAGAAGAATTTTGTCCATCTGTGTTTACACATACAGCCACCTCGAGGGTGAAATGTTAGCTTTCTAACAGTACATAGAGGCATCACACAACCTAGAAGAGCAAATTAAGTTGAATGTGGTGTTCCATTGAAAAAATGGTGAGAATGTTTGGTAGGTATAACATCAATATGGTTGCAACTGTCCAGATACTGGAAGTAATAATTTGGCTTTCAGAAAAGAGATCTTAACTGACCGCACGCTTATGCATGAATCTAAGTAGCCATAATGAAATACAAGTGGAAAAACTTAAAAAGTATGTATGCAAAAATAACACAGAAATAGGGATATACAAGCTTTAGCTGCAATATCCAGATGTAGATTTCAAACTAGATAATTTCTAAGGAAGATTCTGAGGATATGATGGGGGGTTTTTTCTTTTCTTTCCAGCTGGATCTTGTTCAGAACTTTCTCTAATATAAACTATGAAGGAAAAATGTGGGTCCTAATCTAATATGATATACAATGTATATGAAGTATTAATGAATAAAGGGGAAACAGAGAAAAGAAACTGTGGGAGTACTAGCCTCCAGAGTTGGCTGCTCACCCACAGGACTATTCATTTTAGATGAAAGACATTTAATTTTTTTTTCTGGTTCTTTGCTTGCATATTTCTTTGTAAACTGTTTTTTGAATCTCTCATTTCCCCTCTTCCCTATTTTTATATTTTGCAATGCACTGTTAGTTTGTTATCCACTATCCCCACTGATAACCTGGAAACAAATTGCCTCCATAAACTGAATCACACCAGACCTATGAATATCCCCAGCACCTATTGCTATTAATGATCTTTTTGTTCAGGCCCCCAGACACTGGTCTTAACATCCCGGTGCCTAGACATGACTCACAGGATAGATGTTCAAGCATGAATGACAAATTGGTTTATCACAAATATACGCAAAAAGAAATGAGGTGTGACGGTTTTGAGGCTACATAGGCTTCTAAAGAGTGAGTGTGACCTTGTGCAGTGTGTGCACCAAGTTGCTGAATTTAACTGGTCACAGTCTTGTTAAGGAAGTGCTAATGCTTCCTGTCCAGGAGGGAAATGGACTTTTTGGTTCCCTGGTTACCTTTTTAGATGCAGATATTGAGTAGCTGGTAAGTTCTGACCCACTTCTATTTCCAACTGTTCCAGCTGCTGCCAATGAAGTAGTTCAGGCAGTAGGGAAAGGAAGAGACTAAAGACCAAACTTAGTCACAAAACTCAGAAGGATTGGAGGGTTTTCTTCTTTTCAGTTCTTTAGATAATAGGTTGCATGCAAATGAAGGAAAATGTTTTGACCCCAGGTGACCTGCAGATTCATTAGGCTATTCCATTAACTCAATGAAAATGGGTTTTGAAGTAACTTTATACTAACAGTACATAGAGAAAAGCTCATCCCATTTTTAACAATCTCCTGAAGGAAGGGAGAAAATAGGTAAAACAGCAAATGAGGATCTTAAGCATAGACAAAATCTCCCTCACCAGCAGCAGTCCCATGTTTTCATCTTTCGCAGTCTTCCTGTGACTGAGCAACCATTTGTTTGACACCTAACACAATCGACATCCAAATGATTTTGGGGTGTCTGGCTATGAACAGTTTCTTTGGGGTAGGGGACAGCTTTCCTGGTGGTAATAAATCTGGGGCAAAGACTTTTTTGAATTCTGCATGTATTGTGGCTAGCAAAATGTGAACTCACTTGGGTCTTTAAAAGCTTCCAGAATAATAGATGGTGATGATAAGCTTCCTTAGCCGAAATCCCCTTTGCACTGGATAAAGCTTCCTCTTTATCGGCAGCATGCGTTGTTTTCAGCAAGGGGTTAATTATGAGTCCTATCGCAAATAAGATGAATCCATATATAGAGTCTAGCAACCTGCTTTAATTCTTTTGGGTGTACCATGTTGTAAGAGCACCACCAAACTTCTTGGGAAAATCCTATTTTGAAAGGTCTAAGCTAAAGAACTGTGTACCTTAATATTGTCAGTGCTTGTTTACAGCGACCTCTTACTGAAACATTTCCCCTGGGAACATTTTCTTTAAGAAGTACTCAGATGATACCTTATAACAGTAACATACCACTTAGGAGCAACAGCCACTTAGGAGAAACATAGGACCAGGGTACCAAGATGCTGCTACTAACAAGTCTTGACCCTATGTATTATAATGCACATGGTTCTTTTATGTTAACCTTTTCAAAGGCACGTATAATAGTGTGTGCATCATATGTCTGTATATACCAAGCCCAATCTGTCACATGATGCTTTTCATCTGTATCTCTCAAAATACTTTCAAGAGGAGGTTTGTATCATTAACCTTTTCTACATTGGGGTACAGACTAAAGAAATGACTGGCACTGCAAAATCACTTGAACAGCAAACTAATGGTAGAAGCAGGAATAGAATCCAGATCTCCTGTGTCCTGATCCTGTATTCTATGTATAAGGGAACAATGCATGTATCAAGTGTGCATGTTCCCTTGTCTTCCATCGTCTCGCCTGCTTCTCTGTGGCCAGGTACAGACACTTATTACACTTATCCTGGTATAAGTGATTGCAAACTGGTCTACACCCATAACCGAACAAAAGTTCAGTGCATGTAGACTGGTTTAAAAATGGTGGAACCCAGTCTAAGATAGACTGGGACAGATGTAGTATCAGATTTAAAGGATCCAAGTTAGACTGGTCTTTCAAACTTCTGTACCAGATCCCCTCGTAACTCAAGTTAGGTTGTAACTCCCTGGCATCCCAGGCTGCTTTGTGGGCCACTGCTAATCCCCCTTGCAGGGTGGTGTGCTGTCCTCAGCCTGCACTTGTCTTCACCAGCTGAGCCGCCTCTTTCAGAGCCAGCTGCAGGCAGGAGGTGGGACTGAGGGCTGCACTGGCCATCAGCAGCGGCCAGATGGTGAGGGGTGGCTTCAGTCCTGGACAGCCCTGGCTCTGGCCCAAGACAACACAGCTGGGGGGGCCCTTGCAGCAGGGGCTCTCTGGCCCTCCCCACCTCCTCCCCCCTACTGCCTGGCCTGGCTCACAGTCATAGACAGGAGTTGGGCCTGGGGGCTACACAGGCTATCAGCTGGGCCGGTCAGTGGGGCAGTAGGGTGGGAATGGAGGCTCCCCCTAGCTGTGCTGGCTCAGGGTGTGAGGAGTGAGGCTGTGACTTCGCTGCTGGCTTCTGGCCTGGGGGCAAGGCTGATGAGAGGGACTGCACTGGCTAATCGGGGATGGCTGGCTGCTTGGCTGGGCATG
>NW_017728886.1:248382735-248448810 GCF_001723895.1 Crocodylus porosus | reverse complement strand
ACAGCTTTCCTGGTGGTAATAAATCTGGGGCAAAGACTTTTTTGAATTCTGCATGTATTGTGGCTAGCAAAATGTGAACTCACTTGGGTCTTTAAAAGCTTCCAGAATAATAGATGGTGATGATAAGCTTCCTTAGCCGAAATCCCCTTTGCACTGGATAAAGCTTCCTCTTTATCGGCAGCATGCGTTGTTTTCAGCAAGGGGTTAATTATGAGTCCTATCGCAAATAAGATGAATCCATATATAGAGTCTAGCAACCTGCTTTAATTCTTTTGGGTGTACCATGTTGTAAGAGCACCACCAAACTTCTTGGGAAAATCCTATTTTGAAAGGTCTAAGCTAAAGAACTGTGTACCTTAATATTGTCAGTGCTTGTTTACAGCGACCTCTTACTGAAACATTTCCCCTGGGAACATTTTCTTTAAGAAGTACTCAGATGATACCTTATAACAGTAACATACCACTTAGGAGCAACAGCCACTTAGGAGAAACATAGGACCAGGGTACCAAGATGCTGCTACTAACAAGTCTTGACCCTATGTATTATAATGCACATGGTTCTTTTATGTTAACCTTTTCAAAGGCACGTATAATAGTGTGTGCATCATATGTCTGTATATACCAAGCCCAATCTGTCACATGATGCTTTTCATCTGTATCTCTCAAAATACTTTCAAGAGGAGGTTTGTATCATTAACCTTTTCTACATTGGGGTACAGACTAAAGAAATGACTGGCACTGCAAAATCACTTGAACAGCAAACTAATGGTAGAAGCAGGAATAGAATCCAGATCTCCTGTGTCCTGATCCTGTATTCTATGTATAAGGGAACAATGCATGTATCAAGTGTGCATGTTCCCTTGTCTTCCATCGTCTCGCCTGCTTCTCTGTGGCCAGGTACAGACACTTATTACACTTATCCTGGTATAAGTGATTGCAAACTGGTCTACACCCATAACCGAACAAAAGTTCAGTGCATGTAGACTGGTTTAAAAATGGTGGAACCCAGTCTAAGATAGACTGGGACAGATGTAGTATCAGATTTAAAGGATCCAAGTTAGACTGGTCTTTCAAACTTCTGTACCAGATCCCCTCGTAACTCAAGTTAGGTTGTAACTCCCTGGCATCCCAGGCTGCTTTGTGGGCCACTGCTAATCCCCCTTGCAGGGTGGTGTGCTGTCCTCAGCCTGCACTTGTCTTCACCAGCTGAGCCGCCTCTTTCAGAGCCAGCTGCAGGCAGGAGGTGGGACTGAGGGCTGCACTGGCCATCAGCAGCGGCCAGATGGTGAGGGGTGGCTTCAGTCCTGGACAGCCCTGGCTCTGGCCCAAGACAACACAGCTGGGGGGGCCCTTGCAGCAGGGGCTCTCTGGCCCTCCCCACCTCCTCCCCCCTACTGCCTGGCCTGGCTCACAGTCATAGACAGGAGTTGGGCCTGGGGGCTACACAGGCTATCAGCTGGGCCGGTCAGTGGGGCAGTAGGGTGGGAATGGAGGCTCCCCCTAGCTGTGCTGGCTCAGGGTGTGAGGAGTGAGGCTGTGACTTCGCTGCTGGCTTCTGGCCTGGGGGCAAGGCTGATGAGAGGGACTGCACTGGCTAATCGGGGATGGCTGGCTGCTTGGCTGGGCATGACATTCTCGGGCAACCTGCTGGGAGGTGTGCGGGAGCACCCCCAACCTGCTGGTCTTGCCCAGTGCAGGTAGACTGCACACTGCCCCCACCAAAGGGCAAACATTTGCTCCATTCACTCCTGACTTAACCTTGGGCTCTTAGAGTAAAGCACAAAATTTAGATCACTTCCACCTCGGGCTTTTTGAACATCTGTATTTGGCCTGTATCCTGTATCGTCATGTCTTTGGAGCAAGGACTCACTTGCTGTATTTTAAGTAACACCTAACATGATGACTTTTCAGTTCTATTTCAAGATGAATAGTAAATCACAATGTATTGTGATATACATAGAGTTTTCACCAATCCCCCTTGAGTAATTTTCATAGTGGAAAGCCGTTTCTTTTTCATGGGGTTGCAATAGGTATTGAAGGAAATGAATACACACAAGAGGGCAGCTGCTGCTCTGTAGCTATAGCTTCTTGTAAAAGGTACATAATTCTACATTAAATTGTTAATTGCTGGTCTGCTTAGCATACGGAATATCAGGCTGCCGTCTTCCATCAAATTAACTTTGTACAATTTTGACCTGCTTTTCTGCATATCTGAAAGTTATGCTGCTTGTAATCACTCTTGTTTTCTCAGGCCTGCTGGACAGGACTGCACCGGCTCAGTTAGATCTTCTGCTTGTTTAGGCCTGCAGTGATAATTATTTTTTTTTCTGTAGCGCGATATAACCCAAGAGGCCAACTTGAGGTTGCCATGAGCCATACAACACAGTAATCACTGGCAAATGCTGATTACCTTTGTGCTCAGCTGATTTGAGAGGATGTTGCATGAAGGTGTAAACAGATAATTTCCTTTTAGCTTCTGTTAACAATGTAACCAAAGGGATTCCTGCTCATTTAGCATTTATTCCAGCTCACTTTGCAGCAGCCTGCCAGCCAAGAAATACCCTAGTGAGCCTCTGGCCAGAAGCGACAGAGAGGCTTTCTCAGTAGTACCAGAGCAGTCATCCTCGCAGCCCCAAAGAAAATGCTGCTTCTACCTCCTGCTTTCTCTGCCAATAGTGAGCTCTGCAGTTTCATGTTACATAGTTCTGGTTCTGGGAAGGGAAAGCTTTAAAGTAAATTGCCAGATTTCTTTTACGTTAGTTCACGGAAATTAAAATGATTAGCTCTCTTCAAACAGAGATTTTCCTCCTTTCCCCACCCCTTTCCTCTCTTCTGTATTATGAAGTATGACCCTTGGGAATTGCAAGGAAGGAGTAATTCAGAGGGATGGGGTCACTATTGATGAAGGCTCTGAGTTTAGGCAGCACGTGAAGTGTTCTTCGGAGGTGTCCGCATATTCAATGAGGATATTGGAAGGGATCGCTGTCTTCAGCGGGACAAGCCCAATGACTGCAGTTTAGCCGTTTACTTTATTATGGGGATTTAAATGACATTTGAAGTGGCTAATTTTGTGGCAAAATGCATTGTGATTTTCTTTTTTAAGTGTGCAGGGTTGATACTACAGAACCTCTTTAATTCCCACTGGGAACAGAAAGAAACTTTGAGACTTGCCACTTTTAGCAAACCACCAAACATGCCTGCTTGTTTTTGTTTCTCTCCCGCTCATTTCATTCCTGGATGCTTTTCCCTAGACTGTTGTGCAGGCTGTATTACCATCCCTGCCACCAGTCCAAATGAGGTATGCAGCAGGGCCAGGTCAATGAGAACTCAAGGGTCTGATCTCTATCAGGATACTCTGAAGTCAGATTCAACAGTTAGCTTTGCAACTATAGACACAGTAAGGCTGGCCTTTCAACTACAGACACAATAAAGTTATGATTTTCAAGCTGAGCCTTACTCCATTCTCCAACTGAGAATCAGTATAGCGAGTATTTTAGCTAATGGGCGCTAATGCCCCCAAAGCTCATGCAGTAATAATTTATCATTAGACAAATTTTAAAAGTTTAAAATGCCATTCTTCCGGACTACAGATTTTAAATACATTAAGGCTTCTCCTCTCCCCACCCCCCATAAGTTTAGGTCAGCTCATATTCTTCAGTAAGAATGAGCATGGTGCCAAATGCTGCTTATTGAATTAAGGCAGGATATTTTAAATTGGGTGAAAAAGTCTATCTTCTCATGGTCTTATAACTGAAAAATAGCCGCAGCAACTAAGATCAATTTTTAACATTTTAGGTTTGGATGGAAACCAACTACAGAAAAAAACACTGAGATATTTGTGAGGGAATAAAAGGAAATGTGTCTCATGGAAAGCCCTTCTCAAGCTGCACAAAGCAGAGTGCAGGTCTCTTAATCAGCATAGTATGGCTGTCAGGGCTAAGAGTCCAGCATCCTGTTTTAAATACCACCCCTCCGAGCGTGTCCTTTTATGGCTGCAGAACCTGCAGGGCTATAAAGGCTGCAGAAGCTGTTTCTCTGAGGCTGTGTCTATGTTCAAATCCAGCAGTGTGCTTGCAGGTGTTGTAGATACACCTCAGTTAGCTTTAAGCTAGCAAGTGGGCACCACCAGCAGCATACCCTTGAGAGCTGAGGGTTGCTGCTGGAGTGCAGGATCCTTGGTGAGGTTTGTATCCAGCTCTGAACCCCAGTGCTGCTCCTATACTCTTACCAGTTCCTGAAATTGCTGGTAGAAAGCTAGTAGTTTGGGTATACCTAAGTGAGACCGAGGTGCAGTTATATGCCTTTGGATTGTGGTGAGGAGAGACCCTCTGATGGGTTCCTTAGTGTTAGATATCAGGGGCTTTTTTCCTACCCTCTGCCCTACCACTATTTTTGTGCCATTTATTAGGATGACTCTAGCATCTGTAATTTCCACAGAGAATTGACTTGGGGGAAGGGAAGAGGAAGGTAGTAAGAGGTGGTCATTATTGATTTAGAGTGCAGGAAAAAAAAATCTTGATTGTAAAAGAAAAGTAAAATTGCAGGGTGAATTTACAATGTTAAACTTTAATTCATTTTTTTAAATACTTTGTTTCTGCGCAGTTTTAATTTGCCTGGTCACTTTCAGCTTTTAATTGCATTGCCCTTATTTTAATTACTCATATATTTGTCATTTCCCGAAACTGTTGCTAAGCAAGGGCAGGCATCCTTTAGCTGTAAATGTATTAAAGGAAGGCCATGGCTTAGCCAGGCATCCTGGATAATGAATGTGTGTGTGTGGCAGCCTCTGTGGGCTCCGGAGACTGGTATCAGAATTACTGTGACCTGCAAATGCACTCTAGATTTAAAAACACCTCCAGTAGGCGAGAAGAGGAAACATTTGCAGCGATGGAATTATCGGTCCCATTACCACCCAGGTGTCAAGGAAATGAAGCTTTTCCATTACAAGATCACAGTAAATCACATGGGGGGATGACAGGCTCGTTAGCATGGGCAAAGTTACTGTAATTTATGTATAAATAACTTCTCTGTGTCAAGATGTGGTATCATTCAGCTCCCCTGTAATGGCTTCTTTCATATATCTATATAAAATGCTCCCCCCTCCACACACACGTATAATATATATGGTTTGTATATACAATATTCATAAACATTTAAACTAATTTATATGTTTGTGTGGGTGTGTGTTGTGAAGATAATTAGTTGTGGTAACATCAGTCCACAAAAAGTACTGGGAAGAACTCTGGCTTTTTTCGTGTCTTTTTGCTTTTTAAACATGCTCAGACACAGCAGCTGGATCCACTGCTTCTCCTCTTAGTTCTGTTTGGAGAGTTGGAATAGGATTCTGGTGCCGCATGGCCAGAGATTAAGCACGAGTGTGTTCAGTGTGGTAGATTAGCATTCCTCAGTTTTATGTGGCGTGATCCCTGTGGGTAAACTGTGCAGAAAATGCTCGTCTAGCCAGGCTGATCCTGAAGAATAGGTGTACAAGGAAATGGTTTGCTCTCTATTTGACCAGTAAATAAATTGTCATGTACAGGGTCCCCTCCTTCAGGAGCAGCACACTAAACTATGCAAGGAAAAGTATACATCTTACTCAACTCTCCCATTTCTTTTTTGCCACAGTGGTATGTCTCAGCTGTATGTGGCTACTCTGTGGCCTAGTGCTTTGCAGATTACAGTACGTCTCGCGTGATTATGGTCTGTGCCAGGCAGGTTTTCAATAACTTCCTTCTGGGAAAGAATTTTTCTTAGGGTTTCATACTGTCATCCTACCATCATTCTGCTATCCCAGTAGTATGTGAGCACCCAGTGGGTAGACCGTGCTGGATATCAAAGTAGTCATTTGGTACAACGAGCAAGCTCAAAGTGAAAGAAAAGTATGTTTTCTGCATAAAGCCAAAATACTGGGCTGTAAACTTGTTTTGGTGGGCCTGCCTGTGGAGAGAAACATCATATCTCTGCTTATTAAGTATTAAAATGAGTTTTAAACATATTCACTTTTTTCCTAAATCCCAGCTCCTGGAGTCCTGTGATTACCTGGGAATCTCAGTTTTTATAAGCTCGGGCTAAGTACAGACATGTAAGAGCATAAGGGGGAGATTAGATCAGGTTCAAAACGACCATCTGATCTAACTTGATTCACCCTGATGCCGACCTTACACTCAGACCCAGTCCTCAGTGATGGGAAATCAGTCTACACCTGTAACAGTACACAAGTGCCACACACAGACTGGTCCAAAGATTATGGAACCTGGTCTGAGATGGACCTGGATTGATGTAGTATCCAAATTACTTGAGGTTAGACCGGGGAATGGAATTTCAAACATTTACCTGTGCAGTCCTGGGGCTGGGATAGCCCAGCTGCCAGCCCAACCCTGGGCCTAAACTTTTCATGGCCACCAAGTATCAAGCTATTTTTAGTCTCCCTCCCCCCATAGATTAGCCAGTCCTTACCCCTGCAACTCCTGCATCCCACACACCACTCTGGATGATGCCAATTTTATAAGTTCACTGATGCCAGAGTTTTTTGCAACTAAGTAGTGGTGTGGGGAGGGGCAGGAGGAGGGATGGTGGTCTAGGTTAACCAGGGGGGTTCAGGGGTCTAAAAATAGCCCCTGGTTGTCATCCCTCCAAACATGCCACCTGCCCCCCCAGTACTCCCCCCTACGCTCCCCCCCCATGGATTGTGCCTGCATCCCCATCGTTCCTTCAGATTGTGCCTGCTGCCCACTTTACCTCCTATGGATTGTGCCTGCCCCCTTACCACCTTGTGTATCATGCCTGTCCTCTCCAATTCTCCTGTGGATTGAACCTGCATCCCCATGCCCACCAAAGATCTTGTCTGCCCTCTCACCCCCACCCCAGATTATGCCTGTCCCCCCATTTCCCCACAAACCCCCAATCCCCCTGCAAGCCTGCTTGCCCCTGCCCCATCTCCCCAAACCCCTCACTGCATCCTCCATCCTGACTTGCCTTAGATCAGGTGACCATTTTAGACCTGATCTAATGTCCCTGAATGTCTGCACTTAGCTTCAGGTTCCAGCTGTGGTGAGTGCAGAGAGGAGCTTGAGAAACTGGACCTGAAAAGACTCAGGAACTACAGCAGAATAATACATGTTGGGTTGCAGTGGTGATGTATAGGGGGGTGCACGTGCATCCCCTGAGAGTACTGGTGCACCCCCTAACCAGCTGCACTCACTGCTTAGGCCCCTCTGCAAGTGCTGGCTGGGGAGTGGCTTCAGTGATTGGCTGCAGCAATCGTCTTGTGATCAGCCATGGGAGGACCCCCTCCTGGTCAGCAAGATAAGCCAAGGGGGACCCCCCCATCAGTCAAAGTGATCAGCAGTGGGGGGGACCCCCTCCCCCCATCAGCAACATTGGCTGTGGGGGGCCCCACCTGCAGTCGCTGACCGGTTGCTGGGGGTGGGTGTGGGCCCCCCCCCCCGACTAAGGTGGCACCGGTTGCACATGTTGGGTTGGTTTAAAAAATATTTATTACTTGTAAAGTGAAGTATATTTCTATGAGGAGGGTTCAGTTTGTTTCCAGCTTCCAGAACCTCTCGGTTGTTAGTGATAGCAGTAGGATAAAGAAACCTAAGAAACGATCCACTAATTTCTAGTCAGCCTCCACACAGGAGTGCCTCCAGTGCCTTCCTCTGCTGCTGCTTACAGCTTTGATGCTGCTGCTTTAAAGGGTAAAACTGATGTGACTGTTGTTACTCTTACTGTTGTTCATCAGACCCCACTGGAGATTAATGAAAAATGACAAGCCACTGGACAGTTCTTAGTCTCTTGTAAGCCAGGAAACTTTGAACCAGAAGGCAGTGGAGCTGCCTGTCTGCAGACTCAGAAAGACAAGACAGTTGTGAATATATCTGCTTCCAGGTTTGCTTTGCAGCTGCTGAAAGCTCAGTTGCTGCAGGAGCTGGTGGCATACCTTGAGGAAAGCTTACACTCAGGTGGAGTAAATGTTTCAGTTATTACTGCTTATTTAGTATTTCATTAATGTAGTCCTGTAAAACTTGGAGAACTAACAGGTTAGTAAAGGCAGAACATTGATTTTTAACTTAGACTCCTTGCCTGCAAATCTGTCTTTGCTCCACCTCAGATTTATATACAGAAAAATCAGCAGCTCCAGTTTTTTTTTGGTTTTTCTTTTTTTTTCTCTTTTCTTTCCACATGGTCAGCAGACCACTCATCACGTTGCAGCAAGGAGGACAAAAAGGAATGCAGTTCAAGCTCTGTACACAATTTGGGAGCATGCTGTAACTCTTTCATTTTTCTTTCTTTCTTTTTTTCCATTCTTATAAATTTCTCACTCGCTGGACCATCTTCTCCAAGTACTTGGCAGTGAAATAAGTATCTCAGCTGCTTCTTTTTTTTTTAAGACTGTAAGTAAGAGAGGTAGTGACCATTAGTTTACAGCCAGGGTGCTCAGCCCCGCCACCCCAGGCTTCTCCAAGGGGCTGTGGGGTGGCCCTGTGTGCTACTGAGCACACAGAACATTGTAGAGCTCAATCCCAGCACATGGGGCTGGGTGGAGGGTGCATGGAGCTCCAATCCTGGCATGTAGGGCTGAGTAAAGGCACCCAGGGCAAAGGGGTGCAGGCCCCTGAGCCCTGATCCTGTCACAGGGCTAGATGGGCCCTGGGACCCCATCCTGATGTATGGGGTCTGATTGGACCAGCCCCCACTACTGATTTGGCCCGCATTCCCAAAGGTTGAGCGCTACTGGTCTTCTCTATTCAGGTGAGAATCTGCACTCAAACAGGCCAACTATGTCTTGGCTCCACATGCAGGATGTTTTGAAATCGGAGGCCCAGACAAAGTGGGTCTGGGATCTCTAGATTGCAATCCCTGCTGCTATAGTTTATGATTCTGAATGTGAAATCAAATTCAGTGCATTCTTTCCACTGCTTTGAAAAAGAGGGAATATCCTAGGAGGCAAAAAGAGTCTTTAGGGTCTTTTCAGTTTCATTTGCAGATTGGCTAGTTGCAGTTGTGCTGTGTTCTTCTGGAAGTCCCTTTTGGTCAAGGGTTTCTGGCCACTTTGCAAATGTTAGTACTTTTTTCAGAGGTAGATAGATATAACTGGCACCCTGAGAAGTAACTTTTCACTCATGTAGAGCAAGTTAGTGGTAACACAAGGACTAGGTAACAGGAGTCCTGACTCTCAGTGTACCTATACTAACAGTTGGGTAACATTTGAGTCAGCTGCGTTGGCTAGTCTAAGGCTTTGTCCCGAGGGATAAAGGGTGTCTTTCAGTCCTGTTAAGCGAAGTCAATTGAGCTAAGATTGAAAAATGCACCCTTTACACACATCGATACGTACTCTAAAAGAAGTCAGGCTTTGGGAGTCTGTTACAGAGTTTGGCAGTTTGTCCCTCATTACCCTGCATAAGTCTAAGCTGGTGAGTATGCTTTCTGGTATCTGACAGAAAAAGTTTGGTATTTTGATGATAACATGTACTGCACATACAACATTTGAGCTGTTTTCACTTTCAATTATCTTCCGTTCTTTTCTGAACACAGCAGGGAAAAAAACTAATCGCTGGTTGTGGACAGCTTAGGCTGAAGGTGATGCTCCTTAGAAATTCTCCTCGAATAAAGACTGCATTAAAACCTGAGCAATTCTGAAGGGCCAGTCACATATTATCTCAGTTTATTTTGCTGTAGGGCAAAAATAGGCCTCAAGTTTTTCTGAGCCAACCCTAGAATTTTTTTTTTCAGCTGGACCTTTATGTGGGGCCCGTTGCTAGCCTGGAGCTGTTCCAGTTAGAGCCCAGGTTGTCATGTCTTGCAGCTTCATAGAAGAAGATGGATGGGAGGAGAGCAGGGGGATTTCAGTGTACAAGTTCAGAAAAGTCTTTACTTGGAAGTTGACCAACCAGGGGTTGAAAGCAGAGGTTCAAAGCACCACAGGTCAGATACTCTAGTGGTCCTTGAATGCCGTCTTCAAACAGAATGAATGCGGGAATGGACCTGAGGGTATAGAAAGAATATTTTGTGGTCCCTTTAGAGGGAGAGAAATATACTCACTACTTCACGGATTCGATCTGAAATGACATCTACTCCAGATTCTAATATACAGATGAACTATTTCTCCTTAATAAGATTAGAAAAATAATGACTAAAATTAATGGTTCTCCTTACAGCTGGAAATAGTTGCTTGTTGTGAAGTTTAATATTTGAGCTTTTTATACATAAACTAGCCAATTGTCCATCAGGAATGACTGGGTGGGGTGGAGGCAAGAACAGAGCGCAACCACCCCATGCCACTGCCACCTCCCAGGAGCCAGGGAAGCTTGTCCCTCTGCCCCCTCTGTCCTCCTGACCAGCACCCTGTGCCACCACTGCCTCCAGGGAGCAGGGGCGGGAGTGGGGGCGGGGAAGAGGGCGAGGCTGTCTCCTCCATCCCTGTTATCATAGGTGGCCATAGGTGACACATATGGGAAGGCACATGTCCCCCCTGAGAGCGCTGGTGCCCACCCAACAGCTCCAGCTGGTAGCCCTCAAATTGGCTCTGCCGGTGGCACGTGCCAGCACTTCTACCACGGCAGCCCACTGGCACCCCCCAGACTTGGGAGGCACTAGTCTCCCACGACGGCGGCACTCCACCACACTGCCACCACCGCCTCCTGTCCAGGAGCACTGTAATTGGTTGCTGAGACAACCAGTCAGAGTGCAAATAAAGCATTACAGGCAGACAGACAAACAGACAGACTAAGGCGTTTATTATATTAGCCTGGAATAGCTGAGACTTCGTGGGCTTTTAGTTTTAAGCCTCTGAGAAAACAATCAGGATCTGCCTTAAAATGAAGAGAAAAGCACATGTGCGCTAGTAAGGGGAGTTGGGTTGGTTTTTTTTAAATTCTGCTTGCCTTTCCTGAGATCCAAGGCAGTTTTCTCCCTGTCGGTGTGTCTTTACCAAGTGTGTGCTTACACCAAGGCTCTGGGAGTGGAGTTGGGGGGAAAGGTGGTTGGGTCCTTGAGAGAGAAATCAGCTTTCTGAAGACTTGAAATAAAGACTTTGCAACCAAGTTGTAGAGTTTTTAAAGGGAATTATTTGGGGAGAGAAACAAATAGCTCTTCATAACATTTCACAGCATTTAACAAAAGAGTACTGCAACAAGGGATGGGGTTTGCTTTTTTGTTTTTGTTTTTTTTTAAATAATGGTGTATTGTGGGTTTTTTTCCTCTTGTCTGCTTACAAGTAGGAAAAGTACAGATGAAACCTCCAGAGCTGTATACGTTCTTTTAGGAAATGCAACACAGTGTTAAACTGCAACTTGACCCACTGATGAAACAAGTGAGGACCCCGAGGCACTGTAAGGTTTAACTTACTTGCCCAGACTCACGCAGCAGATTCACTACCATGACCAGAACCCATCTCATTGCAAGAGCAATCTTCTGAGATCATGGGGCAGGTTTGGGCACAATGTTGATTGCTGCTTTGCAGAAAGACTGGAAGAGAAATGAGCCTAGGTTAAAAATTAGGGTCTTATTAACCATTTTTCCATCTGCTTTGCTTTATGATTTAGATTTGCAATGAACTAAAAACAGTATGGTACTGTTCATAAGGGTACTTAAGTGCCTAAATATCTTTGCAGATCTAATCCCTTCCAAAATATGGTATAATTACAGTCCCTTTACAAAGGAGAGAATCCTTTTTTTCCCTCTCCACTCCATGCTACAAAGTTGCAGTTAGTTAACAGACTTTTTGGAGGGATTTCTTTAAAAGTTCAAAAATTTGTCGGCAAGTAGATAAGGGACTTACTCAGCTACACAAAACTAAATGAAAATTTTAGATTTATATTAATTCTGGGCTTGGTACCTCAGTGTATAGAAACCCCCTGCATCGGGGCACACTATATCAGGAGCAGTTAGAGCAGCCTAAAATGTGCCTGCAGGAACAAGTTTCTGTGTGTAGATGGGAAGCTAGATACCTAATTTATGTATGTAAATATCTTCACTCAAATGCAAATTAAAGCACCCACAAAAATTGTGTTTCCATTAGGTCACAGTACAGACTATAAAGAGCATGTTAATCAGTTTTTAGCAAATTTTCAAACCAGAACTAATTTCCTGAAAATAGTGAAACAATTATGGGCTCTAATATATAAAAACCTGGATTAAGGTGGTTTAAAAATAGATATTTGTTTCTGGGAACTGATTTTAGACTCTTCATGACACTAGACTTGAAAATATCTGGATCACAAACGCCACATTTTTTTTTCTTCATCTCTGCCACAGTCAGTGTGGGATCTCAGACATGTTTCTTAACCTTTTACTGCCTGAGTTTCCACATTTGTTGTTAACCATATAATTTACTCAACTGAAATACTTTGGAATTATAATAGATCTTTGTAAGACCTCACATGGAAGTTCAGTCCAGTTCATTTGAAAAATGTTATTTTTAATATGAAATAATTGCAAGATAAAAAGTGTCTGCCCACTTTCAAACTACAGTAGTAATGTGCTTAGTATGTAGCCAGATTCCCGTTAACAATCCACTGTATTTTTAATCTTTATTATTGTTTGCAGGCAGAAGGCTCAGTCCATGTTATGTATTAAAATACTGAGATTTTTAGAATCACAAAAGAGTATATGTAGCTAGTAAATGTCTCTTGATTTGCTCTGTGCATTTCATATAAAATATAGATTTGTAAAGTTTTTTTCAGTTTATATAAGCTGCATAGAAACCTAGGGGAAAACATTAAAAACCATAACTTAGTTATAATTTGGTATGCTGGCAGACCTTTAAAATAAATCACTGGTAACTCATTGTGAGCCATTCTTTTTGTTAGAAGGAAACTTGAATATGGCAGAAGCTGATTATGTACAATCTGTGCCGTGGTTACTTTTTTATACCTATTTTTAAGGGGAAGAGTTAAACCATGGAGATGACTGCACTGTCTTTGATATAGCATGGCTTTTGACAAGAACAGGAAGGTTTATCGCATGAGTAATGCCAGACACTGTCTGAGCCATCTTCCTCGGAGAACAAAAACGAGAATCCATGCAGTAACTTCAGAAGTAAATGCGTACATATGTGGATGGATGTACTCATATGCATGTATATGTATTTGTGCCCCTGCAGACACACAGTCACGTACTTTGTCTTGTATAAAGGAGTCCTGATTTGTGGCTACAATTCAGTATGTGTTTAGGGGATATTCATTTTCTGAGACTTCAAGCCCCTTTCTCCTCCTGTTCATATTTGCATTGGAAGAATGTTACAGGATTATATTGATCAATCTGAAACAGTGGCTGTCAACACTATCTATACTGTGACACTGTGCTACAACAGATAACCCCTCCCCCCCCCCAACTTAACAATTTTGGGGCCTGCCTACCCACTTTCATGTAGCCATTAGAAAGAGAGCTTTTGAAACCTATTCATAAACCTCAGGTTGAGAACCTATCATGGAGGATAGTAATGAGTCACAAGGGACTCGGAGGATAAAATAAATCTGCAATACATATTTCATTCTCCCTCTCTTTGTCTGTTGCATTTGTTGAAAGATACCTATGCAATTTTTATGCCCACCCTCTTTGTTAATCTTTTTTTTTAATTTAAAGCAGTTTCTATAAATAAAATCTGGCTAAAGTGGAGCAATATCTTTTGTCGGATGCTGGGAGGGTGAAAATGGCATTGACAAAGCTCCTTTGTCACTGTTAGAGATGCCCTTATGAAACAAAAATGTTCCCCTCCCACCACAGAAGTTTCCACATGTCTGTTAGTTCAGCGCTTCTATCGGCTGTCTGATGAGACGAGTGCAAACTGCCTGAAGATAACCTAATGAGGGATAAGTCAGAAGTCTTTGTGCTCTAATTAATAAAAAATTAACCTCTGGTCATTCACTCTTTCCATCACTCTGAGCATCACTTGTTCACAGGGAAGCAGTTAATATTTAATACATATTCCTTTTGAACTGATCAGATGAGATACAAGAGGGGGCACCATTCACCAAGGCATTTTCTTATATATTGAATCCTGCAGGGATTAGGTGTTCCACCATTAATATTTAATATTGTTTGTTCCCTTTAGTTACCATTGCCCTTCAGCACAAGTCAATGCACATTTTCAGGAGCTCCTTTTATTGGAAATTGTTTAAAATATAAGGTATGTGTTGGGGGGGGGGGAGGGTCTTCCCCTTCCCCTCCTCCCTCCTTTTTCCTGATGATGCATATGTTAGGGACTTAATGAGATTAGGTGACTGAAAGAACGGAACGGCCTTTTTCTAGTCCTGGGCATGCTCGTGGCGCTCTCCAGGGAGTTGTTTTCTGAATCCTCCAGGCTAAATTCTAGATTCTCAGATGCTGTCTCTGGCCCTGTCACTAACTCTCTGTGTGACCTTGGATCAGTCACTTAACCTCAGCTTTATTTTACCCAGCTGTAAATCTGTCATAGCAAGGGAAAAGTTTAGCCTTGGGTTTTATGACCTGGGCCTCGGGTCTGTGTTCCATTCCCACTTCTGCAACTCTTGGAGGCCAGAGAACAATTAAATAATTCGCTCGGTTTTGAAGTTTCCCACCACTATATATAATATATGACAGCGCTCTGTCTGTCTAATCTAATCTAACACACATTCATGTGGTTAATACCCCACAAGAGGCGTAGATGTTTCTAAAGCATGTTGGGGAATTTTCTTTTAAGGTAACGTGAAAATGAAAATGTTACTATATCTTGGGAAAGCTTCATATTTAAACAGTTGTAGAACTAAAAAAAGCAAGCCACGTACCTAGTATTTTGTAGCATTCACAGTGCATAGAAATTTTGGAGTTGACTCTCAAGTAGCATGACCATAAAAGTCTGGAGGAAAAGGCAGGACACAGCCTGCAAAAGCCATTTTTAGGTCACTTGTTTCCATGCGTGTGCACACCAGAGGAACACATTCATAAACATACTGCTTACTTTTAGCCTTCCTGAATTTCCTTTCAATTTGGGCAGTGACAGAGGTTTTATTTGGTGACTAGCAGGATAATCCTAGCACTGGAACTGTCGGCCTTGATTTCCACAGAATCTAGTCTCTTCCGAGGAGGTGGAGGAAAAGGGAAGGGAGAGGTCTGGTTTATTATTTTGAGATGTCAGGCCACCATGGGAAAAGCAGATGTTATCTTATTACCCATTTGAAAAGAATACCATTGCATGGCTTTCAATAATAAATATCTGCTACCAGCAGAGCTATGTTGTTGATTTGATGTACCTTTTACCTATATTAGCAGTGCAGAGGTAAAAATACCGATGAGCTAATTACTATATCTGTTCATAGGCATCCCATCTAAATGCCGATACAATAATGATATAGGTGTATAACTCTAGAAGCGGATTCAATACTGATATCCAGCGCGTGGTGCTTTCAGCTCATGTTCCGAGTGCGGTGAGACATTATAGATTTCACTTTGTACCTTTGTAAAACTGTATATCATTACTATTTACTGTTCAAGCTCCTCAGTCGGGAGTAAAGCAGATATGAAAGAGGCCAGTCCCAGTTCATATACAAGCAGGATAGAATTTCATTGAGACTAAAAAAGAAAGGGACACATTTATAAGAATAAACAATGTTGAATAGTGTCTGAGAGGGATTTTTTGGTTGCCACTTTGTGTCTGTGTGCGTCTGTACTTTTCTTTCTAATAGTCTTGAAAATACTTAATACCCACAGTCCCTCCCTGGAAAAGAGACCATATGGAACATTCATCACCGTAAATCAAGTACGGTCCTTGTTAGACTAGTAGGGAGTCACTGGAGACAAAATGGGTCTGCTGAAAGGAGGTTTCTGACGGGTTCTTGTACACTTTATTCTTGTCTTGATTTTATATACGTCTGGTAGGCACCAAAAGAACAATTTTTAGTGTTATTGTTTTTGGCATTGGCGTTCTCAGTTAGATTTCTCTTAAACAGTCACTGAGCTGGGGGATTTCTTAAGCACATTCAGAAATTCAGAAGGGGACAAAAAGAAAGCTGCTCTGTGATAAAAGAAACTGTTTTATTGTGCTCTGGTATCACTTGCACACTTCAGGAGAACAGGGCAAATTGAGCCAAATTCTATGTTTTACTTGCTTATATCTCCCTTTCTTCTAAAGATTTTATTGCGGATGTGCATGTGTGTAAAAGGAAGCCAAGTTTGTGTCACTGAAAACAGAGCGCTCTAAATCAAATATGGCTCATGCCAAAGTTTTCACAACTCGGTTAGCAACTTCCACTGAAGTTGGTCTTGAGCATGCTGGGCTTGTGCATGTGGAATAAGGAGCCTCTCCCTAAGTTACCCATCCAATATGTGACACAGCTACTTTTTTGCAAGACTACCTGCGTGAGAGCTAATGAACCAATCTGAAATTAATTTGAATATAATCAACTTTATAGACAAAGAGCAGGCCTTTCCATTTTTAATTCTTTTGAAACAAAAGTTAATAGTTCCACAGAGACTGAAGCCATTTATTTAACCAACACCAGAAGGCATACTGCTTCCGTTGTAGCAGTGGAAACCTCCCCAACGTTGCTTCAACTTTGAGCTAAAAGAACCTCTTCAGAAGATGGAGTGAAATTCTGGCTCCGTTGAAGTCGATGGCAAAAATTCCTATTGATTTCAGTCGGGCCATGTCAGTGTGGGTTATTTTAGTCTCTATGTGCATTCAGTCCTTGCGCTCTTCACAGAGACAGCCAGAAAGGGTGCTAATTTTTGCTACTTGTGGTTGTAATTTTTTAGCGTAGAGATACTTGCTTGCTGGAAAATGGACTAAATATGCCAACTGCCTTTCCCACAGGACACCAGAAAGAGTTAAACATAGACTGTAACTCAGTGGTTGGAGGAATAGATTCTATTTCAGCATACAGACCAGGAAGACATAATTTGTCCAACTCTATTTGTGTGGTCAGGAATAAGAGTTTTAATAATCCATTTAGCAAATGGCTTTGCTAGTGTTGTCGGGAAAATATAGCTGATTCTGAAATCTTCCCAGCATTTTCTCTTGATGTGTTCAGGCACATGGGTAACTTGCCCCACAGTAAAATAATAACTATCCTTGATCTCAGATTTATGTACCAAGAGAGGGAGAGAAGCAGAGTTGTTAATGTACTGAAGTACATAGAGCTGATGGTTTACAAGTCCTCAATGGATTTGCCTTTATTTCTAAAAGTGGCTTCTTGAAATAATAAGATTATTTTGAAACATATATTTTTTTTCCTCTCTGTATTAATAGGGAAGTGTGCAGTAGTTGTACACAGGCTTTCTGGGAACCCCTGTTTTTAGAATCTTAGAAATCCATCCATCAGATTCTTAGATGGTTTCTCAGGGATGCTCTGGTCCTGAGAAAATGTCAGCAAGCTGTCGCTCTGCTTACAGCCAGTGAATGATCAAAAATTTATCAAGCCTCACACTTACATTAGCTTGTACACCTAGTGTGTGCGTGCACATGCATATGCATTTTTGTATGTGTACCTATATATGTGTACACACGCGCACATACTTACTCTAATCTCTGAAATGAATGTTTAAGTGCTTTCTTTAATCAGGGGTGTTGGTTGTAGCTGTGTTGGTCTAAGGACACAGGCAGGCAAGGTTCTTTTATATCTTTTGTTAGACCAACTAAATAGTTGGAAAAATTGTTCTTTGCAAGCTTTGGGGCACAAACAGCCTTCTTCAGGCATAAGGAGAGTCTGTTGGTGTTTGTGGGCTTTCCTGGGTAGAACAGAAGCCAAGATGCAAAAATGCAGGTCTGTGAAAATGCAAATGTGTGGCAGGGTGGATCTGAGGAAATGGGAGACGGTAAGTGAGGATCCCTCAGATCCTCAGTACCACCTATTTGCATTTTCACAGACCTGTATTTTGCATCTTGGCTTCTATTCTACCCAGGAAAGCCCACAAACACCAATAGACTCTCCTTATGCCTGAAGAAGGGTGTTTGTGCCCAAAAGCTTGCAAAGAACAATTTCTTTGCTTAGGGCACACATGTATATCTGTGTACACACATACAAACATATATGCACAGACACATGCCTATTTAGGAAGGTACTTCAACATGCATTTCAGGGCCAGAGTATGTCTGAACATATGCATAATCTTGGTGCAGTCCTGAATTCATCTTGATAAAGGGTTGGATTTTTTTTTAATCTCAAAGCCTTTAACACATCTCTTTCAAAATGATAATTTAACCCCCACAGTAAATACGGCATCTCTGCCAGTCTGCTCAACAGTAAAACCCCATTCTGAAAATGCATTTCCCAGTGTTTCCAAATGTGAATGTGGCTTGTACAATTGTCTGCATAAAACCACTTTTGACAGTCTCAGAGAATGTAAATTTAATCTTGATAAGTACTTCTTCTAAATGCAACCTTCCCCTGACAGTGGGAGTGCACGTATTACATCAGCATAAATATATTCAAATAGATCTCTACACAAACAAGTGACCTTTTATTCAAAATACATTTTAGGATAGTTCTGAAGGCTCTATTATCCATCACAAAGTTTTTGTGTAGATTAGAAAAACCAGTAATAGAGCATCATTTTGCTTCTGTAAAAAAACAAATCAGAACTCGTCTTAGAAGTAGTTTCCCATCACTATCTTCTGAGCTGATTGGTATCATTATCCTAGCTCAAGAAAGTGCTATTCATTCATTTTTCCCCCTCTGTGCCACATTCAGATTTTAGCAGCTAATGCAGAAGCTACCTATTGTAAATAAATCACAGCATGATAGAATTGGAAGAGCTGGAATTTTGCTTTCTGTCTTCTGGTAACTTCTCTGTAGCTTCCCAGCTAAACTTTGATGTTTTTAATAGAGTTTTCAAGACATTTAATCTTGTATAAAATCAAATGTACCATGGTGGGAAGCAAAAAGACTTTTTCACCCTTTTATAAGGGGCCGGGGGGGGGAGGGAAAGCATTTTATTTATTTATTTATTTATTTATTCTTTTATGACAATTCACTACTAGCTAGATCATATAAGGGTAATTAAATATTAGTGAACCAAATCTTCAGGAGCTGGTGAAAATTGATTGTTTCTGTTAGTCACGGCTTATTCCACAATGTCTTCAGTACAGACACTCATCTTTGATACTCTTTCCTTCAGACCCCTGTTAACCCGAAGACCAGAGGACAAGGAGCCTTGGACTGTTTTCAGAGGAGAGGGACACAAAAATCATATGTAATATGTTACTCTCCAAAAAAGGAGAATACATAAACTAGATTTCCTTTATCTGGCTGAAAGATGCTTTGCAGGATTGTTTAGGCTTTTAACATGCAAATGATATTGCTGATAGAGAAATGTGGTTTTGAAGGCTCCCATTTTACTACCTCGTAAGTACCCTTTTTAGTTTAGCTTCAGTGCTATTTCTCCAGCCGACAAACCTTTCCAATCCATTTTCCCCAGGGGAGTGACAGGATATGTTGATGAAATGATGGAAGAGGTTTGAATATGTAGTAGCTGAGGACTATTAAATCTCTTTCCCAATCCATTTTTTCAGACTTGAAGAGGCTTGTACCTCTGTCTTCTCGTGTTCTTCATAGGCCTGCTAATTACAAGGTGATTGTAATCTTGTGCGGTTTGTGACGAAGTATCATATTGTGGACACACCTTACCCATTAGTAGTTACTTCACCGTCTCAAGTTAATACCTGCTTGTTTGACTTATTTTAGTTTCTGTAATGACTCTACAGAATTCAAAGTTTGTGGTAGAAACTTCAATTTTTAATCTGGGTTGCTGCTTGTGTAGCTAAGAGCTTGGCAGCAATGTGGAAAAGCGTATGATCCTCCTTTTTTAGCTTAATGGCCTGTTGCCTTTAACAGACCAGCTGGCTGCTTTTGCCCTTAACGCTTACTGCATGTTCAGTAGTTTTTAGCTCTTGCCATAACCTTGAGCTCCTGGATTGTGAAATGGCTCTCACTTAGGTGGTAGCTGCTTACCTGCCTGTGACCAGCGTGTTTGTGTTTGCGTTTGTATTGTAGGGGATCTTGTGGCAATTGTCATTTGCCTGAAACAGAGGTTGCTATAGACAGTAACAAGAGGGCAAGTGAAAGCAAATGAGAATGTGATTAGCATTTCCAGCATGAAACCTTTGGTCAGCAGGAAAGAGGAAAAGCAAAGCAGTTTGACACACAAGAACAAGAACATTTCTTATTGCCTAGGCTATTCCCTGAGACTTTGAAATGCCCCTCTTTGTTGACGAAGCATGCAAATGTCCTCATTATTTTCTGTAATTTGCATTATTAGAGAAAAGTTATTACCCAGGCTAAAACTTTCTCCTAGTCAAAGATACCTTTTCAGTTGCTGAGGCTGTGGACTCAAATTGAGTTAATGGCATACTATTCAGGGGCATTTTATTTTTGAGAACCTTTAATTACTCTAGCATGCCCTGCTGTAAATAGACTGATTCATGGATAAACAGCAGCCTGTTCCAGCTTTGTTGTGTGATAGCGTTAAAGGATTCGGATCAAATTAAGTGTTAATCCTTTTTTCTTAAATCAAGGGACTAAGTCTTTAGAAAAAGTGGTTACTAATCCTGGTTTTAGCCACAGGAACTGCCAGAATGAGCCCTCTTAGATTCTGGCATGGTATTTCTGACCGCTGCTTGGAGCCCCGGTTTAGCTTTGCTCTCCATTTTGAGTCCAGGGGAGAGGATTTATTTTGTGTGGGTTCTGCAGTGCCGGGTGCTGTAGGAAACCCTGTGTCTTCAGGGGGGTTTCTAGGGTAAGGCCATTCTGGTGCATTTCACATGGATCAGTTATGAGACCCAGGGGCAGCACCGGGGGCTGGATAAAGGGTCTCCTCAAGCTGTATCTTTGACACCCCTGTCCCAGGTCTTAAGGATACATTAGATCTTGTCATTTAGGGTTGCCAGTTACTGCAATTCAGTCCATGTGACACTGCTTTACAGACAGTACTTTTTACCTTTTATTAGTTTATAAGGTGCATCTCTACCCTGCCTTCTGCCTGACTTCACACTAACACAGTTAACCACCTCCCTTTTACCTAGTCATTGCTTTGGCAGATTAAGCCATTCATTTCTGTGTTTGCATCAAACCATAAGTAGCTGTTACAGTTGGGCTCTACATGGCTGTCTTCCTAGTGTAAACAAGATGCCACAATTAAGCATGATGCTTGTCTTCTGGAAGGTAACATCACTTAAAATGCGCTCTTCCTAGTTTACTTGGAACAAAGAAACAGCCAGTGACTGGAAAAAGCAGGATTTCTTTGGTAATATCTATCATTGTGCCAGCTTTTTTTATATATTTATGTAAGGTTGATGCAATAAAAAAATATTAAGAAAGATATCTTTCTTTTTGCATATTCCCTGGACCATCACAGTTAAAACTACAGTACAAGACTAACAGTTGCTGTAAGAGCAGCCACAGGCTCTGTGCTCCCTGCCTGACAAGGGAAAAGGTGCCCTGTGGTTCCTGAGAACCACTGAGTGGGAGGAAATGGAGGATTAAGTGACTTGAGATTGATTCCTGACACTGCCAGCGTTGTCTGGGATTTAAAAAGAAAACATAAGCTAACAGGGAGTTTTCCTCAGTGGTTTTGTCTTTGGCTAAGGACAGAGAAACCCATGCTGCTCCAGGGGTGGAATTGCCAAAAGGAGCCCATGACCTTGTACTGTAGACTGGCTTGGAGATTACTGATGGGGCCCTACAGAGGAAAACACTACACAGTGGCCTTGCTGGTTAGCATTTATTTCCAATCAGGAAGATAAGAAGTAAATTGTTGATTGTGGAAGGTGAGTGGTGGAGAGGGGGTAGGAATCAGTAAAGAGTTGCCTAGGTGGAAAGATTTCAGCATTGATGTGAACGTGTTTAGTATCAGTTTTGAGTGCAGTGCACTGAATTGAAGTTAGCCTTCTTCAACAGTTTATTGTTTTGCGGGGGTTTTTCACCACCATTTTCACTCAGGAGTACTTGCATGGGTTATGTCATACCAACCATCCTGCAGTGCCCCACATCCATTTATCTTGCCGCATGGTTCTAAGCTAGACGGTTTGGCTTCTGGCTAAGACCTGTCCTTTGATCAAGATTTTCTCACTCTTTTGCTACCTGTTTAAAGTTTTAATTTCAGCCATCGTAAAGCCACATGGTAAGCTATAAACCCTGAACTTAAAAGGAAAGAGGACAGCTTCCCCAAAGGAAAGAAAAATAAATGCTCTGTAGATTGGCCTCTCTTAGGAGTGCTGTTTGGGAAAGGCGTTCTTCTTGGGCTCGCTTACTCTTCTGCTGTGAGTTGTGCCTTCTGTTTCTCTGAAAGGTGAATTTTCCTAATTTGTACAAATCATTTGTTTAACAAGCCCTAGCCTGACTGATCCAGCATGACTTTGGGATTATTTTCAGTTATTTCAGTTATTAACACAGGATAGTTAGATTCCATGCAGCCTCTACTTAGGACTTCAGATCAGATAGTTGTTCATGCCCTCCATCAAGTAATGCATAGTTGTGGCAGAAGCCTTTTTCTACTATCCTGGCTTCTAGAGAAGTTACACATAAACTAGTTTAAACCTGTAACACAACAGAAGTTCAGTGCACATAAACGAGTTTCACAATGGCCAAAACTCATTTAAGAAAAGCCGGTTGAATGTAGTATCAGATTTAACTGATTGAGGTCAAACCAGTTGATAGAACTTCTGTCCCAGACCCCTTCCTGGTTTAAGGTAAATCAGAGTCCCCCAGTATCCCAGCATGCTCTGCCACCTGGGCTGGACTGTGCTGTCTGCTCCGGAGAGCAGGGCTGGCCCCGCCCCTCTGCACTGTAGCCGGAGCAGGGGCGGAGGCATGGCCCACCAAGGTGAAGGGGCTGTATTCCCCCCCTCCCTCCCCTCGCCCGACTGGGGGACTGCAGCTGGAGTCCACCAGGCCTGGCTGCTGCTCGCCCCCACGCAGGCTGAGCACCCTCTGACGGGGGCTGCTGCGCTCCAGACAGGCAGACCCTGGCTGGTGTCCCTTGTCGGGGGGAGAACAGAGGGAAGGGGAACAAACCCCTCCCTGCCCCCTTATGGCATCTGGCCATGCCTGACAGAGATCCTGAGAGGGGCAGCAGCCCCATGGCACCCCGAGGACCACAAGCCTCTTCTCGGTGGGGGAGCTGAAAGGGGGCAGAGCTGCTGCAGGCTGCGCAGGGTGGATAGTGGCAGTGGGGCTGGGAGGGGTAGCTATGTGAGCTAAGGTGAATTTTAAGGTGGCCATAGCCCCTCAATGTCTCCCTAGCGCCAGCACCGCTTAGCCCCTTGTAGCCACCCCTCCCAGCCCCAGCCTTGGGCAAGGCGGGCAGATGGCTGGGTTGGGCTGTGGGGGCAGGGCCCTTCCCAGCTGGCTGGGGCTGTGGGAGCTATGCTGCTGGCTTGCGCCCAGGCCAGGCTGGGCTATCAGGGAGCCGCTGCGGTGGGCAGTGCTCTCCCCCTTTTCCTTCTCCCTTGGCAAAAGGCTTGGGGGAGGGGAGTCTGGCCATGCCCCCGCTCTTACTGGTCAACCCTTCAGTGCCAGCCAGGGGCTAGGGTCTGGCCATGCTCCCACCCCCTGAAAGGCCTGGCAAGCGCTGTTTCCCGCCTCCCCCTCCAAGCACACCTGGGCGGGGGTTCCTGCAGACCAGGGTCAGGGTTTAAACCCCTCCCCAATCCTACTCAGACCTGCTGGGG
Source organism: Crocodylus porosus (assembly GCF_001723895.1). Taxonomy (NCBI): domain Eukaryota; kingdom Metazoa; phylum Chordata; order Crocodylia; family Crocodylidae; genus Crocodylus; species Crocodylus porosus. Next base: position 248,425,187 of record NW_017728886.1, on the reverse strand, counting down.
CCTGGCCACAGCCCCCCTCAGCTCAGCTTCCCTTGGTCACTGCAGAAGGGAAGAGAGGGATAGCTCTAGCTGCCGCTACCCCCCCCCCCAAGCTTCTGCTTGAGGCACCACAGGCATGTGCCTGAATTTCATTCAGAAATTAAAGTCTGTTCACTTGCAAATTGGTTCAATCTACACAGGTTAGACTAACCTGCAAAGATTTAATCAAGTGGGCTTTTTGAATGTCTGTACTTGGCTCTGGGGGTTAAAATGGAAATCAACCCATAGGAAATGGGGCTGTGGATGCCTACAAAGTGGGTGAGTTCTGATGTAAAATGCCTTCTTGCTGTGGCCTTGTAGCCTTGCTGTTCACTGCCTGGAGATAGCTCTGTAGAGTCAGAGAGAGTGAAGAGAGTCTTGACAAAAGGGTATTAAATAAGTATGGGACTATTAAAAGTTAAACATTAGTACATTTGTCACCATGCAGAACAGTCTTTGATGGTGTTGCCTTTTACACTGAGTAATCCACTAGTCCAAATGAGTTTTGAAGCATTTAAATATGTTGATTCAAGGGAGACGATTGTGATCAGAGCACTTTGTCTTCTTGACTTGGAGTATTTTCTCCTCAAGGGCATTTAAAACAATGGAGTATAGCTTTCAGATTTGTAAGCTGCCACCTTATTATCCTATTAGTCAATTATGGCTGTTGAGGAGCAGGAATAAGTGACAGTATGGCAGATTACAGCAATTTATTTGCAGTTCTCATAGTCTTGTACTGCATATCATCAGGCTGTTTAAATTTAATGATAGGGTTTTTGCATGTGTTTTAGTGCAGTTAAAGTTGTAATCAAAATGTTTAGGAAAACCCCTACTGACCTGCATAAATACTCCCTTCTTCAACATTGCTTTAATGCCTTGTTGTAATCTTTATTAGCAGAGCTGACTCACTAATTAGGGGAAGCAACCTGCTTTGGAAATAGTAAAGTAATTATTTTTTTACCACGGTACAAAGCTTAGAAGAAGAAAGGTTTTTCAAATGCACAGCATTTTTCTTCTGCTTTTCTGCTGTTTTCCCAACCAAAGTGTGTTGGAGGTGTAGGCTGGTACTGGTCAAATTCACTTTTTTCTGATAACCCTGATATGACATATTCAAGGTGCAGAAAAATATTCACCCCAGTAGAGTAGAGTTAATGACAGGGGGGTGGTATTAACCTTGATCAACTGGCTTTATTTAGACAGTGAATCCAAAACTTGTCCTGCAAGCAGCAGTTTTGGCCATCATGCTGAAAGAGGAGGATGAAAAATATTTGTGAAACTCCATTAACGTCAATTCTAGCTTCTTGTGTTCATCCCTTTGCAGTTAATATTGCTCACTTTCCAGTCTATTAATGTGGCCCAGCAGCATACAACTGTTTGTCAAAATATCTACTACTGCTGTTGTCCTTTTGGCTGTTTGCTTCTCCAAATTTATTCTACCATCTCATTAAACAATCATGATAGGAAAACTCAGGCCACTTTAGTGCACATGGCCATTTTACCCTTGAGTATCATGAAAGGAAATGAGTAAAAAAAACAAACAAACAAAAGGACAGGGAATGCTTTTAATTTCAAGATGATCTAGTAGTCAAATAGCAGCAGAACTGATCCGCTTGCCATCACTACCTGCATGTGTGTCCATATCAGGCTTAAAAATATAAATAGTTATCTCAAGAATACCTGAAAATCTCTTCTTTCTAGGTGTTGAGAGCCAGGCAGTTCCTGTCTTAAGTCTGAGTATGTGCTGCACTTCATGATCACGTGGGGGGGGGTCTTGCCCCAGTTCAGCGCTGTTCTCCTTTTGTTCCTTCTGTGCTCCTGGCCTTCTCATTTTGTGGGTACTTCCTTTTACAGTTTTAGTCTTTCTGGGAGGTGTTGAGAAGTTTATTCAGTTAATATGTCAATGTTCTGTTGCAACCCCTGTATACCTACATGCTTGCTTACTGCATTTGTTACTTTGAGTGTACACCCACATCTTAGAAGACTATTCACTTAAAAGGGAAAGTTTCCTACATGTCTTTTCTGGAACTGGGTAAAGTGGCTCTTGAATATAATCTCAACTTATTAAGCAAGCAGCTGCTCTCCTCTTCCCCCTTCCCCCCACCTGTGCTGACTAGGGAGAAAGGGTAGGAAGGTGACAGTGTGCACTGTGGACCTCCTACATAGTGTCTTTGGAAAAGACTGAGGTTAATAATGTTGGCCCGGCTTCCTAGAGAGAAGAGATTCCTCCGGGTCAAAGGAATATTGTCAGGTTTGGACTACAACCTTGCTAATTAGCGAGTAAGGGATATAAAACTGTGGCATGCTTCTGGGGATGAGGAGTCCCGTTTACACTTTATAGTAAGGTTATATTAAGACAAAAGCCACTACTTTCTGCAAAAGCAAGAGAATCAGAATGGATTTTCCTTAAGCTGTTAACCACGGATCATCATATCATTAATTATGTCCATATTGGGAATATGTCACATAAAAATATAATTGATGGAAGTATTATCTCACTTAATTGTGAAATCGAAAAAGCCACTTTCCCTTCATTTGCAGACTATAAGCTGCATTTCCCATGTACTTACTCATAGGTCTGCAGTGCTCAGCACACAGTTCTCACGTAAAAGTTCCTGGGGGTCCCTTGAAGTTATTCCTTTGAAACTGACTGAATTTCCAAATTACCCTCCACTTAAAGGTCACTGTGGTTTACCAGTAGTTGGCATCAGTAGCACCTAAGATTATTGATAAAAGAAAGATTAGGAGGAAAAATACAGAAAAATATTTCCTCTTAGTTTATTCTCACTTAAGGTAAATCCCCTAAGGCTCTTTCTGGGCCTCTACAGTGAAATGATTGTCACCCTGAACGCATCTGGCAGTACTTTTGTGTATAGTCAGTTTGTTTATACAGGGGAAGTTATCAGTAAATGTTTAACTCTTGATTTTGAGTGTAGTTCACACAGCAAGCGGGGGGGACAAAAACTTTCTAAATGGGAAACATGACTGTAAAATCACCAAAAGTAAAAGGCAAGAAGCCTGAAGAATGGTACTGTGATACCCAAAAGCTTGCCTTTGTCTATGCCAGACTTCCAGTTGGTCCAAGAAAAGGTATTACCCACAAAAATTATTGCCTCTCATGCATCTCTTGGGCCATCACAGCAACATCATCACCTAAACACTACCGAAATAAAATTGGTACATTTTGCAGGCTTAAAATGTAAAACTGCTTTTAAAAATCACTGTGAGTGGGCTATTGCTTTAAAAATAATATTTGGTACATGTTTCTGGAGTCTCTTAACAGCTTATAGATTTCTAATTTCTCGGTATTTTAATTGTATTTTCCCTTGCCACTGTGTGAAAGACCCAAAAGGAGCATAAATAAACTGAAAGGGATCTGAGGAAGGGCACTTGATGTCTGAAAGCTTGTCTAACAAATCTTCAAACTAGACATTTGTTCCGATAAAAGATATCACAAAAAAGCCTTGCTTTTTAGACATTTTCTGGACCATCATGACTACACAACCTTACTGAAAAATAAAATCAGAGATAAATTACAATCTATATGTGTATAATAAACCATTGTTATAATGTAGCATAATTGTTCCTTAGTTAAGGGTGACTTGAGTTGCACTTGGAAGAGAGATTCAGCTTCCTTTTCTGCAGGAGGAACATAACTAATGTTGTGCAGGAGCCACTTTTGCTACACCTGTGAACATTTTCAAACTCAATTCTTTTTTCCTGAAAGGAGGGGGATCCCTAAAATTGCCGTAAACCAGAAATGTATCCCAGAAAGACCAGTTCAAGTCATTCAAAATGTTTTGTTTTATCATTGATCATTTTTTAACCAGTTAGTTTAAAATTAAAGTTGGTTCCAATGAGAAAATGATTTTTTTCACTTAAAATGGTCAAAACAAAATAGCTCAGTTTGAGCCACGAAGTTTTTTAAAAGGGGCAATCTCCTTTGAAATATTTGGGTTTGAAATATTTGGGATAAATTTGGCAATTTTTGACAAAAACAAAGAAGAAGAATGTTGAAAAAGTCCTGATGACTTCCTCATACTTACAGCACTTACTCTTTGTCTACACTTAATTTTCAAACAATTTACAAGAAAATGAATTCATTAACCTTTTCTTGTCTCCAGTGATCTCAATAATAACACCCCTCAATATAGTTAAGACCTATTGAAATTTTGTTCGTAGGCTACATTTGCAGAAATTGGGCTGTAAAGCTATAATGAGCAACCATTTTCCCATCACATTCTCAGCAGTGAATAATCAGATTGAACTTTAAGGAGAAAGTGGTGTGAAGAAAAATGGTAAAATGAAGACTTATATTAAGGGGATACAAGTTTTCTGGCCCACAGACTTTCCTAAGTTTCCTTGGAAAAATATTTAGGCCAAGGCATGTCAGTATTTAATGCCCAGTAATTTCCAGTGCCTTCCTCTTGGGTGGGCAGTTGGGCCCATCTTCAGAGGTAGAGACATCAGCTGGAATGATGAGTGCTCAGTGCCCTTGATAATCAGGCCCAAAATGTGTAAAATTAAAAGTGAGATGTATAATTGAGGACACTTTGGAAAAAAATAGGGATTTTAACCCCTCTTTGTATTTTGCTGCTTGTGAAAGAGAACCACAATGCTGCTTTATGTTGCAGATATTGTATCAGTTTAGGTATTGAAGATTGTGGAATATTTTGATATTTTTTGAGGAAATCACTATAGCAATGTAAGTTGTTGTTCTGCTACTGTAACAACACATTGTTATTACCTAAGATTTTCCAAATAGCCCTGGTTTTCAGGATGTAGTCTGGTTCCATGTTGTCTCTGAGTAAAGTTTTGCTTCAACTGGTGGGGCCAATTTCTGTGGCATTTCAGTCTCTTGAGTTCAGCCTTCTCCAAAGAGTATGCAAATGGTACTAATCAAAGGAAATTGAGCCAGGTGTGTTATCTGTTAGCTACTGAGTGGAACAGACTTTGCCATAAAGGAGATGTGTGTAGTCAGTCAAGGGATATGGAGCATTAGAAACTAAAACTCAGTGCTGAGCAGAGGCCCTGACAAGTGGGGGAGAAATAGTTTACAGTGGCCCATATAAACTAGCAGCACTGGGGCTGGGAGGAAACTAATGTCTGTTTTCTGTTTCCCATCCTGTGTGATAGTAAAGAAGGGAATGAGCTCTGCACTTTTGGATAAAGATGTTCTGCTGAAATGTATATATGCATTAGATCCATGAACACTATAAAAGAGTGGCTGTAATGTGTCGAACTAGGCCATTGAGGGCATGTTGCAAAATTATGCTTCCCGCTCATGTCTACCTTTTGGTGGCTAACTGCTGTGCTGCCTGTGCCTGGGCTGCATGGTTTAGTGATCTAACTCCATGAGTAAACAGTGTTGCCAGGAAAAAAGTTGAATAACAGTTGGTTTTATTTCTTAAGTGTGAAAGCAGATTTTAAAGAAACTTCAGAGCAGAAGCTCACTGTCTGAAACATATGGGCATTTTTCAAGCAGAGTAATTTATTAACCTCAATTCAAGTAAGCAGGAACCTACTGAGATTCTGTTTTTCAAGCTTGATATAAAACGAGAGGGAGAGAAACAAATTTCTGAAATAAAACAATTTATGTGAAGCCTCTTGCTTTCTGTTGCCTGCTGGCCTCAGGCAAGCTGATTGGTTCAGGTGCAGTGATCATAGAAGTGGCAAAAATGAGATGATTTCAGTCATTTTGGGGGGAAGAGCTGAAATCTGTCCACACAAAGACTAACAGTATGTGTTATTCACAGAAGAGTCCATTCAAAACCAACTGTAGGGGATCATCGAAAGCTGTCAAAAAGCTGTCCATTGACTTGTAAATACAGTTGATCTGTGGTCTCTGAAGAGACACTTAATTATACAAGCAGCCTGCATACCTCACTGGTATTCAGTATTCATGCACTACAGGAAGCAAATCCATTCAGCAGTTGCTTAGTTAAAGTAGCCTACTATTCCACTGCTTTTTTTGCTGGCTGTTTGCCTACTACTGGGGTAACCCAGTGCAGTGTAATCCTAGCAGAGTGGGAAAGCAACCATGGGGAACTGCATCAATAGACGTATCTGTATGAGAGAGCCAGAAAGCTGCAGAGGCCACATTGACTGAACCATTGAGCTCTGACCCTAGGAATTGCTGACGTATGGTATATTTCATAGCTCCAACGCTTTGGACAAGTGCTTGTCATTCATTTGTCTTGCAGAATAGACCATTTGCATTGGAAGGGTAGCATTCAGCCCTGACAACTGGTTACCGGAGCAGCAAGTAATTGTTCACCTGATTATTGAATATTCATCTCAATCTATGATGGCAGTTTAGGAAAAGAGTATGGCTTCTGTTTGAGTAATTGTCTCTTTCTCATGTTTCTGTGCTCAGCAGTGACCTAATTAAATGCAGAGTATAGGGAGATGTTTTTTAAGAACGGAATTCTTACTTATTATAGATTGAGTGGTAAAGAAAGATGTTTTTAAAATTTAAAAGTTGAGGTCACCAACAAAACCAAACCAAGTGTGCCTCTGGACACAACACAGTAGGTGATCTTCCAAAATAGGTAGCCAGCTGGTAAACATAAAGCTTAAAAATTACCCAAGAATTTTGGACCAAGATTAGCAGTTCTTTCCTTCTCCTTCAGCTGCTGTTGTGGACTCCTCTCATGCTAACTAACAGCACTATTAACAAATTGTATCACTACTTTCTCTGCTTGCTTTTATAACTTGGACTGCCTGCTAAGGTCACGAGAGAGAGTTCTGCTTAAAAATGGGGACTATGATAGAGCCCATTATTTCTTATTATATCACAACGTTGTGTAAACTTTACAAGAATAAAATAACATACCTCCTGCCCAAGAGAAGCGAGTTCCTTGAACCTGATGTTTGGCACTTGACCAGATTCTTAATGGGTACTTCGGTGATTCCCATTCTGTTTGACTACTGGTGTGTATAAAGTTACTCGCCCGTGTAAGCAGTTACACACTCAACTCTTGTCTCTGGAAAATCTTGCAGCACCAGGTTGCAAGTTAGAAAAAAAAATGTACTAGCATTATACTCTAATGTTACCGCAAAATGTCACCACAGCAGTGTGTGTTTCAATTCAGCTTTGTATTGGGTGTTGATATATTACAGAGTTGTTTGGGATTTTCTTTTTAGTTTCTGGAGGAAAAGGGAATTCGGGGGCAAACCAGTAGTCCATCTAGTCCAGTATCCTGCTCCAACAGTGGCCGATACGAGATCATTTAGAAGGTGGGAAACCTTACCATAGGTAGATATGGTATAATGCAGCCCTGTGGAAGTCTCTTTGTGATCCTTAAGCTCTAGAAATCAGGTAGGAAACCTGGGGTTTTACCTCCCTTTTTGGTTTTTTTTTTTTTTTTGTGTTATCAAAAAAACCTGGCAGAAGTAAAGATTTATTAATATTTATTTATTTAGAAGAGCAGACTGGTTGAGATAGTAGTTGTGGATGAGCTGAGAAATAAACTCTGTGTGTGAGTGTTTGTGTGTATGTGGTTTCCTTGTACACCCACAAATCACCACCCAACCACTGACTTGGAGCTGAGATTAGAAGGAGGAAGGAGGCCCTGCTGACTGTGAAATTTATGGTAGAGGAATGAGTCAGATTTCTTTTTCAGCAGCTGACCAAATTGGTTGTCTCCCAAACCCAAATAAAGAAAAAAGTTTCTCTTGCACACGGTGGACCATTTGAGCATGAAATAAATTGCTTCCTTGGTTCATTTCTCAGAACTGTTCTTTTTTATCTATTTGTATAATAAGTATATGAATTCTGGGTTCAGGCAAAGGCAGTATAAAATTGACTGATGACAGTGGATGAAGCTGATGAGTACACAAAGTCTGTACCACGATCGTATGGTTTACGTGCTTACTAGCAGCTTTAGCCTCAGCTGGGTTTTGTTGAGACTCTTGAGTCTATTTAATCTCTCTTAGCCGTTTCTGCAGGGAAGATCAGGTTATAGTGTGTTTAAAGGCTCAGCCCCAAAAACTGTTAGGGTTGACGCTATAAAAGTATTTTGGTACGTACTTACCATTTAAAATCAGTGGGGATTAGGTGCCTAAATACCTTTTGGGCATCTGGCCTTTACTGTACACTTTCTAACCCTTAATATGCTTGGAAAAACCCTTTGCGGTGAGCACTGAAAGATCAGTAATGAGCTTTTGCATTTCAGTCAGTATTCTGTAGCTACCTTTTTAACTGGTGCAGGTTGCATAGAGGATGTAGACCCTATGTGGCCATAAGTCCCTACATTGCCAAATGCTGCCATAGCTAAAAGTCATGTTCATAAAATTTGAACCCCCTGCCCTGATGCAAATTGTTGCTGGTGTGGCTGTATACTTGTGTCTGTTGCTCAGCATGTTGCTAAAAAACATACAGACATAGGATGGCCTTTTGAATTGCTAAAATTTTTCCTCTGTTGTATTCTAATTCTTTTTAATTGGTGCAGAATGAAAAGTCAAGGAGTTGTTAAACTAGCCTTTTTGGGGCATTTTTTCCTCTGATGGGCCAAAATGTCACATATGTCTCAGGAGAATTTCCTAGTTGCAAACCAAAGTGCAGTCATCTGGGTGCTGAAGAGTAATTCTTTCAGGAAGGGATTTTTCTTTCCTCCGAGATGAGAAACACCATTGGAAAAGTGATTCATATTCAGGGAGCTTCAGAATTTAAATCCTCAGCTGCTCTTGGCTGATAGAAAGCCACAGATAGAAATTAATATCATGCTATCCACCCTCTACTCCCCCTCCTCCCCCAACTCCCCCCTCCTTGCTACAAGGTTGAATTTCAGCATGTTAAAAATGTGGAATTACAGCCTTGGGTTTCTTATGGCTGACCTAGCCATTAAATCTAACAGAAACTCAGCACAAGCTGTGAAAAGGCTGAAGGATAAAAATGACTTCTTTAAGCTATTTCTTGGCCAAGCTCTTTCACTTTTCTTATGAATCGGCAGGGAAGTAAGGATATTATAACTTGACATTTTCCAGACTGCCAGCCAAATAAATGTTTAGGGCCGAGGTAGCACATATGTCTGTAAAGTCTTATTTGTGCCATAAAGGGTTAACAGCGGAGACTTTTAAAGGGTCAGACATTTCTCCACTGGCCAAAAGAGGAAGTATGTGGCAGATGATTCAGAAGTTGCTTCTGTTATAGCTATTGCCGACAGAATCCAGCCCTGCATTTCCTGCATTTCAGACAGTCCTTGTAAAAAACAAAGCATTAGGTTTGACAGTTTATTTGATGCATTGAGAAGCTCAGTCAGCCTGGTACTATTCCAATCCAGTGAGATCCACATTAGGTGGAAGGGAGACCACAAAAACAAAAACAAAACCTCTACCAAATTCCCGATGTCAAAGGATTAAATCCAAAGACTTGATAAGAAGAATGAGGATGGCATCAGAGAGGGGAGTGCATTTCATTGATGGGAGCCCAGGCCCTAGAAAACAGGAGGATGCTTTGGATGTCTAGGTGACCCCTTGCCAGATATCAAATGAAAGGTGTCCTTCACACAGCTGCTGACAAGATGGTACTTCATCTGTTCCTTTTTAGTCACTCCAGAGCCTCTTGACTAACTGCTTGAGAAACAGGGGCCATGCTCTTCCCCTCTCCTAGCCTCTCTCCCTGTAGTCAAGAGGGGGGAGCTATTTTACCTCTCCCCTAGCTTGTACATTTTGGGTGGTCCGATCCCTGCAGTGCCTGCTTGTACTTTCCAGTTTCTTTCTAGCACAAATAGAGTGAAAATCCTGATTTTAACAGTGTGATTCTTGCCTCAATAAAACCAGTTCAAAACAACCGGGACTTAGTATTTTTAGTTAACATTATAGCTCAGTGCTTTCTCAAAAATACAGCTAATTACCCAAAATGTTCATTAAGCATTTTGCAAGTGATCTTAATACAGAAAACAATCCAGTTAATGAGGTTGCATCATTGTGTCTTAATAAATGTTCTAAGTATGTTTCAGTTCTGCATTTGTATTTCCATGGACCTATGCATTCACTTACTTTCTCTACACTGTCATCGTTATTCTAGTTCTAAGTATCATTACTGTAAAACTTCCCACTGAGAAATTTAAACATGAAGAGGTTTTCTGATCTCTTTAAAATAAAATGGCTAAAAATAGACCTTGTGGGAACAGTTTTCCACTTCAAGAACAAAATCCTGCAAAAATGTTTTAATGCAGATTTGGGACCTAATTATTTTTTCTCACCCCAGCGTAGCTGTAGTTTTGCTACAGTGTGAACAGCAAGTCCATAAAATTCAGACTTCACCCAGACAGAATTTGATTTTCTTTTCTCCCTATGATTTTGCCAAGAGCTGGTAGGGCTGCTTTTCCTCCTTCTCAAGTATTGGATGCCATCTTAAAGTCCTCCAGCTGCTCCCTCATTAATTCAGTGACCTTCATTTATGTGACTAGGAAAAGGCCAGCTGTTTCAGCTAGACTGGCCTCAGGTGATAACAAGAGTCAAAGTCTGTGCACTGGGCAAAGGTGAAATGTCTTTAAAAAAATTGGAAGACAGACGCTGTAATTAAAATATGGTATTTCATGATACTTAGTCATTAGGTTAGTGCTGGGAAGTGCCTAGTATATGATCATAGAATTAAATTTGATGAATGTATATTGAAAATACAAGGGTCATGTTGTCATGAACTTGTTTTTTTTTAAGCTTGTTATTACAGGCACCAGCTGCTTAGTAAGAGATGTGGTTGTAATATTTTCCCCTCAAGCCATATAAGTGCTATGTTTCCTTTTGACCAGTTTGTGTGGACCAGCATGTAAATACCATGTAATGTTCCCTCATTAGGAAGTAGGGGTGGTTATGTATAAATATTCCATGTCTTGTTCTGACCGTTGAGATAAATGGGGCTTCTAAGCTAGGATTATGGGACAGGAGATGGCTCTATAAAACTCAAGTCAGTTTAGAAAAAACTGTCTTCTGTGTGCAGGAACCTGTCTGTCAGACAGATATAGTGTAGTGTATAGTCTTCGCATTGAAAAAAGGCTATGCATTAACCAAGATTATGCATTTAGGGAACTTAATGTAAACGAGCAGTGCTGGTTCAGTCCGCAGGGCTGTCAGTGCTATTATTCTGGCAGTCCTGAAACTGACTAGTTGCAGTTTCAATCAAGGCTTCTAATATTCATTGTCCGGGGTCCTATTATGAGTCTTGAAAGTGACAAGAGCTAGTCAGCTTCGGAGCTGCTAATACCACGGCACTGACAGGGCTCTAAGTATTGCTAGTTAAGTACACAGCCCTCTGCATTAGCAGCTCTGAAACTGGCTAGTTCCTGTCATTTATCAAGACTTCTAATAGCAGCCCTTTGGCAGCTGCTTTTCCCTTCACTATTTCTGGTGTCATTAAGGGGAGTTCAATTAGTTACAAAGTGAACAGTTGCAGTTAGTATGCAGTTAACAGGAGTGCATCTGATTTACAAACTAGATTGTGTGTCTGACATGTAGAGCCATTAAGGGACTCGTGTATTCTAATAAGAGATGTACATAACCAGTTTGTTCAAACCAGAGATATACAAACCAGAGTTTGCTGTAAGTAGGGACCCACTCGATTTGCAATTTCATTGATACCGCAAAATCAGTCAATGTCCATGAAATCTGCAATAAAAAACTTACTAAAAATAAAAAGCTGGCTCGTCAGTTGGAGCCAAAGGTCCTCATGGCCACCGTGGCCTGCCTGTGCAGCCCTAGGGGCTGAGAGGGGGGTGAGCCAGCACAGATGGGAGTAGCCAAGATGGCAACCACCCCCACCCCTCATTACTGATTGGCTGAGAGGGCTGCCTGCCCTGTGGCCCTGCCCCTCTCCACCAATCAGTAGCAAGGGGTGAGGCTGCATGACAGCCAGATCTCTCATCCAGTCAGCAGTGAGGATGGGGGCATTGGGGCCTCTTGGCCAGTCAGAGGTGTGGGGGGGCACCACGATAAGTTCATGAAAGTAGCAGCTGGCTCCACAATTTGCCTGCAAAATCTGCTACCTGCCTCTTTGATTTGGGTAGGTCCCTAGCTATAATCAATAGGCAACATGCTGGGATTGGCAACTTGTTATCTAGTTAAGTAAATTATTCATTTACCTGGTATGCATATAAATGAGAGTACTATGTACTTGTTAAGCTAATGGAGCTGCTTGTACAGTAAAACATCTTGTTTGGTCCCTAATATTACATTTGCTGATTAGTAGAGAAAGATAAGGATTTGAAAAATATGCCAAAATATAAAATATGTGCATAAGCGTGCATGCATAAATGTGTGCAGTTGTACATAGGAATATAAGGTATCATAAAATACCATGTGCGATTTTGTGCATGTGTGTATGTGTATACATACACTTTCATCTTCCACGGGCAAAGACGACTGCATACAGTGGGAGGAGGGGAGGGAAGAAGAGAGAAAAGACGTGGGAAAGAAAAGGGGAAGGAGAAAAGAGAAAAGGAGAAAAAATGGAAGAGAATGAAGGGGGTGGCGGCTAGGTCACGTGAGTAGGTAGGTGACTTTTAAGTCCTATCTTTGCTTTGAAGAATCTGCTGCAGTACGTATGCGCGTGCGCGCGCGCACACACACACACACACACACACACACACGCAGATATGTTTATACACTTTAAAATCATGCTAAGATAATCCCAATATATATACATGCTAACGAATTGCCTGTCAAGCATGATGGGAGGTGGGGAAGCTTGCTAACCCTAACTTCCCCACCATGCCACTGCTGCCTCCCAGGAGATTGGGGGGCGCGGAGCTTGCCCCGCCATCCCCTCCATCCCCCCTTGCCAGCACCCTGCACCACTGTGCGCTTCCAGCTTACCCGCTTCCGTCCCCTCCGTTATGGCCGCACTCTGCTGCCTCCAGGGAGCAGGGCCAGGGGTGCAGGGAGGCAACAAGGTCAGCACCACTGGACTCGCCCCACCGCTCCGTCCCCTCCATCCCTGCCATCATGGTGCCATGCCACTGCCTCCTGTCCATAATGCTTTTGGAGCACTCTGATTGGTTGTTTCAGTAACCTATCAGAATGCTCCAAGAGCATTACAGACAGGCGGACTAAGGCCTTTATTATATGTGACCATTCAATTAAAACCTCACTAAGACCATTCCAATTGCACATGGTATCAAAAATACCATATGTAATTATGTATGCATATACACATGCATAATTGATATATATATGCATGCATAATCACACATGGTATTTTATAATACCATGTGCAGTTGGAATGGTCTTAGTGTGGGTTTACTTGAATTGTCCCACACACACACACACACACACACACACACGAGTGGTCTTAACATGATTTTCGAGTGTAGACTCTTAAAAACATACAGCCAGTCCAAACTGAGAATGATGGAGTGTTACCATTCTCTAATGGCTCTTCAGTGATATGTGAAATGAATTGGTGGTCTGTTTTTTGCCTGAACTCATGCTCATGCTCTTAACCAGAGAGACCAGGACAGGGTGCTTGAGAGACTTTGCAAGGGCAATTGTGGAAACCTGCATTCCGCTGTCCATGATATAAAATCTTGATAATCGTCATTTGTTTTTTATTCCGGTAGCATCTATCAATTTTAGAGCCTCAATGTGCTAGGCACCATACATGCAGAATTTACCCAAAGAAAACATCCAGTCTACACCCAAATGTGATTTTTCTAAATAGCTAGGACAAGGGAAGGAGAAAGGGACAGTATAACATTCAAGCATCAGATGGTTGATTGGCATCTGCCATAATGGACTTTTCAAGGCAAACTGGCTTTTCTCCTTTTGGCTTGTCAAAACTTTGGCCTAGGCAACAGCAACCCCTCGTGCTGTGACAAAAATCTTCCCACCCTTCCTTCTCAAATGTGAAGGTTCCTGCAGTCATACCTGTTTTCCCTTCCACTAGACTAGAAGGACATTTTATATTGTCTCCGTTAACAGTGCGTTTCAGAGGGCTTCTCGGTACTGGAGGGGTAGGAATTGATGACCCCTGCCTTCCACATGGATAGGTAGAGAACTGCAGTCTCCAGGCCTGCGTGCTCTATGCCTTACTTCAGTAAACTAAACCTGGGACACCCTAGGCAATATAATTATTCAGTGTCACTTAACTTTAAATCAGAACTGAATGATTCCAATTATGGGCAGTGCTCTTTGGAAATACGAGCATTTCAGAACTCTTCCACTGCTTCCCGTTCAAATGTCTGTAAAGAAAAAACTTTGTGTAAATCCTGAATGAGCTAGAAGAACATGCCAGGAATATATGGCAGCATATAATGCTGGTTCAGAGACTGAGGCCTGAGTTTTCTGAATACAGTATGTATGTAGCCCCTACTTCAGTGAGGGGAAAAAAATGTCATTTCCTTTATCTAAAAAATGTAGAAAAAATTCTGTTCTCCTTTTGGGATCCTCAGTAGCAGGAAGGTAATTTACTGTCAGTGACATTAAAGCAGATGAAGAGGAGTATATTTTTAATAGCTTATGCTGTCACTAATACAGGAGCTGGTTTTGATCAGAGACCTTTTTTAAGTTTCAGCAATCTTTGCAAAATGTTGTCTTTATTTGCAGTCAATGGTGGGTACAGCAGGAATGTATTAATAACTGAATCAGTGAGCTGCTGTCTAGTCAAGGAGAGTAAAAATGCAAGTTAAAAAGGAATGTGTGTAAATATGAGGGACTTATGGGACAAGAAGGTTTTACAGTGAAAAAAGAAATGGCCGTGGACTTAAAGATCTTAAATCACAGACCTTGAGAGGGCTTTGTCCATTTAATATTAATAAATGACACCCCAGAAGCTAAATGTAGCACATGGGTTACATGATCAGAGAATTATTTTTCCCCTTTATCCTTTCCCAGTGTAGCCTCTTCTGTGCAGTAGCTGGTAGTACATGGCAGAGCTTTTTCACTGGCACTTCATGTGCCCTGGTGTTCAAGCTGGAAGAGGTGGGTTGCTGCCATATCACAGGTTAAACCTTTGGGACTATTTGTGAGTTTCTTGCTATTTTATTTTGAATGAAAAGGAGCTTCACCTCCTGCTTTGTTTGCTTTTTATAAGACACCATGAGAGACTGGTGCACTATGCCAATAAACACATTTATTTTTTAGTTCTTTGTTTCAGGGTGTTGTAAAATATTTTGCTTACAGTATAAAGCAAGCACTGTGAATTTGGGGGGGCTGTAATTCAAATAATGGGTTCTGGTGATGTAATAAACAATGATGGCAAACTCGCATGGCTTGCCAGGTTATCAAAACCAGTCCATGGGATTACGGCTTTTATAACCAAATATCTACTTTTTATTTTGTTCATGTTCACATGTTGCCTGAAATGAAGTCATTTGAAACAAATGAGTTATAATATTTCCTAACTTCTGCTGCCAATATTTGTGGATTTTCAGTAGTGTTTCTTTGTTTTTAATATTTCTATTCTCTGCTGGCTGAGAGAATCCTACAAATGGAAATTTGACTATATGCAAAGTGCTAAGAAAAGCAAGGGCACAGGGAACCAGATTTATTGTCTGTCTGCCACAGCTTCTGATTATGGCTGGTGCTAGAGGTCGCTAAGAGGAAGGCACAAAATCCCTCTAGGGGACAGTTACCCTTCCACAGGGCCAGGTTCTTCCTAACTACTGCCATGTAGGAAGAGGTCACTTTATGCCCTGAAGCGCAGTTCCCAATCTATGGTACGTGTATGCAGACAACCTGTCAGTGGTACGCGGCAGCAGCAGGTGGGGGTGCTCCGGGCACTTGTGCACAGCAGGGTGCAGCTCTGGCCCGCGCTGCCCATCGCAGCAAGGGGTGCAGCCTCTGCCAGGCCATCTATATAGCCAACAGTCTCTGTGCACCCGTGCAGCTCTTGCACTCGCTGGGCACAAAAGGGAAGCCCCATGTGCTGCCTTCCCTGCCAGGGCTGTGGGGTGTGGGAGGGAAGCCCAGATGCCTTCCCTTGGAGGGGTAGGGAAGGCAGCTCACTCCAGCGTGTGGACTTCCCTACCATGCCTGGCAAGTGCAGGGAGTGCCCAGGATACAAACTTCCTGGCGGAGAATGCACGCCTCGCTGTGATGGTTGGAGTCGTGCCTTGTCAAGCACCCTGAGCACCCCTGCCAGCTGCTGCATCATGGGGGGAGTGCTTGGGGGTCCCCACACCCCCCTTACACCCCACACACCCACACCCTGTCCCACAAACCTCTCAACACACCCTGTGCTCCACCATACACACAGCCACACCTTCTCTCAAAAACCCCATACATCCTACTGTACACACACACTCACACCCCACCTGGTGGTACTTAAGGTTGTAAATTGGTGGTGCGCAATCTGTCCAAGTTTTGGAACTGCTGCCCTGAAGCACAAGGATGCATGTTCCTCTGTAGTTTTTGTACCCTACCTATTATAATTGGGGAACATCCCCTGTTCCCTAGGCCACAAATAGGCCTGTTATAATTGGGGATGCTCCCAATTGATTCCTATTAATTTCTAATCTTTTATTGAATCTAGCTAATTCTAACAACGATAGGTTGTAGTGGTTGTATTGCTTCTTATATTTATTTTAAATACATTGTCTTTTAATGGTCATTATCTCATAATCCCCAGCCAGCCAGGTTTCATCTTGACTCCTCATGAAACTTACTGAGTTCCTCTTTCAACCTGGAAGCCTTCTAATTTCATCACCCATTTTTGGACCCCGTTTTAATTTTGCTGTGTGTGTATGTGATCCACCAGACCTTAACATAGTATTCTAGGCAAGCCTGTACCATTAATCAGCACCAGCAGTCAGCAACTTTTTTAAACTGCTGACTATAATGACCCAGCTGGGGTCAGAGATGGGCGAGTGCTAGGACCTGACAACAATGGGTAAGCAGCACCTACCACCAAAACCCCATGTCTTTGGGCTGGACCCAATGAGCACCCTATACAGTTTTTTTTAGTATTACTTTCTCTCCATTTCCTTAAGTATTTTAATGACCAATCTGTATAGTCAGTCAGGTTTTTATGGAGCTTTTCATAAGGAAATCTGGGTCTGTCTTCTAATTGCTTGATTCTAAATTGACCATAACCAAGGTAAGAGGATAATTCAGTTCTAGCATGCATTCCCTGTGTATGTGTCAACTGTAAATTTCATCCAAATTCATACTGCCCTATTTCAAGTTTTAGTCCTACTGGAGTTCCTCATGGTCTTCTCTGTCCTGATTAAAGTACATGACTTGGTCATCTTTAGATTTTGTTAGTTTATCCCTTCTCTCCTGTCCATAGGTATACACAGCAAATCAACAAAAAGGGCCTGGGGTGTTTTTTCCTTTCTTATAGTCTTTAAATAAATGGTAAAAACAAACGAGTCAGAGGTGTGATCTGTATATTGTCAGTATCCCTTTAAAAGTAGAAATCTGAATTCTTTAGAGGTTTCCATTACCGCTCTGTTCTTTTTATATCTAATCCACTTCCCCTAAAAGCCAAGTTTGCTCAGACTCCTTTCCGTATCCAGTGAAAACCTGCCCTTTTTTAGCTTGCTTTCTGTTGCCTTCCTGTTCTCACTAAGGGGCATTCCAGTTCCACCACGTCCTCAAATTCACGATGGTGCCTGCTCCCTCTAGGTGGTCACTCAGGGCAACCCAACCCCAGTCCTAGACTTTCTGATGAATTGTTGGATGCACGTTACTGTTGGTTGTTGCTGTCACAATTTTTTTGACATGTATACAACATGGGTCTGAAGTGTGTAGTTACTGCATAGAACTTTTAACTTAAACAGCGATTATGCTGCATCTGGACCACTGGTCTCCAACCTTTTAAAGTAGGAGATCACCTATTGGCATTTAAAAGCAACCCAAGATCTACTGTGTGCCCCCACAATCCCTTCCTCCCCCTGCCCAGCAGTAAGTATGTGGGGAGGGAAGATGTGGGGGGGAGACTGAGGCAGAGGGAGAGACATCAGATGGTCTAGATCAGTGGTCACCAACCATCCACTGGTAGATCTCAGAGCCTCTTGCAGTATATCTCAGAACCTCTTGGAGTCGATCTGAGGCTGAGGTGGGGGACTGAGTGCCTGTGTGCATGCACACGTGCCCCCCAGCCCAGCAGGTCAGTCCGTGGGGGAAGGAAGGGCCGGGGGCTAGATCGTGGCCCCTGCAGTGAGGGACAGTGCTGAAAAGGCAGGAGCAGGGGTAGATTGAGTGGGTCCCCAGCCGGGTGGGACTTACCTGCCGGGCTGGGGCGCATGTGTGCATGCACACAGGCACTCAGTCCCCCACCTCAGCCTCAGATCGACTCCAAGAGGTTCTGAGATATACTGCAAGAGGCTCCGAGATCTACCAGTGGATGGTTGGTGACCACTGATCTAGACCATAGTTCATTCTCCAGCGTGAGGGGAGAATTAACATTTAGACCATCTGATGCTTGGAAAACTAGAGAGTGACTTGCAGGATCTGGGTTTGGTTCCCAGCTCAGCTCCTAAACTGTTGTTTGATGCTGAGCATGTCGTTCACTGTCCCCTTGCCCCCCACTACCTTCCCCATCTTGCTGCTTATCTGATTTCAGTCGTAAGTACTTTAAGAAACAGTTTCTTAATAAGTGTTTGTGTTATTACAGCATGGAGTAAAACGGCAACCTGGTCTTCTTTGAAGCTTCTAGGTGCTACTGTAATATAAATAATAATAACGTTAATCCTAGAATAAAGAAAATAGCCTGTGTGGGAGGGAACGACTGTTTGGTATTCTTTCCTGAGAGAGGTAATTCTCAACCTGACATTTTCAGACTAAGTATTTTTGTTTGTGCTAATGCTGCATAATAAAGTAATTGGGTAGTTAGCAAAATTATAGAAGGAGGAAATTAAAAAAAAAACAACAACCCACCACCACATATCTGTGTGGTAGAAGAGGGAGGTTATATCTGTGGCTGGTGCCCTGGCATAATAAATTAGATAATTTCTCTAATAGCTGGCAGAATTGGACCCAGCTGTTATATTTTGTACCCATTCAGCCACTGAGCTGGATAAAGCATTTCAAAATGTAGCAATTAAGAGCAACCCATCAGCTTTATTATTTTTTTTTAACTCATTTTGCACAAGTGCCATAAATTACAACTCAGATTTCTTAGTAAATAGTGCTACCTGCTGAGGAAAGGGAGCCAGCCTCGCTTTGTTAGAGAGGCCAGCCATGCATGCAAATGCAAATGTTAATTCTCCCCTCACGCTGGAGAATGAACTATGGCAGTGCTTGGTTCTAGAAAACAGTGTTCCAGGCACTGATTGTGGTTTATTTATATATTTAAATTCTTTTGCAAGCTAAATGGGAATGCAAACCTCTTAGAATATTCATGCTCCTGCACTAAGTGTAGTAGTTTGGTATCGCAAATGTATTAACCACAGGTTTACACCAAACATGCAAAAACAAATTAGAATGAGGGGAATACAAACACATTTTCTCATTAGGGGATAGAAGTATGTGCTGACTGTAGTACAAATATATTTTTTATTCCATTTGTGTAACCTTTGGTATTTTAATGAAGTCCTGTTCCCATGCATGGCGTATGGTTCACTGTCAGATAATTTAACACTGAGAAAATCTGTCTTGAATAAATTAGAATATATTTGCAAATTAATTGGTTAATTAGATTTTAGACATCTCTTGGGGACAGGAGAGAAACAGATGTGTGCAAAAGCCACACAGATAGTTGGGGGATGAGTGTTTCTGGTAGAGTTTATCACTCAGTTTTGTGAAAAGCAGGCTTCTGTGGGTGCCAAAGTTCAACAAATTCTATTTTAAATATGAAATTCTGGAATTTGACTTTCTCCATGTTGCTAATTGTTCGGGGATCACACGCAGAACAGTTTGGACATCTTGTCCATATGACTGCATTTAGAATGAGCAAGGTACCACCTGAGTCTCTTCTTTCTTGATTTCATCTAAAAGTGGCCATGCAACCATATGGAACTACTTTGAGCTAAATACTTCCAGATTAGGAAAAAGCTGTCAGCTGATTCAGTAGAAGTTTTGGCAACTGGCATGAAGAAACAAATCTATAATGGATCTTGAGATTTAGGAGAATGATTACCAGTGAGGGTGGGGAGAGGAGGGGTTTCATGGCTACACTGATATTAACATAGGAAGTAACTCCACTGAGATTCACACCTGGGTAAAGAAGAACAAAATCTGGCCAGTGCCATCCATCTGACTGATTCACTCCCTAAGCAGGCTTGGAAGGAGACCGTACCATCTCACATGTGCAGATATTTGCCTTTCTCTAATGAGCATTTTGCATGTAATTTTTTGACAGCCTGTAATGCATTCTGACTCAGCTCTGGGACTTGGAGAAATTGCACAATAACTACTTGCTACTGCTTATTAAAAGTAATTAGAAATCGTAATACCAAAATAGCAGTTGTGTATTCATTAGTGACCTAAACACCTAAAGAAGTATGTCTTGATTAATGTCTAATTGGGAAGCAGGGAATTTAAAAGTTTCAAGAATTAGAACTGTTCAAAAATGGGCTGGAAATGATTTTCAGTTTAAATGCAGTGTGACAGCTAATTGCAATCTAGCTGTTCTTAAGCAGCTATGCTGATTTTAGAGGTGAGATGTTGGCACTTGCATTCCTTGTGCTATTCTGCTAGAATAATCCCACAGATTAAGAGAAAATCAGGAGACCAATTATTTGTTCTCCTTTTTGGAAGCAATGCAGATGCTGATCAGTTACTTTTATTTTATTTTATTTTATTTTATTTTATTTTATTTTAGGATTCTATTTTGGATATTTTAGAACCTTTTGGCAAAGTGTGTTGCTGTTTAAAAAACAAACAAACCATATTTGTTATGTGTAGTCAGGCAAACCGAAGTCCATTTATGTGCGTCATTGATCATTTTACAAACAGTCCTGCAGGCTGAACTCACAGCTGACCCCTTGCTTGTCTGGGGCTTTAACACAACTATCAAAACCAGAAGTACTGTTCCTGCTTCTGTAACCTCTCACAGGCACCAAAACCAGGATGTTGTTGTAAGAGACTTTTGAGTCATGTTCTTTGTTTGACCTTCATAGTCTTTTATGAACAGAAGACAGAGCACCGTAACCATCAGATTGGCTTCTCATTGCTAGTGATGCATGTGAAAGTATATGGCTGAATTTTTCAAACTTGGATGCCTGAAGGCTGGCAGCTAAAATCGTGTGGGAACTGACCTCGTGGCAGGGTATCTCTGTGAGTGCCATGGCTGCTAGGCAATGTGCTCCATGTATCACCAGCTCAGAGGTAAGCACTGGGGACGTTACATTCTCCAGAATCTGGTCCTCAGAGGATTCCCATAAATACTTACACTTTTCCTAAGGTTTCTGGGAAGTTAAAAGTATAAAAACACTTGGGACAATAGCTTTTTAAGCTACACTAAATAAAACATCACTTTCTAACCCAGCCCCTAAGGGTAACCAAGTTCAAGATCATAAAGTTCAGAGGCTAGTACACTATCTTACAACCTGCAGTCTGCTGCCTTTTCTCTGCAGCAGTGGGTAGTTCTGCCTCTGCCAAGCTCAGAGTCAGTCTCTGCTTGGGACTCAGCCTTCTGGTCCCAGCTCTTCAAGCTGCCTCGCTTTTCTTCTGCTACCTCCAAATTTCTGCTCCTGTGCCCACACAGCATCTGACTCTTTCTTCTCTCTTCTTACCTTGACCTGCTATTCTCTGTATACTAGGGAGCTTTTTGCTATTGGACCGGGATCTGAACTGGGTAAGGCAGTTACCAAATTTTACAGTGTGTGTTTTGTCTGACCATGCCTGTC
Source organism: Crocodylus porosus (assembly GCF_001723895.1). NCBI lineage: Eukaryota > Metazoa > Chordata > Crocodylia > Crocodylidae > Crocodylus > Crocodylus porosus. The sequence continues at coordinate 248,403,441 of NW_017728886.1, read as the reverse complement.
ATGCAAACCACCCTGGCAACTGCAGTGTGCCCTTGTACCTCCCATGCCCTGGACTGCTGTGTCGTAGGCCCCAGTTCCCTGCCTGCTTACACCCCTGTGAGTGGATCCCAAGAGATTGCTCACATGCACAGACATAAGCATGTATACAAATGTTTGCAGGTTCAGGACAGTATGGTCATCAGTCCGTTATCTTGCACAGGAGCTACATGTATAGAATCAGAGCAGAGGGCAAATGGAGAGCACACGGGCATTGTCTGTGGTACTCTCCTAAACAACAAGCCAGTTGAACAACTTGGCAAATACCACGGTCTTGGGGTGAAGGAACCTTCCCTGTTTGAGGTGAAGGGAGCAGGGAGATATCAAGGCGTTCTGGAGAACGCTTTCCAAAAGAAAAGGATTAACATGCCCACTCACCTGCCCTACCTTCCCTAGAAGGCTTTGGTTGAATTCCTCATTCAAGTAACGTTTGTTGGGAGTTTTGACAGTCAGGAGTAGACAGTTGTGGCAGCACTGGGACAGGCTGCCAAGTTCATGTCTCACTTTTAAAGGCTTCTTTCAAATTTCTTTGAATTCCCACCGAAATCGAACTTGAAAGATCTCCCATGAATTTCTTGGGAATCTGCTGACAAAGTAATTATCATGTCCTCAAGAATGCCATGGAGAGGAAGCTCACTGAAACATACCAAGCTTGTCAGGTCAGAGAGAGAAGAGAAGGTAAGAAAAGCAGTTAGAGAGAGAGAAAAAAACTGATAGAATACTTGCTGGCTTCAGTCATTTCTAATTTACCATGTTTGGGAGACACCTGTGGAGACCACAGCTAGATAGAGATGTCAGGATGTGGGAGAGATGCTAACCACATTGCCTGAGCATCTGGCTGTTTCTGTGCCAAAGATGCATTTACATGACAGAGCTAGAAAATGTGACAAAAAGCAAGGTATAGAACAAGTTGGTTGTGTTTGCAAGGTGCGATTTGAAGTGGTTAGACCCCCTTCTCCCTTGAATGCAGTTATAAACTAATGACATTAAAACAAGCACGCAGCTGTGTCTCATTCTCTCTTCCCATACCAGAATATTAATATGCAAGGCAAAAAATAGTTCTGGGCAGAACTGCTCAGCGTAAAAGATAATAAATGAAGATGTTAACTAGCAAATCAGGTGGCTTCAGTATGTTTCAGGTAGAAAACTGGCTGCAATTTTAGATACAAAGGTAGAGGTACAACATAGTACATGAGGAAAGCATATTAGTTCCCAAGACTTTGTGCCGGTTCCTAGATTTTTGTGCATGATGTCTGACCCACTTCATTAGCAACAGCAGCCAATGACTTTAGGAAAGGTTTAGGTAATCCATGATTTTTAAATATATACCTAGGCAGTACCTGCTTTTTTTTTTTTTTGGTGATTCATGGCTTAGTTCTCTCATTAGCAGTATAGGAATATATATAGTGCCTCTGTGTCTGCTGATTCACTGCTCCTGTTATTATTACCTTAATTAAACCATTCCATAAAAGCTTTATAAGATGAAAATAAAAATATAGTAGTGTATAGAATAACTTTTCCACAGGCTTTTAAAACTATCTTTCAGAAGATGACATTGGCTAAATTGTTTTCTATTTAATTATATAGGGTAGTTAAAAGCATCTGAAAAACTTATAGGTTTATATTGTCTTATATTCATTATGAGTTTTCCAACAGGGGTAGTATTATTATTATTATTATTATTATTGGATTAGCAGTAATATTTCTCTATATTACACTTGGGCAGCATTGGAATTTGACACAGAAATTCAAATGTATAAGATGGGTCTTTGCCCAGTGGTGTTTATAATCCGATTCCATGCAGCATGCATGATAGTATCTGGAGCAGAGCTTTTACTCTTTCAGCTGTTGGTAGAACAGTATCAGAATACATGCTGTGATATATTAGAGGTATTTATAGAAAATTCGAAACAGTGTCGTTCTTAAAACAAAGTCAATTTAATAGAGTCTTAGAGTTGAAAATCAACAGAGATCATGTAGTTGGGCCTCCAGTATGTTGCAGGTGAATAAATGTTACCCTGTTTACACCTAAATTGAACTTCCAAAAGGCATTTAGTCTTGATTTGAAGACATCAAACTGCCACTTCCCTAAGCAGTCTGAGAGTGTTTAATCATTGGAGCAATGTTTAAAAACTTACGCCAAATTTCAAATTTAAATTTGCCTAGCTTCAGCTTCCAGCTGTTATGATTAGATGAAAGAGCCCTTTAGTTCCTATCATTTTCTCCCTTGAAGACACTTAAACACAGTACTCAAGTCACCTCTTGGTTGTCTTTTTGTTAAGATAAATTGATTGAGCTCTGTAAGTCTGTCCCAGGAAAGTATTTTTTCCAGTTACTGAATCATTTTTGTGGCTCCATGCTGTACCCACTCCACATATTCCACTTCCTTTGTAAAATGTGGAAGCAAGACCTGGATGAAGGATTCCATTATCCCTTATTATGATCATGAATTCTGTGGACTGAGGTCAAATTGCCTTCTTCCTTCTGCTCACTCCTCCCCTCTTTATAGCCCAGAATTACATTAGCTCTGCCAGTTAGTGTCACACTGGAAGTTCTCGCTGGGCATGTCTACATGAGATGTTTACTGCACAGTAGACTTAGTTGTGCAGTAAACGTTGCAGATCTACATGTGTATCCCAGTTAGGCTGAAGTAAACCAATTTACTCCACAGTAGGATAGGACTTGTAAATATGCACATGTAGAGGCACCCACTGAGTTGTTTCTCCATGGACCCTAAATGCTCTGCAGAGTTGCTGGCTTCCAGGATCAAGTCCTGCTTCAGGTACTGAAGTATTACCAGGGATTTTGTTTTACTCGGTTTTATGGTCTCTTAAGATGCATGTGAAGTCTGACCACATAACATGGAGCCATTTTAAAAACCTGCCCTGGATCTGCACCTTTTTAGTCTCCCGTGTCAGCAAAAATTGCTGACATGTCTGAGGTGTGAATTGAGGAGCTGCAGTGGGAAGGAGACTGCATCGGAGGCCATCTGGAATATGAGAGAGTAAACTCAGGGAGAACATCTGTTTGGAACTTCGTGGAGATAGCTAGCAGCCTGATTTACCACCCCCAGGGGAATGGTATACAAAACCCAGACTCTGCTGGGAACCATGCAAGTGTGTATACAAGCCAGCACAGGGTGATACTATTGTTGTAAAGATACGTGAAACTAAAGTCATCCTATGCGGGAACCTCATTTTCAGATTTCTTCAGGCATTTGGCACTGATTGCTGTTCCCGCCCACCACTGTAAGATAAAAGCAAGAGAAGCATAATAGTGGCTTTTATTTATTACATTGAGAGGAATTTTCAAAATAATATGAATATGTAATGGGATCGCTCTGACCAGATGCATTTTATCTTCAATATTTAGAATAACATCCTCCACCTACACTCAGCATCTATGTTGCTGTTGTTCATCAAGAAGAGTGGCTGCTCCCATATTTTGGCATTTAGTACCCAGCTGAGATATTGTAGTTCATGGCTAGCCCAGTGGCTGTTGCTCTTTATTTGATTTAGCACGGTCATTTTATTTGGCTTTCTGTGGAACATGTCTGATCATGTTTCTCATTCAGATTCATGAACGTGCATTTGGGTGTCATCCAGGGGCGGTGCTTGGGGGGCTGTAGCCACCCAAAAATTCATCTTAACCCCCCCTGCCCCACTGCTGCCGCCCTGCACAGCTAAGCCCACCCTGCTCCCACCTGCAGAGGCGCAGTGCTCCTGGCCTGGCCAAATAAGTACGTCTGGCCAGAAGATGTATAGTGCAGACCCCCCTCCCTCCCCCTCCTCCAATTTTCTGTCTAGCTCACCTTGCCCCCCCACACACACACCAATGAGACGAAGCAATAGGCAGAGCCAACTGCACCTTGTCATACATCAGCAGGGGCATCACTGACAGGTCCGGAGAGGTCTTGCTCCCCCTCTATGCGGGGCTGGTCAGGCCGCAGCTGGAGTACTGTGTCCAGTTCTGGGCGCCGCACTTCAAGAAGGACGTGGGGAACCTGGAGAGGGTCCAGAGGAGGCCACTCGTGTGGTTGAGGGCCCCCGTGGCCAGCCCTATGAGAGGCTGAGGGACCTGAATCTCTTCAGTCTCCGCAAGAGGAGACTGAGGGGGGATCTTGTGGCTGCCTACAATTCTATCAGGGGCCAGCAGCACGGACTCGGGGAAAGTCTGTTCACCAGGGCCCCCCTCGGAGTCACCAGGACCAATGGCCACAAGCTGAGGGAGGACAGGTTTAGGTTAGATATTAGGAAGAACTACTTCATGGTAAGGGTGGCCAGGGCCTGGAATAGACTTCCCGGAGAGGTGGTGCTCTCACCTTCCCTGGAGATCTTCAAGGGGAGACTGGATAGGCACCGGGCTGGAGTCTTATGACCCCTCCCACCCCCAGTGCTCCTTCCTGCCCATGGCAGGGGGTCGGACTAGATGACCTGTCCAGGTCCCTTCCCACTCAGTGATTCTATGATTCAGAAAGAAGCTGGTGTTGCCCCTAGGCAGTTTAAAACGTAATTTATTGGCCAGACACTTTTGCTAAGAGGAAAACACAACAGGTAAAAATGGGAAAAGTAGATTTCTTCAGGTTTGTTTTATGTATCATCCAGTAGGGCCTAGGGGGATGACAAGCCATAATCATTAATGGATCGGTAGCAACATGTCCTATGACAACTCAGGGCATGAGGATCTCTTCCAAGGTTGAATTGTAGTGTGGATGTGCCCCACCTACTGGTTGACCTGCATGGTTGCAAATATGCATGAAAAGGTTCCTGTTAAGAGAACTCCACACGCAATACAAGGTGTTCTTCTGTCCCAAAGACTACAAGACAAGTGACAGCGCATGGTTGATACGATTTGATTTCCTTATTAGGGCTCTGTTTGCAGACCTTTCGTAAGCTTGAAATGTACATGCTGAACATGGCTCTCAAAATCTCCCATGATTAAAGATTTATCCCACCTTGAGACTCCTCCCTCCAAAAGTGAGAGGCCTTTCGTGTCGATGCAATCTAATAAATAATTCTGAGACGACAGTATCTGCTGGTTTCTCTAAAGAAACATAATTATTTTAAAATGACAAACCGGTCCCTTTGTTGATAAATGTTTTATATCCTTGCTGCTATGCCTGAATAACTTGTGTAAATAATGTATTAGCTTGCAAACAAACTTAGCACTTTCAAGCACACGTTGCCCGGCAGGGTTGGGATGCTGAAAGGCCAAGGTTATCCTCCTGTGTGATGCTGAGCATCCCCAGTTCTTGTGGAGGTCATGGAGAAGTGACAACACCGTCAGCTTCAGGTAGGATTGGACCCGGATGCTGTGATGCTACAAATGTGCGCAATCAGCCATTTGCTCTCAGCAGATGTGTTGTTTCATGCGGGCTCTACAGTCCAAATGTAAAGCGCACAGAATTGTGCTACTTCCCAGGTTAGACAACTTTCAACACTTGTGTTTGCAGACCAGGGCTATCTACTCAAAAGCCTTTCTCTAAATACTAAAGATCTTGCCTTTTCAGGAATAGTTTGTTTAGTCTGGTGCGGGTCACTTGTTTTATTGTCTGTCATACGCTTACAAAAGGGGCCGTACGCTGAAAAGAGATTCTGTGGAAGTAGCATGTGAGATTCTTTTTTGTGTGTGTGTGTGCAAGTGCCATTGATTTCCAGACTAAATTTCCCTTGTGAAGTGAGCAAAGTAAGCATATGTGTGTATGTTTCTAAATGCCAGCACTACATACTTAGGTTGGACTCTGAAAATCTAGCTGTGGCCTTTTTGTCTTGTTGCATCACCAGACAACATGCTGCTCTCAACTTCTGCTGTGCAGCAGTATTGGCTTCGATGGGTCTAAACCAACTGTAATCGGAGGGCATCAGTTGAGAATTGTGGGGTCACATAAGTGACCTTGTAAAGGGAATTTGACTAATTGTTGGTGGCACATGATCACTTGCTCATGTTTTCTCACTCCCTCTGATCGTTGTTTGCCAAGAGGAGCAAATTGTAGTAAAAACTTAACTTTTTATTTCACGAAGGCCAGCAAAAATGATGGAGCGCACGCAGGGAGCAGTTCTGCTGAGTAAAAGGGTGCCATTTTTACACAGCCACTTTTCAGATCTATATTTATGTGACCTTATTTGATCTATATTTATGTGACCTGAACTGAGAACAGGAGTAACCCGCTGCTCTTGGAAAGGGCGGCAGCAGTGTATTTGATTCACATTTTTCCAAATGGAATCCGTTGTTTACCCCTTGCTCCCCTTCTCCTTTTTCAATACATTTCCTATCCACACAATAAAGAGGTAATGTAGTTTACTAATTGAATTTTTGTTTGGTTTGTGAGTGAAGGTGACCTCGTGTGGTTCAGAAAATAAGTGAGCACCTCTGCTCCTCTACAAACTAAAGAGGCCTCCAACTCCAGATGCGGTCCCCCTGGTTGTTGGGGAGGGGAGAGGAAATGGGGGAGGAGGGTTGGGAGCTGAACTGATGTCCAAATTTGGCAAGTGGCCTTTCATAATAAACCTAATTCAACCGCAGGTCAAAACTCTCCTAAATCTTGGCACCAAGTATCAAAATCTGGATCCAATATTTGTGACTTATTCCTATTCCTATCTAAGCCTCCTATCTAGATTCTTGCACTGGTCCCCCCTCACCACAGGCTCTGAATATGTATGGCTGGATGTTGCATAGCACCGGCTTGGATTTCTGTTGTGTGATTTCTGGCATTTCCTGATTGTGGTTGGGCTGTGAATGTCATGAGACTAGCCTTTCTCATGGTATTTCAGCTCTTTTGCCCTCCCATGGTCCTCAGTGGGAGAAAGGCTATAGAAATGAGACCAAAATGATTGTAAGAGGCTTTGGCCTGAGTTTTAGATGTAACTTCTCCTTGTTTCTTACTTTGACCGCAGTGACACAATTAATGTGCCCATCCTGTGTAGGGCGCCACTGTGCAGTGCAGGGCAAGGGCTGGATGCCATGACTCCTGAACTCTGTTCTTCCCTTGACCTAAGACAAACCACACAGGGCATACTAACTTTTAGGGTTTGATGTCTGAAGTCTAAGAGCATGATGCTTTTCATTAAAGTACATATATTTTAACCTGCCACTGAAGTCAAAGGGATCTGTGGAAAAATGGCTAGAGGATAAGGTTTTTCTAAAGCATCTAGTGAAGACCTAACTCTCCTTCCCTTGCAGTCAGCTGGTGCTGACTTCCAGAGGGGTTGAGTTCAGCCAGTGCTGATCACAAGCAACCCCATCTGATTGCACCAGCATTTCACTGCACAGATCTGATGTTAGGTATTAAAATATTAAAGAACGTAAAATTAGAAACGCTTGTGAAAATCTGGATCCTCCCCCTATTCTGAGCTAGCATCCTTCTGCAAAATAGGAATCATATTCATTTTTGATGAACTGCTTTGAGATCCTCAAGATTAAAAAAAAAAAAAAAAATCAATGGTTTTCATGTTTAGCATCATTTATGTCTCCTTAGCTGTTGGGTTACTCATTCTCATGAGGACTGAACTGCAGCTGACTTCTTATTTTCAAGGGAAAAAATAAATCACTTATGTGGCTCTCAGGAAAATGCCAGCTAAAAGTTCCATGGATTTTCTGCAACCATTTTTTTTTCTAAGAAGGGTCACATTTTGGGGCTGCAAACCTTGACGACATCTAACTCCTGCCAGTAGTTCCTGTATAAAGTTCCCCTTTTTTTTCTTAAACAAATCTAACCATTCATAAAAGAGACTCCTACATAATTGGACTCAGGGTCACACACAGCCTTTAGTTTTCCATTTTTAGATGAAATATAACTTATTAAAATGCTAAAGAGTCATTTCTGAATCCAACGTCCGTTATGGGGAAAATCCTACCAAACTGAATAGAAAATGGTAATTTAGTAGACTTTTTGAACCATCTGGTAGAGCTCTCAATAGGATGGTTCAAAACAGGAATGTGAATGCCCTCAATTAAACTTTTAAAATGTTTAATTTCTCTAGTGCTCTGTTGAGATCCAGATCTTGCCATTGGTTCATGCTGGATGTAATGGGGTTTCATATGGATCTGGTTGCAGGATTGAGGCTTGAATGTCCATGGAGTATACTGTATTCTCTCCAATCATGTTTTCCAATGTGAGCAGCCACTTTTCTGTTTAGACCAGTTAAAGCATCTAGTAAACCTAGTTATCAAAGCATAACATGCTTGTTAGGTTGTTGCCTCACAACATTTTTTACACCAAGTTTTCAGTATAGAACTATTCAAAATAATTGAGAGGTATTTTCCCCCCACTTAAGATCATCTGTTCCAGACTTGCAAGTATTGCAGTAGTAGGTGCCTCACAATAAGTCAGGGGTGGGCAATTATTTCAGGCGGAGGGCCGCTTACTGAGTTTGGCAAGCCATCGAGGGCCGCATGACAGGTAGCAAGGGGCAGGTAAATATAAATTTTCTACATTTTTAGGGGCCCCGCAGGCTGAATAGAATGGCTTGGTGGGCTACATCCAGCCCGCAGGCTGCATTTTGCCCACCCCTGCAATAAGTTCTTCATTTCTCTCTGCTTCCCAGGAGTTCAGGTATGACCCATCATCTCAAAATTAAAATAGGTGTTAACGAGCTAAAATACCCTATTTACTTAGATACCATGCATATCCTTGCTTAGATACCAAGCAGCAGTGGCGGGGCCAAGGGGAGGGACTGGCCTGCACAGCTGTTGATGGGAGAGCACTGCAGCTTGTGCCTGAAGCGGCAGCTGAACTGGCTTAGGGCAAGTGAGATGTTGCATGGAGCCTTGATGAGGCTTGCCGTGTGGAAAAAGGCATTTACGGGAACTTGATATAAAGAACTACTTGCTAACAGTCTTGCAAGGATCTGAGCCTTACCACACCAGGAAGCTCCTGCTGCTTCACACAGACGGTCTCTCCCAGTGCCACACTTACTGGATACTTTGCGTTTCCAGGAGGATTTACACTGTGTCACATAGTCAGCCCCCTACATTTGAGCTTCCCAAAACAAGGCACAGGTCATATTTGGGGGCATGTAGTTTGCATGAAAACGTGGCATTTTCTTTGTTCCAGAACTGCCAGGTGGATTTTCCTTTGGTCGGGTCTTTCATGCTTTAATATCTGAAATTCTGGTGGTAGGTTTTTAAGGTTAGGGAAGAAGTCGATGGGAATGCTTGTCCTCTGCAGCAGTAAAGACTTTCATAGCTGGGACTCTGGTGTTTGAGAGCACTGCAGAAATCAATGGCTTGGCATGGGGAGAATGCTATTGGTTGTGTGTTTGATGCTCCATACCTGCAGCAGGAGATTAAAGGTGTAACAGCCATTTTTGAGACGGTGTAAATATGAAGTGCCCTGCTTTCGAAAGTTAGTTCTCAGCCCCATTATTTGCATTTCTGTGGGTGATGAAATCGTCCATGTCAGAAGCTGGTGATTGCGTCTGACCATAACTCTCTTTTACTGAATAAAGCACTGGGGAATATGTTCTGAATTATGGGAGTTTGGAGACTTGGGTTTCATTTCTGGTGCGGTCATTGTTTTGCTTCACAACCACACTATGGTGACAGTGTCCCCCCCATGAAGTGGAAGTGATACTCTGCTACCTCACACATCCAGCACATAAAACCCGTTTTTATAAGAGATATTCAAAAAGCACTTTGTAACCTTCGGGGGGTGGAGGCTTCATAGTAGTGCAAGATATTTTATTTAATTATTGTTTGTAAGTGTGGTATAAAGAACACTTGTGCCCTGACCATGGGATAATCCAAAGAGTCCTACTCATCTTTAGCGGTCAAGATCCCATGGAACTGTCAGAGATGCGAATCAAACTCCTGCAAACTTAGTTTTTTCAGGGGGGAAGAGTTAAGCATTTGAAAATCTTGCTTGTATAACAGCTGCGTGTGTAGGTGTGAATACACATGCCTGCAAATGCCAGTGTCCTTAAATAATACTTTCCTATTGTGCGTTGCATTCATGTTCTGTGTTTGTGCCTATTTGAGTCCATTAGTAAGATGTTAGTGAGTTCTACATTACCCCTCCATGGACTTTCCTGCTTTTTATTTGTGCATATTATGACACCTGTAATATTAATGTAAATGTATGCTGCTGACAGATTTCAAAACCCAAGGAAGAGCTTTGTTTCTGAAAAAATACTAAATGAACGGGTTGTTCCCAAGTGGTGCACGATGCTGTCTAAAAAAGCACTTTGGCAAAGTTTAACTCTGATATAGCAACTAGATTAAAATTCTGTTGGGAGTATTGTTAAGCAGTCAATAGCTTTGAGCAACAAAATCTGTTTGCCAGGGATCAGCAGCCATTACTGTGAAAGTCATAGTTTTAGGTTGCAGGACCCTTGGACCTGCCCCCCCCCACCCCCCAACCAGTTGGTCTGTGCTCTGAAATTCAGAGGATGTGCTTGCTACTAATATATTAAATGGATTTATACTACTATAGTACTTGTATATATTTAATCTAAATATCCTGTGCTGTGAAATCATTAAAACGTATTTTATCTATTAGGACATGTTTTGACTTTAACGGCTTGTGTATCAAAGTATTTTTATGCATAACATGGCACTGAATGGGACACAACTATGAAGCCATTGAAGACTCTAAAAATGATTTAAAATTCCTTAGGTAGCGTCCATCTGAACTGTAAAATCGCCTCTGTGTCATTATATCAGAAGGAAAACTATCTATTCTTCTCTCTTTTTTCCCCTGTTAAGATGGCCTTTTTTGAGGAGGAAGAGGGTTCAGACACTAATATTTTAGGCATAAAAAGATGGAAAATATTTTCACCTTGAAATTAGTTGTTCAGAGTTTCCAAAGCTTCATTTCCCATGTCAGGTCTAGGAGAGAGCAGAGATGATTTGTCATTTGGTAGTGTTTGTCAGATCCAGCTTGCCTGCCTGCGTCGGATTCAGCTGCTCTTAGCAGTCATGGCTCTGCTGAGAATACAGGATCTTTGTGCTCTACTACTACACTTACACCTTGGCATATTTTGGGATTTCTGCAGCGAGGCTCACTATGGCTGGCTGATTCTACATTAATGAACCAGACTGAATGAAATACTCCAATGGCTGCCTTTCAGCACTTGGCAAGAAAATCCTTTTTATGTTAGTTTCAAGGTCGTCAGATATCATTATAGCCAAGTATTAAAAATTTCAAAGAAAGAAGGCAGTGTATTTGATTTATAGAATAATTATCTAGCTTTAGCTCTAACTTGGCTTTAGCAGTGGTTTTGCAAGCACTCGAAAATTAAATCCATTTTTTATGGCACTACAAGGTATTATCTCACAGCAAATGATAATTAAACACCTGTGAAATCAATTAGCCCTTTAAGCAGGAAAAAAAAAAAGTTTTCCAATTATGTTTTTGCACCTCCAAACTTTTTCTAATTCCAGAACCAACACTTGTGGAGAGGGAAATGAACTGTCAGCCAGTAGCCTGTTAACTCCCAATAAGATCATCCCTAAACATCGCATAGCCTTAATCCCAACGCAAGCACTCTGCAGTAACGGCACCCTTCCAAGTTAGATGCATTAGCCTTCAGAGCTCGCTATTGCGCCGCTCTCTGTCTGACACACAGCTGAGTTGTCAGGTTTTCTACAAAGACAGTTACTCACTTCGTGTTTTCCATGCCAAGTTTTACTTGACAGTTTATTTAAAAGCCAAGATACCTTAATGGAAACCAAGCAACAAGGCATTCCATGTGACAGAATGGCTTTCTCTTCAGGATCTCCAGCCAGTAGTTCAGAGCCATCTGCATTAAGAATTCATATGCTGAAAACTGGCTGATTGGTTAACAGCTGAAATTTAATATACTGGAAAAGTGGGAAACACTCTGTCATTTAGCCTCACAGTATCGTGAGGTTTTAGTAACTGTTTTTGTTGTAACACCATTCACTGCTCCAGGTGCCCCTTCTGGAGGATGTGGTGTCCTTCCATGGGGCTTGTACACTGGGGAGGGAGCACTGGCCATATTTGGTGGGATGCCAAAGCAATTTTTGGCTTGGGACAGAAAAAATAATTCCGGTCCTGTTTGACATCCCATCCCAGCGGCATGTGCTCATACTGCCGTGACTGCAAGCTCTGCCAGTGATGAGCTCCTGCATCCACTGAAAAATTGTGTGTGGCACTGTTATATTTTCACACACACACTGCTGGGCCAAGCTCTCTCTCATTTATCTTGGGGTCTTCTTCTGTATTTTCAGATGAGTTTTACAGGTAGAATTTAAAAGATGAGTATTGCAATGTGCACTAAAAAACCGGGTGGGAGAGGAGGGGGACAGGTTGTGGAACTAGTGTCAAGATTCCTGAGTTCTCTCCACAGTTCTTGTGCCAGTGATCTGTTGTGTGAGATGAGGCAGGTCGCTCCGCATCTTGGTGTTTCCATCTGTGAAATGGAAACGCTGATGCCATGCCATCAGAATGTCCTGAGGACGACGTGAGGATCTGCACATTGCTTTGCAGTTCCTAGATGGAAGGTGCCATGTACTTGCAAAGCATTCATATGCTATATGCTGATGATTACATGATTAACTGGACTCATTTGCCTGTCTAGACGGAAATAGCCCTGGCCTTGAAAAGGAGGCAGGAGCTGCTGAAAAAGACAAAAGTTTAAGTAAAAAAAGAAAAAAAAAAAAAAGAGTTGTACTAATGATTAATAGTGAAAATGGTTCCCAGGGTAGTTTATAATCTCTTAAATGCAGTGACAAGGGGAAATGCTTAAGCTCTAAGAAAGAATGCATGGCATGGCTGATTAGTCACTGCAGAGCCTCCACAGACTGCTCGGACTGGTTGGGATAATGGTGACCCAGGAATTTGAAGCAGCCATCTAATCCAAGTGCTGATTGACAAGCTCGGCACTTCAAATGGGGGGGAGGAGGGTAAGCAATGTGTTGGATCAAGAAGTTGAAATTACAGGAGTGTTCTGCTGAGCGGCATTTCTCCTTCTGATAATTGCCCACACAGCGATTTAGTGTTTACACCTGCATGATAGATGGGGCCGTCCATGTTTTCTCAGCAATGGGTGGTAGCAGGGAGGGGATATTTCAATTAAAGTGTGAATAAATTAGAATTGATTACAAATAAAGCGATTTGTTTATGCTGCCTAAAAAGGTATTAGCTGTGAACGTGGTGCATTTAATCATTGTAGAAGAAAGGCTGAAAATTAATAAAACACTCTGCTGCTTCTTATGGAGATATGTGAGCATTGGGTTAAATCTGTAGGGTTTTTTTGTTTTAAAAATGCAACCACCAATTGAAAAGCATATGCCTTTTGTGTGCTAAAGCATTTTAATGACACAAGTGAGGCACAGTCTGAGCCATCTATAAAATTGGCAGCAATAAGTTATGACCCCATATGAAGGAGCACACAAATGTGAATAATAAACATGGCCCCCCTCAGCCACAATTACTTGGCTGTGAAAGCCAAAACTGAGAGCAACCTGGAAATAGATATCTTCCAAGCAAAATGGAAGACTTCTCTCTCTCTCTCTTCTCTCTCTGTCTCTCTTCCTCTCCCTCCTCTCCAAAAGTGTTCCCACAAGCACAGCCCTGAAGATTAACTGGCAATACTGTACTTAACCATTAGCTACAGAAAGAATGTAACACCTAAATAACAGTAATAACTAAGAACTGCCCACGCACGTACTAGCCACAAAATGGAAGGATAGGGTAAGGAATACAGCCTGGACTGAAAGCTTGCTATGTGAAAACTGCTGGCTGGCTCACCACTATTTCAGTCATAAATGCATTAAAAAGTACTTGGCTGGGTAAGCAGAAGTCACCTGGCTACATGGAGAAATGAAAGGGTGTTTAGGAGTAGGCGGAACTCCACGTTTACAGAAACCACTGAAGTACAAACTTAAAACATCCTCAGACTTCCCAAGGTCCTTGAACAGTACTGGTTCATTGTTGCTGAACAATACTAGTTCCTTCAATGCAATTCTGAATGCCAGTAAACCTGATCTTTGCCAGGAAAAAGACTTACCTGAAAGAACCTCTTCCTAGTTCCTAAAGATATTTATTGAGATACACACACGTTAAGTTCTACCAACACCTCACTGTGATTAGAGATGGCTGTTAAATGGATTAGCATTTTTAGCTTTGAAAAGCATCAAACTATCATCCCATCCAAACGTTACTTAATCAAGACATCTTGAAGATAATGCCAAGAGTATGACTTACAGCATATGTTAACTTTAAGCTTCATATAATAAGCCATTAAGAAAAAGTAACTGATTTAGCCCAGCCTGGATTGCCTACTCCGCCAAACTCATACTGGTCCATTGAATGGGGCCCAAAACGTTGAATGCCAGTTGGCAAAGCGCAAGGCTACCTTTCAGATTCCAAAGAATCCAGGTGATCAGAAATCACCATATGCAAGGAGGGGTCCTTTTGATAATTATATCTGCTGCTGTCCTGGAAGGACGAGAGTTCAGTTTGTTGTGTGAAACTTGTGAGGTTAAAATTTCAAAGGGTAACAGAACATTTGTTAATCATCAGTAAGGAAGAGAACCTGTCTGGGTGCATTTTTTCCCTTTCTCTACTGAGATTTTTCTGAATGAAGAGATGCAAACATCTTTCACTAACGATTCCCAGGGTGGCTCTCCTACCCATATGTGCATTTTCCTTCCCACAATGAACTCATCAGCTCACTTCTTGTTGGAGGAAGCAACTTTCTGTCATTTTAGGCCAGAATTTTCCCTAAGGAAGATAGCTATTGAACTGTGGCAGCCTGCCAAGGGCAGGCAGGAGAATACAAGCCTGAGCATGTTAGGGTACTTATGTTCTGTGGAGTTGGTGGTAATATTAGTAAGGGAGACCATAGACTTCAGTGGAGCTGCCGCAGTTGACCCCAGTTGAAGTTTTGCCCCCAGAACTGCAAAGACCTGAGTCTTCAGCCAGCTCCTGGCTGGCCATTGACATGTTATGCATCTAACCCTAAACAAGTCATTTAGATTCTCTGGCTAAGTACAGACAGTCAGTAAGCCTGAGGCTGAATCTATTTCGTCTTTGCAGGTTAATCTAAACTGCAGAGATTAAACTGGGAAACAACCGGACAAACGCTTTTGATTCAGGAAATGCAGCCACATGCCTGCAGTGGCTGAAGCCAGGGGGCACTACAGCACAGCTCTCTGGTGCACAGCCAGCACGGGCTGTGTTTTTGATTGCTCTTCCTGCTGGCTGTGTGGTCTGTGGGATTTGCAGTCCAGAATCACAACAACAGGACTCTGCATGGTTGCTTATCACTTCCTCTTCTTGCTTCCAGGTGTCTCTGGCATTTGTAGTCCACAGTCGCAGCCAGCAGTAAGTTTCAGTAAGTTTAGCAGCAGGGCAGCTCTGTACTTGGGGAAAGGTAGGTTTAACTCCCCCCTCCCTGGCCCCAGACCCCAGCTGGGCTTTGCGTGGGGGGGCAGTCCCTGCCTCCCTCCCCACTCCCACCCCTTCTCTGCTGGAGCAGACAGCACAGCCCAGCCCAGGGTTGGAAAGCATGCTGGGGATCTGTGATATAATTTGAACCAGGAAGGGGTCTGGGACAGAAGTTTTATAAACTGGTTTGACCCAAATCAGTTAAGTCTGATATTACATTCAACCAGGTTTATCTTAAACCAGTTTCAGCCATTTTGATACTGGTTTATGTTCACTGAACATCTGTTCTGTTGCAGGTTTAAACCAGTTTCTGATCACTTAAACTGATTTATGTGTAACTTCTATCCCTGGCCTCTGTGCCTCAGTTCCTCATCCAAAATAAGGATAGCAGCATTTCTCTGTTCTCATTAGATAAATACATCCTCATTAAATAAATTGTGAGGAAGCTACATTAATGTTGCAGTGAAGGTTGCAAAATTATCTGTGGTTGGTTGTGCTGAGTGTGGAAGTATCCTGCACCAGACAGGTGATTAACTGGTTCTTTTGATGGGTCTTTTCCAGTTCCAGTTTCCACAATTCTGCCTTTCTGGTGAAGGATTAATTTGAGATCCCAGTTCTGCAAACACTTAGTGCATGTTCTTAACTTACACATGTAGAAGCATAGGTGAGTGGTGCCTCCTGAGACTCTGGGGGGGGCACAGTTTGTGGGCGGTAGGGTGGTGAGCGGCAACTGTCTGCAGAAGCTGGCGTCAACGTCAGCCAATCTTGGGGGGGGGAGCACTTGTCCCCTGTTACCCTTCCTACCAGTCACCTATGTGTAGAAGTGTTCTCTTGTGCAACACCTAAGATTTTTAGATGACAATATTCCTTTCCCTCCTTGGGAAAGAGACAGATAAACTTCCCTCCCCCACAAAACACACGAGCTGTGCTTTATGTCCTGTGTAGCGTTTGCCTCTTTTCCTGTCAGGTAGAAAAGAGGTGCTTGTGCCCATGTCTGAAGCAGCAATCCTGTCTTTTTTTGTCAATACACAAGAACCCCCTGCCTCTCCAGTGGAAACATTTTGATGTCTGTTGTTCTGTGGTCTGTTGTGCAGGAGGTAATAACTCGAGTCTGTACCGAACAGAAAGGGCACCTGATGAATCACCTCACACTTTCAAATGGGTTCCAGCAGGCACATAAGTGCATGTGTCATGGCTCCCACTAAGCACATTTTCAGCGCTATGGTTTGGCCACATTCATATATATTCATTCTTTCATAGTTATTGTTATTGCTGTTTTTATTTCCTTTCAGCTTCTGAAACCGCACCTAACATTTCTAGCAATACTATGCAGTTAACACAAGGTGTTTTGTTCAGCATATAGTCTATGGACTGGGTTAATTTATCACATCACATTTTCTCAACTCAGTCGTCTCTAAATGATACATAACAATATGAAGAAAAAACAGGAATTGCTACAGGCTGCAGAGGAGCCTGCCTTTAAATGTTCTCACTATCATGGTATCTCAGGTTTTAAATACATGTTTGAGATGTCTGCATAGGGATTCATAGAATCATAGAGAAGTAGGGCTAGAAAGGACCTCCAGAGGTCGTCTAATCCAACTCCCTGCCCAAGGCAGTATCATCAGTATTGTATGTGTATGGTGGGTGGTGTATAATTTATTACGTAGTCCAGGTTAAAAGATATGGGGCCATATTCTCTTTTCATTAAATCAGTGAATCCACATTGCCTTCAGCATTTCATGAGAACAAATGGGGGCAAAACTTAACCTACCACATTTGAAGACATCAAAGAACTGGATCTCATAATCGCAGAGGTTACTTTAGGTATATTAAATTGGGAATTGCTCCTTTACTGCTGGTATCAAGGACTGGACTGAGTCACCTTAAAACATTTAAGTTGTAATCACAGTGAAATTCAGTCATGAGAGGAACCTCTACTTCAGGGCTGGGCAATTATTTTGACCAGAGGGCCACTTAAGGAGTTTTAGTGACTGTCATGGACTGGGCCAGCACCCGTACCCTGCTCACCAAAACTTCCTAAGTGGCCCCTGTGCTCAGCTGGGTGGATGGGATGAGGCTGTGAGCGGGTGGGGAGCAGTGTCCAGGAGCGGGACAGCTGGGACTGGGGCCAGGGCTGGCATCAGGATCATGGGGCCATGACAGCATAGGACTGGGACCTGGGACAGAGCTGAAATCTACTCCCCGCATGCCTCCACAATGGGTGCCTGGTCCATGGACAGGGACATGCAGGGAGTGGATCATGGCTCTACCCCAGGCCCCAGCCCTGCACTGTTACTGCCCGGTGATCCTGGGATCTCTAAGCAGACCGGCTAGGACCCACGCAGGCAGGGCGCACAGCTGAGCGGACGGGTTGGGGCTCCGGGTGGGCTGGGGGGATGTGGAAGTGGGATGGGTGGGCAGGACCAGTCTCATGTGCCACATCCCAGACTGCCTCCCACGCCTGGGCTGGGCAGGGCTGAGGGACCTGCTGTGGGCAGGACAAAATCCCTTAGTGGGCCGGATGTTGCCCAGGGGCTGTATTTTGCCCACCCCTGCTCTAGTTCAATTCATTAACTGTATATGACTCTTATGGATGGATGGTTCTTTCCTCTGGTTTGGCTCAGGTCATATGTGAGGAGTATTTCTGGAAGTGAGCAAATATGTGTGTGTAAATATGATGCAGATAAATTACTGGATGACCATACTGTTCATGGTCTGAACAATACATCACGGGGCAAATTTTTCAAATGCACAAATGGGAATTAGGTGCCCGCTGGTTTTCTGTGGGAGATATCACCTAACTCTTTTTTGTGCTTTTGAAAACCTTCCTCCCTATCAACCAATCAGTCATAAAAAGGTACCTAATGCAAAAAATTGCTCTTTTACCAGGGACTTGCTTTTAATTTTCTCAGTTCCTCTCTTTTTTTTTCTTTTCCCATGGCAGCTCTGCCATTGACATTTTTCAGGTTTTGTTGCAATCCAGGGTATTAACAGGATTTAACATTTTTTAGCTAACTAATGATGGAGATATATGACTGGCATATTCTAGCCCTACGGAAATATTCTATTTTTGGTGTTTATTAAACTTTCCTGTCATATGATATACACTAAAAATGATGAGCTTTAGATTTATTTCTCAGTATGTGAAAACTGAACATTTTTTTTTTATTCCAGCTTCTTAACATATTCCTTTGTGTGTTGCATCACTGCAAGCTGCCAAACTGGGACTTAGTTGCCAATCCTTATTCCATGTTAAGAAAAAAAAATTGCTGCCACTCAGGGGGAACATACATTTTTTATTTAACCAAACTGGAGACCTGTTAAGAAATTTTCCACTTTGAAGTCTGTTTTGTAGTTTTAATTAATGCAACGATGGTTTTTATTTTACTCTCAGTGGAGATAATCTTAATCCATTCACAGTGACCTTTTCTTGTGCAAATTAGCTGTACACGCTTGTTTAAGCAAATGGGGCTTCACAAGATGTCTCTTCCTAATGACGGGGCTTATAATTGAAAATTGGCTTACTCCCATCTGTCTGGCCTGTGTGAGAATATAAAAGTAGATCTGGACTTATATGTGTATATACCCTCTTTCTATACGCATACCAAGAAATTTCCAATGCCTTCAGGCTATGATTAAATTAGATTATTAGTGTTAGAAAATTTCAGTGCCACAAGTTACTGTCAAAGTAACACCTGTCTCCGGTGTCCATGGAACTCCTGAGAAATGAGGGATATTTAATCTTGATCTTTTTGTCTTGGCCCCAGCAGGCTGGCAGGGTCAATGCCGTATACAGTTCCATAGGTTTGCCAGAAGTACAATTAGCTAATAACTGGCTCGAAACTGTTAGAATTTGATGTGTGTTTTTGGTAAATGGCTTTGAAGTGATTGATGGAATCAGAACAAAAACAGTAACGTCTAGCTTAACGCTTTAATTTTGAGGAATGGGTCAATGGAGCTATATGGTTAATTGTCAAAATGTGTATCTAGGCTTTTTTTTTTTAAGCTGATGTTTCCTTGCCTCCTACGCCGCCCCCCCCCCCCATACCCTGCCATCACAGTCACTGAGTGTAAATCACTATAACCCCTGTTACTGAACAGGAACGATTGGTATTGGTTAGCTGAATGTTCTTACTCAGAGATGAGCAAATGGGTGCATATGATTCCCTGATAGTGGGGCCTTGACACTCCATTTCTGTGACATTGATTGGTCTTAATGTCTGTGTTGTCCTCTCAAGCACAGAAGTGTCCCAAAGATCTATCAGAAAAACAGCCATTAGTTTTATCTATATATAATAATACAGTTAAAAGATTCATAATAAAATGGATGATTCTCAAGGCAAAATCCTTTTGTTCATTGTCTGTGGTATGGCCCAAAGTCCTCTCTTCCAATGAAGATTTTAAATACTTTCCCATTTTGATTGCCTTCAAATTATGAATAAAGGTGGGGGGAAGGGGGGAGGAGAAGAGAAGTAAAAACCACATGCAAGCATGTAAGTACACACACATGGGAAGCTATTTAACATGTTGAGCATACAGATGTGGGCTTGATCAGAGCTGATTTTATCCAGATGTACATCTGCAGCTGTTTGTGTTGTCATGCACAAGACTCCAGATCTCATCATTAATTGAATTTTCTCTCTCCTCTCCGGTTTCCATTAGGTATGATTATCGTGAAATGCTGCACAATGCCACTTTCTGTTTGGTTCCCCGTGGCCGCAGGCTTGGATCCTTCAGGTTTCTGGAAGCCTTGCAGGTAAGTACTGGGGTTTAAAACTTTGATGATGCTGGGTGGAATTCAATATCAAACTTGCAATATCAAGGACGTGGGGAGGAGGGGAATGTGTCTAATTTCCCTAGTGGATAGTAATCTACTTTGCAGAAGCCTTTATTCATGCTTCTAGAGCAATTGGCAGCTTCTTCCCAGGAGGTTGTGAGCCCTGAGCTCATCTGAAGATTGAATTACGTTGCCTCCAGGAGGAGGGTTTCCCTGGTCGTAGAAGACTATGTGAAGTTGAATGAGTTCAGAGCAGTGTTTTGTCAAGCTGTGAGGCTGGATTCCCGGTGGAGACTCTGACCTCCTCTAGCAAGCCCTGGAGCAATAAGGGTAGCTTATTGTTTTCATTCAGCCAAAGCAAACTTGCCTATACATTGTTTATCTCGCTTCACGGTGAGGCCGCAGCTGGAGTACTGCGTCCAGTTTTGGGCTCCACAATTCAAAAAAGATGTGGAGAAGCTTGAGAGAGTCCAGAGGAGAGCCACGCGCATGATCAGAGGTCAGGAAAACAGACCTTACGACGACAGGCTGAGAGCCA
>NW_017728886.1:248358032-248382460 GCF_001723895.1 Crocodylus porosus | reverse complement strand
GCTGGACTCGATGATCTCCCGAGGTCCCTTCCAGCCCTGATGTCTATGAACTATTGAACGTGCAGATGAAGTCTCGGTTCTTCTAAATCCTAACTGGAAATAGCACAGGAAGAAAGAAATTCAAATGGGCTGTTATCTGCAGTTTCAAAATATTGTTCTGTTGTGTCTCAGAGGCAGGACTCCCTAAATTTCCTTCACTGCTGGAAAACCCTGCAGTGAAAAAGATATCCCTTTCTTAGGTAGCAGTAGTGCAGGAGTGGGCAATATATCACCCGCGGACCGGATCCAGCCTGCGAGGCCATTCTGTCCAGTCTGCGGGGCCCCTAAAAAATTTAGAAAATTAATATTTCTCTCTCTTTGGTTCCTGTCAAAAATGTCAGGAACCAGGGGCAGTAGGAGCCAGGGGAAACCCAGTGGGCTCCTACAGCAGGAGGGCCCACCCGACCCTGTTGCCCCCCCCGCGCAGCTGGAAACCCCAACAGGGACTATTGGCCTGGGACAGTGTGGCTGCCCCAGTGCCAGAACTTCAGGTAAGGGGTGGGGAAGGGCAGGGGAGGACCCCAGGCAGAAAAAGAACCTGGGGAAGAGCTGAGCCCAGGCAAAAGCGGCCCCTCCCCAGCTCTGTGGCCAGTGCTGTCTGCTAAAGCCACTTGCAGTCCATGCGGGGCTGTCCTGAGCAGGCACAGGCAGTCCCACGCAGGCTGTGAGCATCTGCGGTATGGGGCACCAGTCACAGGGCAGGCAAGGGGACACTTTTCCTGCACTTATCACCAGCTTGTAACCTGCCCCTGCAGCCACCTGGGCCCCACGCTGGCTCCGGGTTCACTCGTCAGGGCTGTGCTGTGGCGGCAGCAGCAGCTGCTGGGGCACCCCGCTTGCCACACCAGGCAGTGTTTGCTGCTACTGCCTGCCCAGAACTTGCGCACAGGGCATCACAGAGGTGGCAGTGGGAGTATGGGGTCCACACCAGTGTCCCGGGGCCAGCTCCAGTAGGGCCCAGAGCAGGGCGGCAGAAGTACAGGGGTCCCGGCCAGCAGGTGCTCTATGGAGCTGGGCTAGCTTCCCCATCTCCCTGCTGGTGCAGCCCAGCCTGACTCCACAGACCCCTGCCAGCCTGCACCCCACTCAGGGCCCTGTCGGTGTTGGCTCTGAGATATTGGTCCCAAGGTGGTGACCAAGGGGCGGGGCTACCCATGCAGCCCTTGACAGCTTGCCAAAACTGGGTAAGCGGCCCTCCGTCTGAAATAATTGCCCACCCCCGCAGTAATGAATAGAGCTAAAAGGTTTGCAAATCCTAGGGAAATCTGTGGTTCAGTGTATATGGCATTGGCCTGGTATTCAGAAGGGTTGATGGTAGCTCTGGTGCTACCTTATTCTGTAATCTTCTTTATATCATGTGAGTTCTTGGCACCTTTGTTTCCATCTGCTCTTTTAGGCTAAGTACAGACAATCAAAAAGCCAAGGCTGAATCAATTCAGTCTTTGCAGGTTAGTCTACACTGCAGAGATTAAACTGAAAAATGACTGGACAAACATTTACCTTTGATTTGGGAAATGCAGCCACATGCCTGCAGTGGCTCAGGTCAGAAGCCGGGGAGCACTAGAGCACAGCTCTCTGGCTGTGTGTTCACTTCCTCTTCCTGTTGCCCCCAAGGTCTCTGGGATTTGTAGCTAAGAATCACAGCAACAGGACTCTGCAGGTTTGCTCATAACTTCTTTTCCTGCTTCCAGGTGCCCATGGGATTTGTAGTCCACAGTCATAGCCAGCAGTAAGTTTGAGTGGGGAAAGGGTCTTTAACCTCCCTCCCTGGCCTCAGACCCCAGCCTGGGTTTGCTGGCAGGGAAAGCAAGCCAGCTAAGAAGCAGAGGGGCAGAGCCAGCCCTCCCCCCTGGAGCACACAGCACTGCCCAGCCCAGGGCTTCAAAGCGTGCTGGGATGCTGCGGGACTGTGATTTAACCTGAACCAGGAAGGGGTCTGGGACAGAAGTTTCATAAGCCACTTTGACCTAAATCAGTTAAGTCTGATGCTACATTCAACCAGGTTTATCTTAAACCAGTTTCAGCCATTTTGAAACTGGCTTATGTGCACTGAACGTTTATTCTGTTACAGATTTAAATCGGTTTCTGATGACTTAAACCAGTTCGAGTAACTTCTTCTCCTATCCTTAGTAACACTTGTCTATTCAGACTGTAAAATGACCTAACCATCTTGATGGAATTCAGTTAAGCTTGGCTTGGTCCAGAAGAAAGTGAATTAAAACAAGAGCCTGATCCAAATCCCCTGAAATCAGTTAAGAGCCTTGGCATTGACTTCAAGGCTAGGGACAGAAATTACACGAACTGGTATAAGTGATCAGAAACTAGATAAAATCTGTAACGCAACAGAAATTCAGTGCACATAAACCACATTCAGAATGGCTAAAACCAGTTTAAGATGAACTTTTGGATGAATGTAGTATCAGACTTAACTTATTTAGGTTACGTCAGTTTATTGTACTTTTGTCCCAGATATCCTCCAAATTCCAGTTAACTTACAGTCCTCCAGCACCCCAGAATGCTTTGGGCCTCCCCCACAAACACCCCGCTCACAGGGTGGGCAGGCTAGCCTTGGCTTAGGTTGTCTGCTCCAGCCAAGCAGGAAAGCGTGCTCTAGCACCCCCCAGCTTCTGGCCTGGGCCGCTGCAGGCATGTGGCTGCATTTTTGGAATCAAAAGTGAATGTCTGTTCACTTGCTTAATGGTTCAGTCTACACAGCTCGGACTAACCTGCAATACTGAATTGATTCAGCCTCGGGCTTTTGAACTGTCTGTACTTAGCCCAAAAGACTTTTGTTCAAGTCTGATGTTCTGATCCAGCTGACCACATGGCGGCAGTGATTTATTTATACAGTGGCAACTGTACATTGCTTACTGGCCTTTAGATAAAAGTGTTCCACATCCCAAGTGGTTACGCTGCAACAGTAACAAATAAAAGATAGGAAATCTTAGCCGAATCCAAGCTGGTAAGACATGAGAAGTATCATATAATACTGAATGCAAACCAAATTAGAGATGAAGAGCAACTGAAATTCTGGGCGGTATTGGTGCCACCTGCAGAAATTGCCAGTAATTCCAAGTGTATGGGCATCAAAGTTTGCACCAGTCCATGATCACGTGCACGTCTCATCTTCTAACACATGCAATAATTCTGTGTGTAGGCTGCCTGTGTCCCAGTTATGCTCAGCAATGGATGGGAATTGCCATTTTCCGAAGTGATTGATTGGAATCAAGCTGCCGTCATTGGGGATGAGAGATTGTTATTACAGGTAAGAAAAAGATTGTGGCCTTCAGCAGATCAGTTGATTGTTGCTGCCACTGTCTAAAGTTGCAGGCAAGATGAATCCAAAAGGTCAGGGCTATAAAAGAATTTTTATCATGAAGGAATTGCCTGCGTCATACTCGGTATGAACTCATTTAATATGACATCATTCATTTTTCTGACCTGAGGGTCACTGCAGCCACCAGACCCCACAGTTACATGAATAAGATTCTTGTTAAGAGTACCCAGTATTTCTTTTGGTAGGGAGCATCTGGATGCCATTCTAAGACAGTGTTATCTCATTGGCAGAGCCAGCCATCACTAGATGCTAGTTTTTATTCAGAATTTGCCACCCACAGTTATACCATAGGATAGCCTAGCCTTTTTGATTTAGACTGCCCTGTGTACAGGCTGCTGATAATGCTGGAAGGACTGTCTTCGGGGATAGGATCCTGCACAGCTTTGACAGAGACACTAGACTCTTGTCTTAACCTTTCTGTGCCAGACTTTTCATTTAAAAGGTAGAAGTGATGTCACTTGTCTCTGGAAAATATCATGGGAACTCACTTACTTGCTTATCTCCCTGAGATCCTGGAATGAAAGGAAGCTGAAGAATTGCATATGTATTAATACTGATGCTTGTTGCATTAAGTGTCTTCTCTTCCGTATATAAATTCACTCTGAGATTTTTCTTTTCCACATCTGTCAGGCTGCTTCAGTGTTTGGCTTCTAACAGATTTGAGGAAAAGAGTGCACAGGAATGTACAGTCAAAAAACTGCCATTAAGAACTGGTTGCTCCAAAGCTGTATCTATTAAAGAACAAGCAAGCCCGCGCTTGTTGAACAGCAGGAAAGGGCACTAGACAGATCTCAAAGAGCTGGGTTCTATGTCTAGCTTTGCCACTATGTCTTGGGCAAATAACCTTTTCTCTCCATGCCTCAGTTTCTTCATCAGTACGTGGGTATTGTGGTTCTGGCTGTCTTTTCCAAAGCATTCACTAATCCAGGAAGGGCAACATTTTTAGGGCTGGTCACACAGGGAAGTTTTTACAGAATAAACTCTGATAGGAATTTGGAAGGCAAAAACTGTGCTGAACACTACTTTCCTGCATCGAAATTCCTTCATGGTGAGAGGGTGTGTATGTGCGTGCGCAAGAGGGAGAGCATGCAGGTGTTTTAACCCATTTGTTAAGTAGGTGGACATTCTTAATTATTTCACCATGTAGGAAAGCCTTTAAAAGTATTTAGATGCCTTGGATACTAAAGATCTTGGTGGTTCTGAAAATTCCTCTAGGTACCAGTCTACATCTTACAGCAACAAAATACCTTTAACAACCTGGCCTGGAAAACCCTATTTAGGAGCTACCTATTATTATTCATTAATTGTAAGCTGCAAGTAGAAAAGCAACATTTAATTTTTGCTTCACAGTTTTGTGAGCAGAATTATTTCTCTCTCCCTTTTTTTTAAATATAATTTGCTGATCTTTGTGCTTTCCTGTAACATGCCATTCGTTCTCTTCACAGCTGCTTCCATATTGAGCAGCCACTGCGCCGTTATTAACACTGCGCCGTTTTTAAAGAGTTGGCATGAGGCCTGAATGTCTGCTCTGGGAAATGTTTTTGTTATGTTACAGTTTTTCATTTCCTGTTTTAGAACAGCTCGGATGTTTTTATTTGCATATTCTCGTCATCAGAGCATGAGTTTAGCTCCAGGAAAGCTTAATCTAGTCCTCCCGCATTTATTTTTGTTGGGTGTTTTCTCCCCCACCATTACCTAAATGACCTTTTATGAAGACGTCATCCAGCTTTTATAATTCTAGTGTAATCCTCCCAGATTAGCATTAATACATCATTTTTCCCCACCTGTCTCTGGACAAGTGGATTAATGATTACTAGACAAACACAGTTAAAAGAGGAACTCTGGTTTTGCTTTTCAGCTGTGGTAACAGGCTGGAAGTACAACAGTCTAAGAAATGTTTTTACTTTGGTGTGATGTTTGTCGACATATATGTAAAGCGCAGTCTTTAGGATGGTAAATCCCTGCAGCAAGCCTTTGGAGTCACAACTGCTTCTGCATTGAAAAAGTGTGCCATTCTTGGGAATGGGTGTCCAATTTCATGTTGTGTTCATACCCATCACAAAAGCTATTAGAAATAATGGCCCATTGCTACCCTACATTGCGTTCATTGTAGCATGATTGCTGTTGAGAATGTTAACAGGCAGCACTTTAACCCTGTACCTGCAAGAAGCTATCTATTGACAAACTACTCACTGGGCGCATCTACATGAGACACTACTGTGCAGTCGTGACTGCACATTTATTTAGTACTTGTATTAGCAAGTACTAAATAAATGTCCAGTAACTGGAGTTGCTGTGCAGTATCACCAGCAAACATCTTTTAGGTGATCCTGCTGCTCAGGGGCCTAATACTACCACACAGTAGCGTATTAGCACTGTGATGCACTACTGCACAGTATTTTTCAGCTACTGCATAGTCAGCATCTTATGTAGACACACCCAGTTCTCATGGATTATGAAGAGTTTTTCTTGATCTGTCTTGATCCATCTTGATTTATCTCTCTCTCATAAAAGCACCTTTTAAGCCCTGTAAGGTTACTGAGGTTTGTGGTACAACAATATAAACTCTGGTATAGTAAGATCTGTCATTTGCATATGCTGTGATTGCTTCCCTGTCACCCATTCTTCATGTGCTACTTGTTTTGCAGAGAGTGGGAAGCAGTAGATCCTAATACGCCAGAGGCCACCTGACTACTTTGCTTTCATGGTGTATCCTACTTTCTTTGGCCTTGGTCCTTGTCACCGTAGGCCCCAGTTCAACAAGGCAGGGTCTTAGATTGTAAAGTGTTGAAAGCAGAGGCTCTTTCTTACTATTTGTACAGCACCTAATAGTGTGATGCTGTTATCCCGTGGGGGAGCCCTAGGCACTGCCTGAATACAACTAATATGCTGCAAGAGATTTTAGCATTTACCTGATCCTCCACAAATTCTTTGTCTCTGATCTTAAAACTTTGACTCATGATCTGAAGTAAATTTCTTATGAAACAGTTTCATATGGGAGTGTATGAAAGTGCGCAACAATCTTTTTCAGCTAAGGATCTTCAGAACCATACTTGAAGAATAATTGTACTTGGATCAGGAGTATCTTAGGCAAGATGCATGCGTGTGTTGGAGATGTGGGTTTCTTAAATTAATCTCATAAGTAGATGGAATACGCAAATAACAGTACAGTGCATTCAGTGTGTGTGCATGTGTATATACATACCATTAGCCCTGAAATTCAATATAAGGAAAGGTTTATGAGAACTGAGCTGGTTAGAATGCAGTAGCCTGACATGAAAGGTAGACTGTTCTCAGCAGTGGCAGATGACAGGATGAAGAACAATGGTCTCAAGTTGCAGCAAGAGAAGTTTAGGTTAGCTATTACAAAAAAAACTTCCTCGCAAGGAAGGTAGTAAAACACTGGAACAGATTACCCAGAAAGCTTGTGGACTCTCCATCCTTAGTGGTTTTTAAGACCCAGCTAGACAGCCTTGGCTGGGATGATCTAGTTGGGGATGGTCCTGCCTTGAGTAGGGGGTTGGATAAACTGAGGTCCCTCCCAACCCTAATGATCTATGCTTCTATGAAATAACTAGAAATCAGCAAAGCAAAACAGCTCCCCATTGCCACAAGGAGAAAAACACAAGACAAACCACTAAAGGTACTAGTTTATTATTTGGACTCAGGCCTCTACCTCTGACAGTCTACATAGACCTTAAATCAGAGTAAAATTGCTGTTACACTTTATAATGTCCTTTAACACTGGCCAAGCCTCTGAGAATCAGGCTCTTTAACAAGGTAAATAATGGCACATACAGTCATTAGACTGTCTTGCATTTGAGGAAAGTGGGTCTCCCCTTTGACTCAGCTTGCAATAAAGCTTTTCTGTCACAAAGTAGGATTTAATTTTTCATTTGTAAAACTGTGCCAGAACATTTGTAAAGCTGCACTGTGTAGCCAGTGAAAATGCTTTTTTATCTCCTCCCTCCCCCGCCCCCCCCTTGTGAACAGCAGGTGCTCGGAGAACATTTTTTTTTCTTTCTGCCCACAGTAATTAGCAAAATGTTATCCCTGGTCTTCCAAAACTCAGAGTCTTGTTGCAGATGTTGCACTGCTTTCCTCAGGGCGCTTATATTCCTCACAGGCTTGGGCACTATGGTAAATGCAAATCCAGATCTCTTTAATATACTTTCAGAGTGGAGATTATGGTTGGACACTAAAATCCTGAAGCTACTGTTTGTTACATTACTGGTCCGTGAAAAGCTTTGTGCATGAGGGATTTATGGAGGAGTTCCTTCCTGTGACTTGCCACAGCTTCAGGAGCAGACAGAAGGGGGTTAGGGGAGGTGGAGCGGGGTGTAAGGAAGAGAGCTCCCATAGAAAGAACCAAGACATTTTTGAAAATACATAAAGAATTGCTAGTGAATACTGCGGTTGGCCAGTAACTTCAATACTGGAGATCACAAAGAGTGCCACTGATTCATTTTCCTCTTCCTGTTCTTTAACTGTACATACAGACATGGGCACTGGAAAGGCAGGCACTGATGTGCGTGGCTTGGTAACAATGGAGAAGGCTAGTCTGGGATTCCCAATAGTGTATAAATTTGATCAGGTTACATTGTTTTCCTCAGCATCTGATTGTATTACACCTTGTATTACAGATTCCTTCTACAATCAGGTCTATCCATCAGGATAAAATCCTAGCACTTAGACAGCAGACACAGTTCTTGTGGGAGGCTTATTTTTCTTCAGTTGAGAAGATTGTATTGACTACACTAGAGGTGAGTAACTGTTTTCAGATATTAGTCAGAGCAGAGACATTCCCTTGTATGTCTGCCATACTCTGGGCTCAGCTGGTGTGAGACCTTGGCTTTCATGACACGTGATTGGTCACTGGAAAAACCTTCAGTGACTTGATAACT
Organism: Crocodylus porosus; assembly: GCF_001723895.1. Lineage (NCBI taxonomy): Eukaryota > Metazoa > Chordata > Crocodylia > Crocodylidae > Crocodylus > Crocodylus porosus. The sequence goes on along the minus strand of NW_017728886.1, from coordinate 248,374,180 downwards.
TTTCTCCCCTAAGGAAATATTTTCTTTATTATTGGAATCCACATAAGAAAGCTGACATGGTGATAAATGGGAGTCATCTGACACATGGAAAAGTTGTCTTGTGCGAGCCTGGCTTCTCAAGGCTTTACAGCTTATGAATCACTATTCTTGTCATTCATGGTGAATATGGGTCTTTAAGGAACCTTTCTAGAGCTGACTTTTGAAAAAATATTACTGTAAAGCTCCTTTTCCTCCGTTCCTTCTTAACATTTTGACACCTTTTGACAGATCTCTTGTTCTGGTTAAAGTAAAGTAGCAGTTTTGAAGTCACCTGTGACTTATCCTATATGCACATTTCCAAGGACAGAAAAAAGAAAGCCTAGATTATCTATATGAGATTACCAGGCTAATAATCATATATTAGACTCTATAGCTCTTAATGGTGGGAGCCCTCAGGAGCGGGGAGAATCCTTCCCAGGTGGAGGAAGGAAATGGCGGGTGAGAAACAGTCTAGTGAAAGGTTCTTCAGATACAGAACAAGCACCACATTTTGAAGGACCACACTTAATTTAAAAAAGTGTTCCCACAATTTTACCTACAAGCTTTTGTATGTCAGGTGCATTATACACAGGTGCTGGTACGGATGGTTCAGTTTGCAAGTGCAGGTTACATTTGTATATGCCAGTGCTTTTTGGATTCACGTCCACGTTTGGGCACAAACAAACAGTTCCAGATTCTCTGCTGTGTTCAGATGGCAGCAGATTGGCGATGCTGTTGTCTGGGTCATGGCCCACAGTTTAGGTTGCCTGTGTGCTCTAACTTGAGCCAGATGAGAGGCAGTCAGTAAAGGACTGTCCTCCAGTTATAGACAACCAGAGTGACTTGTACTTCACTCTCTTCAGCTTTATCCCAACATACCCCTTTTACTGAGGGCTGTAGAGAAGGAGAAGGCTACACTGGCACCATAATCATTGCAATCTCCCCTATGCTTGGGGTGTCCCCAGCTATGGAGTTTCATTCAGCTTCCATTCCCTATTTACTATACAGAGGAGAAGAATCTAGTCCTAAGGCTCTCAAGGACAGCTTTAGTATGGCATTAAGGCATCCTACAGGATGTGGCCACAGCTGCCAGTTGACTAAGAGAGTAATATCTCTAGTTAAGTAAAGATCAAGAAAAATACCTGCCAGCAGCCCTGAGCTTCAGAAGTGTGAAGAATAGGCAACTAGAACATGGAAGTATATGGAAAGTTTAATTAACTAAGTCAGGTCTGTCTTACCTCTTTAATTTTTTAATTCAGAGCTCTCAGAAGCAGTTCTCTGAAGGGAAGACAAATTCTGCTCAATAGAAATTCGTAAGCATGCTGAGATGCTCATTCTGGAGTCCAGCATCTGGTAGGAAAGGCTCTGGGTTGCCTGCTCTCCAAAAAGAGAGAATGCAGTTTTATTTTTAGGTGTCAGAAGCTTATATAGGCAACTCTGGTTTAAACCTGTTTTGCAAACTAAGCCCTGGATGCCAGGGTGGGGAGGGGGGGCAGGAGGAGGGGATTTCTTTTGGTGAGTACTATGTATGTCTACTGTAACACTGTAGCAGCACAATATTTTGATGAGCCTGAGTATCATTTAGTCACCTTCCATCTGGACTACAGCAATGCGATATATCTGGGCATGAAGCCATAAGCCATTAGGAATTTCCAACTAGTAGAGATCACTGCAGCATGTCTTCTCAGCAAACGCTACTGCAAACGCTTCACACCTGTCCCTTACCAGCTTCCCATAGAACCTCTAGTCAGTTCAGGTTCTTCCTCATTATCTTTAAAGGTTTCAGTGGCCTGAGTTTATCATATCTTCCCCCCAAATTCCCAGATTAAAACCTTACTCCATGACTCTGCTTCTCTGCCACAGCATTAGATAGGGAAACTTGTTTGTGCAGGAAACAGAGCAGAGACTGGAGCATGGACTGTCCTGGGAATGAAGGCCCATCCCAGATCTCACCTTCCGTTCCAGTAGCACCACATGCTTCTCGGACACGTTCTTCACCAAGACAAACGCATATCAGAGTGGACATTTGAAAAACAAAACACTGTGCTGCATACACAATTCTCCCCTTGGGAAGAAGAGGAGAGAGAGAGAGTACAAACCACATGAGACAGATGTTTTATGCACTGCTAGAAGGCACTAGGATATAATGGTGATAAGAACAGTAAAACAAAATGTACAACAGAAGTAGTATGTGGGAGAGAAGGGACAGAAATACTTTGTGAACAATAGGCTTCATAAAGAGAAGTCAGATCTAGCCAAAGTTCCTATCCTCCTCATGTTACAAAACTGCCTAAATTTCATAATCAGTTTTAACTATTACCCCTATTTAGAAAACTCTTAAATGCATGTAGCAAAGCACTCTATATTCTGTATTTTGAACTGATTATGCCTAGATGTCCTCTCTTTATCCTTTCCTGTTCCCTCAAGTTGTCCTTTCTCCACCCAGTTGCTGCAGGCAGTAATAACATTTGTGCTCACTAGAACTGCTGTAAATTAATTTTCCATGCATTAAATGTAATATATTCCACAGGTCAGCTCTCCAGCCTGTTGAGTAATAGTATCAGTAAGATTTGTATGCCTGACATGCAATGAAGTTTGCATATGTTGCATGGCATCAGAAGCCTGTTTCAAGTTAGATCTGTTTCTTTCTTTCTCATTCTCTCTCTCTCTCTCTCTCTCTTTCATTGCACATTGAAAAGCATTGAATGCGAGCCATGTGTTTCCCCTGGAGCACTGTTGGCTACCAAAGCAGTGGAAAATGGAACAGTCTATGAAAACCTACTGACCATGTAAACTAACAGACTTATCTGTTCATGCATCAATTCTGAGAAGAGGTGGAGTTCTTTATTAAATGCTAGAAAATATGTATAGTCCAGTTTCTCTCTATTTAATGACCTAAATTACAGAGAGGGGAAAGGCAGTCATTTTCTACCCTACATCCCAACCTAAAAGACACCATGACAAAAGTATGCCACCTTAAAATCCTTCAATAGAAGTGTTCAGACACAGCTTTCTCAGCAATGAAAGCTAGCTTACTTGTATGCGGTATTGAGACCCCTATTTCACACAAATAGTATTATTAACTTAATGTTAAGATTACTCCTGTGAGTTTCCGGCCAATACAATCACAAATTCGAGAAAAATAGCAGCTTATGACAGCTTTTGTTCACAGGCTGGATCACTCAAAGCAACATATTACCCCAAGACTTGTGATTCGGCTCCCTTTAAAAATCAAGCAATTGCTCTTCCTACACCCCTACAGATGTGGGTTGTATTTTTTGGGTTTGTGTGCATATGTATCCTTCATCACTTCGTAGGTTTAAGGCCAGAAGGGCCATTAAGTCATCCATTCTGACTGCCTGTTTGACATGAACTGCTAAGATTGATCTTGATGCTCCTATGTCAAGCCCAAAGACTTTAGTTAGACTAAAGAATTCTTGTCCTGGGGCAACTAAAACAGTTGTGAGTAGGCAAAGAGCATAAGAAAGCAAGGTGCTAACAGTTTCCTGCAATGACAGGGAATTAAGTCAGATGCACCCAGAGAATCCCAGCAGGCAAGCATGCCTGGTCTGCAGATGAAGGCAAAAATTCATGTAGGATCCTGCCAATCTGGCATGGGGGAATATTCCTTCTCCATCCCAAATTGGTACAGCTCTAAGCATGTGAGCAAGATGTTCCAGCCAGGCATCTAAGAGAATTGCCTGTACTACCTCAGAGTACCAGACCAGTCAGCCCTGTTCTCAAGGTGTGGGCAATCTGATTTATGCTTCCAGTTTACCATGAGTCCACCTGCACGCCCTGCCAGGCTAGGCCAATGTTTAATTACTCTCTCTGTTTGTAAATTGTTTCCTACTGCACAATTAAATCTGTCAAACTTCAGGTTCCAGCCATTTGGTCTTGTTATGCCTTTACTATACAGGCAGGTTAAAAAACACCCCGCTATCAGATCCCTTTTTTGTGTGTAAGTACTTTATGCACTGGCCACCTATCTCCAAGTAAGCATAAAGATAGAGCTAGGTCTTGTATGATGTAGGAAGTGAGATTGAAATGGTCCTTTCTGACTTTAAAACCTTGGAATATAAATCCATTGTACTTTCCAAATATAGAGAGAGTTTCCTGCTTCCAGTAATAGCTGCCCAAATTTCTATCCATATTGGATGAAGTGGAAACTTACATAACTGTGACATGGAATGTATCTCATGTAATTAGTCACTTTGTTGAATATTGACATTATTTTTAATTAACCAAAAAAATATCCCTCAGCCCAATCTGATTTGCTGCCAGTCTCTGTGTTTTTAAACATTCTCATTATCTCAAAAAAAAAAGCCCCTCTTTGCAATTCCATCCTTGACTAATTAATTATTTCATGCAAGTCGTGTATAGTAAACTCTACAATGAACTAATCAGGCTTACAAGTGACAAGTGATTTTAAATGGAAAAATATTTGACTTTAAATGCAGAATGTAATGAATTGCAAGGTGCCTGTGTCCACAGAGCCTAATGAGGTAGTTTGAATACTGTTATAAATGGCCCTCTTCTGCTGAGATTGTGCGGAAGTATCCAGGTTCAGTATCATCTTAAAAAGAGAGATTAAACAGTAATGCCAAGTAATTTTTGTCTTTCCACTTCTTACAAAATGCATGGTGATTGCAGTCTTTTGAAGCCACTGAAGTCTGTACCGATCCTCACCGCTACCTACTTAAAAACTGTTACCTTTCTTATTTTCCAGATTATTCAGGACAGAATATTTAAGCACATATCACGTAACAGCTTAATATGGAACAAACATCCTGGAGGGTTATTTGTTTTGCCACAGTATTCCTCATATCTGGGAGATTTTCCTTACTACTATGCTAATCTAGGTGAGTAAATTCTTACAGTTGCACCTCACTGAAGTTGGGTTATCACTGATTTCTGAATGGTTTGGGGCAAACAGTTTACCTGTACTATGCTGGCAATACTTTTGTGTTCCCATGTCTCTGCCCTTCAAAACACAACCCCTCCTTGCTTGAGCAGTGGTGAACATGACACCCTCTAGTGGCGGCTGTCTATAGAGACCGTTGTAAGAAATCCACGCTCTCTTCCTGCATAACTGTAGGTGACAGTTCAGCTGCTTTCTATGTCGTGGCCGTGACAAAGGTTAAATGAATTGTGTTTTTTGCACTCCTTGTCTAGCACCACTTGGCAGTACTTCAAAATAAAAAAGAAGTGACTTACAGTAACAGTTGGTCTTTGAGTATATTGCTAATATAGATTCACCCTCCCTACCTTCTCTCTCCACTTCCTCAGCGTCTCTTTATAGATTCTGACTGAGTGAAGGAGCCAACAATGGGCTGGTCCATGGTTCTTTATATAATTGCAGCCTAAATATTGAATTCATAGATTCATAAATCTTAGGCACTGGAAAGGACCTTAGAAGATCACCAGGTCTAGCCCCCTTGCACTTGGGCAGAAAAGACTAGGGCAAGGGAATATGTCTGAAGACTCAACATCACAGCTTACCAGCCAGTTCCTCTTTGTAGAGATATGCCCCTAGGAACATGGTTCTGTACTGGGGAACTGCCTGAAGAACCTGTCTCCCAGCCTTAAGGAAGTGTTATCCATTGTAACATGGAAGAAATGCTAAGAGGATTCAACAACAATTCCAATGTGTAGGGTGAAGAGAGATAACTAGGGTACCAAGGATATGAGCAAGCATGAGACTAGAAGGTAGTAATGTTAGCAACCATAGTGAAGGGAAGAGCAGATGGCCAGATGGGCCTGTGATATTGCAGAAGGACTATCAAACTGAAAAGTAGGAATGGTTGGAAGCTGTGCAATACTGGGCAGGTACAATGCTTAATCAGTCAAAATAACAGTTGAAGCCCTGTGTGTGCATGATGATGCTTTGGGATAAGATGTAGAGAAAAACGAAAATGACCATAAGCATAATTCTGAGGGTTCTGGGAAATGGGGAAAAAAGGAAACACCACTGAGACTGATGGAGCTGTTGGTGAGGTAGAAGGGCAGCATCAAATACTTAGGGCTGATTACTGACATCAGCATAAAAATAGATCAAGTTAGATGAAAGCATAGGAAGAATCATCTAGACTTGGTCAGAAGTATTTTACTGATGCACTTGGTGAGGATCATTTCCACAGAGTGATGGGGAAGAAGGAAAATGATTGCAAGTTTCCAGGAGGGCATCAGAGAGGGGATGTCAAAGCCGTGGTTGTAGTTTACAGAAGTGTGTTCAAGGAGCTTAGAAATGAATGGGAAGAGCAACCTTTATGAAGGTACTGATAGAGAAAGGGTACCAAATGAAATGGTCTGAGCCAACATGGCAATTTCTGTGTGCGTGGGTCTTTTCTGTCTCTCACTTCTGTGATCTGTGCTACACAGGGTAGTAGTTTTGTCTTCATTAAGTTTGCATCCTTTTTCATTTTAGGTCTGAAGCCTCCCTCTAAGTTCACTGCAGTTATCCATGCAGTAACTCCCTTGGTTTCCCAGTCTCAGCCTGTGCTGAAACTCCTGGTTGCTGTAGCCAAGTCCCAGTACTGTGCACAGGTGAGCAGCACTAGTTGACAGTTACCTTCCTTTTAAAACATCCACCAAATAAAAATCCCCCCTGACTTCAGTTCTTCTCATGGCTCCTTATTTCCTGACCCTGCTTTATATGATGGGCTTTTCCTCTGAGCTATTTGCAGTGACCTCAGCCAATATATGTGGGGAATAACAGCTGAACTTTCACGCAAGAGGAAATAGAAGTGGTCACAAAAGCTCTGATTTATTTAATAAAGGGAAGCAAAATAATTGTTGTCTTTCAATTGTTGCATGTGCTATAAGTACCAAAAGGCTCAGTAAGCCTCAAGCACCGTTGGCTGCCCTGCCTCCCATTGTAGTTCTTGTTCTTGGCAGTTTTGGGACTTCAGACTGCCTGTGATGTTATCTTAAGGTGGTAGGAGTACCCTCTCATCTGAAGAGGTGCTTTAGTATTCAACATGTGCCAAAATAAACCCGTGGCATCCTTCTGAGTGAGGCTGTAGACTCCCTGGCTTCTTGCTGAGTTTGCATTTATTTGAGTGTGTATATTTTATTGTCAGTGTGGGTGAAATTTCCGAGGGATTTTATTTTTATGTTGCTTGGTCATTCTGAGATTCGTAACTTATATTCAATGAGAAGTAGTTGGCTATTTTTGTCTGAAGTCAGGCAGAAAACAGGGTAGAGGTGCACCTTAGTCTCAGACTAGTCTATAAGGGCACCTACACACAAGCAGCGAGGCTGCTCATACATGCTGTGATTAATCGAGTCTGATGGAGTATGGTAATCACCATGCTCCAGCAGACTCCAGCGTCTCATGTATCAGCATCCCCACATTTAAAAATGGCATTCAGGGTACTTCAAAGCTTGTTTGGCAAGCTTTAGTTAAAGCGCCCCGCCACCATTTTTAAGTGCAGGGACACTGATACAAGAGACACTCTGGGCACTTTAATTAGAGTGGCTCTTGGAGTTGATGTAACTAAAGTGCAAGTGGAGCAAGTGTGTAAATGCCCTAAGATGCATCTCTGTTCTGCCTTACATTCAGTGGTTCTGTTTGGTCCTCAAGGTCCTGAAAGTTTGAGTAGCAACAGGCAGGAACATGGCCACGTATCTAATCCTGCAGGTCAATATTTCTTTCAGATTATTGTTTTATGGAACTGTGACAAACCCCTCCCAGCCAAACACCGGTGGCCTGCCACTGCTGTGCCTGTCATCGTCATCGAAGGGGAGAGCAAGGTAGGTGAAGAGAAGTACCAGTAAGGGTTGTCTGTGTTGTGTGAAGGGGACTAGTGTTCATTTTTCCAGCTGGAGAGGATGCTTTGTCTGCCGTTTGCTGGTGGGTATTTTGTAGTCAGCAGTTATGCAGTGCCCCTTCCTTTACCTCCAGCTCCTGCACTGGCATGATTGCAGACCTGGCATTTGATGCATGAGGTTCAGACTCTTGGCAGCTGTCAATCACTGATCAATAGAGCTGGTTTGAGGTTGGTGAAAGGGACACAATTTATGCTGCTGCATTAAATCTGCAGTAGACCTCAGTGCTAGACTGAGCATTCTCGGGGAAGATTTGGAGATGCTGTTTCTGGCCTCAGGTTGAATATTAGTCTCATGCAACAATTGCAGGGAGCATTCCCCACCAGGTTGAGAGACTGCTGTTCCCATGGTTCACATATACACAGTAAACGTACCTGCCCAGAACTGATGTGCTCAGGCGTGCCACATTGCTATTGAAGTAACTCTTCATAAATGCAGGCAGTGTAGCCACATCTCTGCAGTACTTTAGATTGGTTGAATACCAGTGCCAATTAGCCCATTCCTATGCTGGCAAGCCATTCACAGCAGTACATGAAAACAGTTACACTTCTGATTTGGAAGTTCACCAGGGGGAGCAGTTCAGTGTGCTTGAAGGCACTGCAGAAAGATATAGTTAATGCGTAAACTGGGGGTAGAGTGCTCCATCCAGTGAGGAGGCTGGAAGGCACAGGAGGAGGGAGCCAGGATGAGCCTGGGATTCAGGTACACTTGAGAGATCAGGAGGCAGTGAAGTGCATGAGACTGAATTTGCTCTGAAATGATGCAGTTTTATTTCTGCTTTTCCCTTGCACAGGGTCAGTGAAGAATTGGACTCATTCTTTACACACAGTCTCTAATGCTGGTATTAAAAGGCAGGGCAGAGGCATCTGGGTTAGACCTCTCTGTGATTTTTATCATCTGCTTCTCTAGTTCTGTATTTCCACTGTGAAGTTTTTAGCTGCTTTGGCTTTAAAATCCTATTTTGAATGTATAGGCCTTGTCTTTGCTGTTTTCCCCAGTAGGCTTAACCAGGGAAAAGTCAGGGCATCACTAAGCTGGCAGCTAATAGCTCTTGCCTTAGTCACTGGACATGTAAACAGTATCAGGAGAATTGCTGCAGGGCTAAGATAGGCTGTTGAATTTCTGAGCCTTGTGAACATTATGGGTTTATTTTCTTTCTTTTTGGAAAGCCTGGGCAGCAGGAAGAGAGGAAGAAAATGTCCTGACCAGTTCTAAGCATATATAAAAACAGACCTTGGAGTTCTTTAGATTACAAACCAGTCTCCTGAGTACACAGAGGTGTGTTTATAGTGGACAGTGCCTCCTCTCTAATATCACATCATGCACCAGATGGCTTCTTAAACAGGAAAGCTGTTTGTTTATCCCAGCCTTGCCGAGTCAACTCCCCGCAGTCCAGAGTCTCTAACAAGGGGCCTGCTTTTCCTATGCCTTCTTGGCATCTTGCAGAGATCCATCAGGCAAGGATTTCAAAAGGTTGATCTAAACATCTTCACACCCCGGTGATAGAACAGAATAGATTTGCACCCATTTTGCAACTGACAGTACTGAAATGCAGATGAAAATAAGTGAATAATCCTACTCAGACTTGAGCCTCTTCCGTATTTGGGATTTAATCATAAAAAAAGTCTGAGTAGTTAAACGCATGAGATTTTTCTCTCATCTTTACTGACTTATTTTCCTTCCTATATTAGTGCCCATTAGAAAACCTCTACAGAAATCAGCCTTGTAACTGTCACTTATTGACAGCTTGTGAAAGTAAACAGAGCCCATTTCCTTTAAATGGAAAGCTTCTCATGGGAATAGCCTTAGCTGCCAGTGAGTTTGCCTCTCCCTCTGCAAGTAGGACCCCCCCATGCAGTTAGCGTCCACCCAAGCAGTGGAGCTCTTGACCAACAGAGTGGGACTCATGAGTGCAGGCGGCAGATCTTTCCCAGGATCAGGGCTTCGGCAAAAGAACTTGATCCTGAAAGAGATGCATGGACTTGACCACACACTCTCAAAGCTAACTGCAAACCTCATCTCTGTCATTGCTCTCGTTGAATGATTTCTTCACGTAAGCATTGACAACATACGGTAGAGAGACAGACCTCTTGGCTGTCTGTCATATTCACGTTTACATTCATTTATACATATAAACAAACAGCCTACAGACGACTCAAGTCATTTTTCCACTGGGCTGGAATGGAAGGGAGAGATGATAAGAGACAGAGGGAGAGAAAGAAAAGTACTTATTTCCATTTTTCAGTTCTCAGAAGTTACGTGGGCAGTGGTGGTAAGGGGAAACACACGTGCATAAGCAGATTTCTCCATTTTGTTGCAATTTTTTCCATCTTGCATCTATTCCCCAGTGAAGTGAGATATGCCTTATGTTGGTATTTAAGCCTGGTCTACACACACATTTTGTTCCAGTACAAAAACAACAGTAAGGTATCTTTTTTACTGATATGCACGTACCAGCATGATCCCTCATGTAGATACATTTATGTCAGTATAAAAGTACCTTATAGCTGTACAGTTTATTCCCTTCCAGTGTGGAAATAGTTGCAGAAGTGTAAAGTACTTTATAGTGATATAAATACATCCATAAGAAAGGGGTTGTGCTCTAGTACAGTGCTACGGTCAAAGTGGTGTATGTAGACAGTGTCTTGAGATGCACTCTGGCTCACCATCATTGTTCAGGGTGAGGTGAAAAGCCTCTCTCAGCACCTCGTTCTCCTTTATCTTTACCCTCCAGGAGGGAGGGTGGGATGGCTTTAACTACTACACAAGTGTCCTCCCTAAAGAAACCGTACATATGTCTAGATCTCAGTGGATACAGTTATAGCTTGAGTTGCACAGAAAGGCAGACACAAATCTGTTCAGAAATTAATTCCTCAGATACAAAATATAAGCTGATTTCTTGGCTGATGGAAAATCACAGCCTTTCACTCTTGAGCTGAGAAATCCTTCCTATCATAAAAGGTGCACGATGTGCCTCAGATGGAAAGAAATAAGAATGAAGAATAAAATGAAATATGCAGCAAGGATCTTTTTTTTTTCTTTCTCTTGGAAATGAGTCTGTCAAGTGACCTTTTTTTTTTGTTTACCCTCACCCTTGAAACCCACAGGTTATGAGCAGCCGCTTCCTACCCTATGACAACATAGTCACCGATGCAGTGCTAAGCCTCGATGAGGACACTGTGCTTTCAACCACTGAGGTAAGACTCTCCTTCTTGAGAGTGGATCAGCTGAGAACAACCAGATCCACCTTTCTTCTTAGTACCTGTTTCCGGAAAGTGTGTGCACTAAAATGTCTCACTGCATACCCCAGGTTTTAATACATTCAGTTGTTTCAGAAGCCTTGCCATCACCTGCCATCACAGGAACATTTCTCCATAGTTAATTGGCTCACCATTAGCATATGGCTCTTCCTGTCTCTATTATTTTAGTAACATAGCTTCAGGCAGGTGTAGACAGCCAAGAACAGCCTGTTTGTGCAGTATCTTCTTACTGATCACAGTTTTTCCCTTTCCAGTTAAGCCTGGGTGGGGTATTTCTATGATGGGACATTACTGTTTCTTCTAAACATGAGATTGCCTCAGCACAAGCACGTTAATTCTTTCTCCATGCACACACATGCGCATTCACCTGATGTTCAGTATACTGGGGAGGGGGCAGATACCTGGTCCTTCAGATGGTTGAAGCATTTCTGCCGAGAGCAAGACTGCACTAAGTGAAGCTGAGAAAAGAAAGATGCTGCAGAAAACCAATTTTTACAACTGGGATGAGTATTGATTTCTGGAGCCTCTTTCTGAAAATCACTGGGGAGACCAGTGACAGTTTATATAGAAGTGCAATATATTGGAAATACATTATTAATGGTGGCTATTGAAAAACTTGGATGTTCTTTTCTGCTTTCCATTCCTTCTCTCCCTTCCCTTTCAAATTTATGATCATTTTTTTTCTCCTGACTTGTAAGACTTCCCATGCTATTCTCATAGCCCTTTAGCTGATACCATTAGTGCTTATGTTAGGTCAGGAAAACCCAAATTTGGCCCAACTGAGTACTGTACTGGCAACTTGCCATAAACCCTAAGGGCACACCTGATCTCTTTTTTAAATTGCAGCTATAGAACCATAGAAAATAGGGCAAGGAAGGACCTCAGGAGGTCACTTAGTGCAACCCTCTGCCAAACCATCCCACACAAACATTTGTCTAACCTGCACTTAGGCATTTCCAGTAACAGTGATTCTGCAGTTTCTCTCAGTAATCTGTTTCAGTGCTTAACCATCCTCATAGTTAAAAAGTTCTTCCTAATAGCTAACCTTAATCTCCTGTGTTGCAATTTAAGCCTATTAATTCTTGTCCCGTACAATTGAGCATCCTCTTTATAACAGCCCATTTTGTATTTGAAGACCATTATCAAATCCCCTCTCAGTCTTCTTTCAACTAAATAATCTTATTTCTGCCAGCCTTGCATCACTGATCATATCACCAAGACCTCTACTCAACCCTGTAGTTCTCTTCTAGTATGGACTTTCTGTCTCTAGGAGCCTTGAGTCTTAGCCCTTCAGTTGACCCACATGGAGGCCACTGTAGTCCACATTGCCCCTCTGTTGATGAAGCAGTGGGTCTAGATTGGTATCTAGGCCACACACACCGTGGCAATTCCTGAGAATAGATACTAACTCTGACAGTTAGTAGAAGGTTGTTGCAATTAGATTGTTCCTCGAGACAGAATTGGAGTTTCAGTCCCACAGAATTTGAGAAAATTTCCAGTGATTCAGGAGGGCTGAGATTTTTTTCTCTGCAAGTCTCCTACAAGATACAGCACTGGCCCACTTTGATAGTCCCCCCAGGATTCATTTTACTCTATCATTTCATCTTGGTCATTGATCATTTTTGGGGGTGGCGTGTGGAGGGTTATGTTTGAGCAAATAATTTGTAAAGAATTATTGGGTTTTGGTTTTATTCAGTTCAGCCCCATTTTCTACTGATTCAAACATTTGCTTGTTTATGTGAAATGATTCCCACTTTTCTTCACTACCTTTCCACGGCTATGAATTAAACAATGGAAATATTCAAAACTCGTCTCACATACATTAGCTCCGTAAGTTGCTTGGGCCCTGCTCTACTGAAAGAAGTATGTGACCAACTCATGGGCTGCGGCATTGATGGACCAGTGTGTGAAATGCCAGGGTCAGCTGTCTGGTTCTCATTGAAGGACTGCAGTGTGGTTTGCGTCTGTTCCCTGTTTGGATGGCTCATAAACTGGAGCACAATTTGTGTATTTCCAACGTGGCAGTGGAAAGCTTGGTTTGAGATTCACTTTTGGCTATCGTTGGTGTGTAAATTATCATTAGTACTTCTTGTGAGCATTCCCCTTCATGAAGCCCAAGTGTCCATGGATGCCAAGCATAAAAAACTCAAAGGTCAAGTTGAAATTTGTTTTCAGATTTGAGTTGTATCCACTTTTTCCACTACAGGCTCAGCTTTAGTGATAGCAAACGTTTTTCATTCATCATGAAATGGTGCACAATTCATTTTTTTTTCATTCCTAAGGCTAACAACCCAAAGTGGTCCATCGCATGCTGAGAGGGACATATGTATGGGAAGTAATTAGAAAGCAGCATGGGTTGGGAATGATTTAGGGACTTAAGAGACTGAAAGCTCGGTTGTTTTCTCCTGATCATTAGCTGAGTGGTAATGCTGCTTAATAGTATCTAGGATCAGTTGCTTTTTAAGGAGATACAATGTAGGCCTTGTTTTCTCATAGGGAACTCTGTTTGCTTTAATGCCTCTCCCTGCTACCAAACAGATATTTAAACGATATGTGAGCAAGGGCATTAGATGTAGTTAGTTTCTTGTTTATCTTCTTTAGACAAGTTTGAATCTCAGGAGAAAATGTATGTCAAGTTTCATGGGAAAGACCTTTATGGCAAAAACTTCTATATTTTCATGTGTTAGCGGTTTGGATCAGATTACAACTGCTACAGGAATAGCTGTTTTATGTGCCATGTCTTTTTCAAGCTGTTTCCAGACGGTTTAAAACAACTAGAAAGAAAAGAACAAGGCTTCAACTTCATATTGCAGTAGGCATGTGTTTCTTTTGTTTCATCAAATAACTTGCAAATGAGAGAGATCTGATACTCGAGGCAAGAAATGTAACTCTTTCAGGATGCTGTAGCTAATATGTTTCCAGAAAAGCACTGCTGGAAGGGTCAGCCAGAGTTTGTCATCTGAGTTTTGGGTGAACCTAGCCTGAGCTTCAAGCTCTGGGGAAGAGTTAATGGTTGTGTGTGTGTAATCTGGGTATAACTAAGTTACTCTGCATGGTTTGGACCTGGACAAATAGAGTCGGCTTTTGCTTTTTTTAAGAAATAGAATTAATGGATACCAGAAGACTTCAGTTAAAACGTATGATATGGACACATGTATATTTGGAGCCTTTTCAAAAGGGGAGCTGCTGATTAGGTGCGCACGGTTGCTTTTAAGTTCTAACAGCCATGGAGGACAGGCTGGAAAGGATACAAATGTAGGAAAACCACTTCAGCTTGAACCTGGGTATTTGTGTGGTTCCTGGCCTGTCCACACATACTCCTTAGAGCGCAACAGCTGCTGAGAGGAAGAGTTTCCCTTCCCTGTCCAAAATGGCTCCCAATCAAATAAACACACCTGGAGATCTTCCCAGATGTGTTCTTACCCATCTCATCCCAGACTGAACTTTGGGGTAGAAAAAGTGATTGGTGGATGAAATGAGGGGAAAAAATAACCCTCAAAAGTATCACTGACCTCTTTTTCCGCTTCTTGAGCTCCACAACTTATTCAGTGTGCAGAAATTTGAAATAATAAAATATAGCAGAGAGGACATAATAATGTTGCCGGCTCCTACAGTTTTACCGTAAGTCTCACAATAGAAAGTATTTTTTTTTTCCCTTCAAGCCCCAGCTCCTGGAATCATGTGAATACATAGGAATCTCATCCTTTATTTTTTAAAGTAAAGTTCAACCCTTATAGTTGTAGAGAGAGGCTTAAAATTACAGCCCAAGAGTCAAATATCACACAGGAAAATATCAAGGCAATCCAAATATATTTAATTATTTTAATATGAAAACCTTCTGTTTTTTGAGCCAATGTTTGAGTTTGGTGTCTAACTCCTGATTTATAAATAATTTGTGTTGGCAGGTAATGGTTAGAAGTGCAACTTATGACATGGCAATTACCACCACCTATGTCACACACAAGTATAAATACACCCACCCTGGGTAATCTTTGCGTTACCTGAAAAGGTTCGATGTGTAAAGGGCATGCCTTCCAAATGTTAAAGCAGCACTTTAGTGCTCAAAGCTTCCTTTAACAGAAAACATTAAAATGTGCATAATTACAGGGCAAAATGTCAAGCAGTCAGTTTAATTTACTGATGAATACACAGAATTAATGTTTTGCAACAGTTCCAAGATTTTGAATTATGAATTAGTGGCATGGTAATATTTTGTTTTGTTGACATGCATTGAAACTGTTTGATAATTCATTTAACGATGTCTTTACCTGCAGGTGGATTTTGCCTTTACAGTATGGCAAAGCTTTCCGGAGAGGATTGTAGGGTACCCTGCTCGCAGTCACTTTTGGGACAATACTAAAGAGAGATGGGGATATACATCCAAATGGACTAATGACTATTCCATGGTATTGACAGGAGCTGCTATTTACCACAAGTAAGAAACTGAAAAATCTTTCTAAGCCTGTGCGACTTTGTTCATCATCTTTTTATTTTACAAAGTTTCTGTTGCCAGGTAATGCTTAAAGATGGAATTTATCACATGGCTATTACCACCACATGTGTCACACACAGTTTCTGCTGGAAAGCAAGAAAATTCAATTGAAAAATATAGGAAGATAATAGATGGAGTAGCTCTTTTATGGGGTAATAATTTAAATTCCCAGTTTGGCTCTGGGGATCTTGGAATCATTACTGTGTTAGCTGGTCCTCTTTGAAGTTGCTTGTATTTTGAGGCAGTCTAACTGCTTTTTTTACATCAGGAATTATACACTTCAAAGAAGCCCTGAATTCATTAAACTCCAAGGCTGAATGGCATGTAGTGTAGAAGAGTTGAGGTTAGTTCCAGACCAGGTCAGTGTCTTTGTTAACTGACCTTTATTTGTACTAGACCTGTCAAGTCTTCCTGCTACACTTGATTTTTGCTGGAGTGACACCTTGCAGTTCATAGATTTCATAAGCATTAGGGCTGGAAGGGACCTCGAAGATCATCAAGTTGAGCCCCCTGCCCCAGGTGCAGGAAGTCAGCTAGGGTCAAAGGAC
>NW_017728886.1:248339574-248355627 GCF_001723895.1 Crocodylus porosus | reverse complement strand
TTCCTGGGTCCTCCTTCCTCCCTTTTTTGAAGATGGGAACCATATTGGCCCTCTTCCAGTCCTTTGGCACCACACCAGAGCACCACAAGTGCTCATAAAGCCGTGCCAGGGGTCCCACAATGACCTCAGCTAATTCCCTTAGCACTCTGGGGTGGAGATCGTCCAGACCAGCTGATTTTAATATATCCAGTCCCTCCAGATCCATCCAGCTTCTTGAATGAGCCCGAAGTAGGTGCCTGCACCACATCTGGAGGGAGACTATTCCAGGTCCTGGGGGCTCAGACAGTGAGGAAATTTTTTCTTATGTCCAGCCTAAAACAGTCTTGTAGGAGTTTATGACTGTTGGTCCTTGTTTTTCCTTGGGGCGCTCTGGTGAACAGACTTTCTCCCAGATCCTGATGAACACCCCTTGTGTACTTATAGGCAGCCACCAGGTCCCCCCTGAGCCTGCGCTTTTCCAGACTAAAGAGTCTCATTGCTCTCAGCCTCTCTTGCCCTCTGATCATGCACATGGCTCTCCTCTGGACTCTCTCAAGCTTCTTGGCATCCTTCTTGAATTGTGGAGCCCAGAACTGGATGCAGTACTCCAGCTGCAGGCTCACCAAGGCCAAGTACAACGGGAAGATGACATCCTGAGATTTACTTGAGAAACATCTATACACGCAAGCCAGGGTTTTGTTTGCTTTACCAGCTGCAAGATCGCATTCGTGGCTTGTATTCATCTTGTGGTCAATCATGACCCCAAGTCTCCTTCAGCAAGCGTGATAGCAAGCGTAGCATTGCTGAGCCTATAAGTATGCTGTGGGTTTTTTCCCCCAAGGTGGAGTACCTTGCATTTATTGGTATTGAATGTCATCAGGTTTGTGTCTGCCCACTTACTAGGCTTATTCAAGTCAACCTGTCCTCAGGTGTAGATGCTGTGCCCCAAAGTTTAATGTCATCGGCAAACTTGGCCAGTGCACTTCTGACACCAGTGTCCACATCATTGATAAAGATGTTGAAGAGAACCGGTCTAAGGACAGAGCTTTGGTGGACGCCATTGGTCATAGAGCGCCATAATGATTCACTACCATCGACCACTACTCCTTGGGTCTGACCTCAGAGCCAGTATCCCAGCCATCGTATTGTGGTGTAGCTGAGGCCACAGTTAGCCAATTTTTCCTTGAGGGGATCCTGAGACACCAGATCAAAGGCTTTTTTTAAAGTCCAGATATATGACGTCAGTCTCTTCTCCCTTGTCCAGGTGATATGTCACTTGGTCATACAAGGAGATGAGATTGGTCAGGCAAGACCTACCCGCTACAAACCCATGCTGGCTGTCCCTCAGGATGTTGCCCTCAGCCAGCTTATCCACAAGGGTCTCCTTGATAATTTTCTCCAGAATCTTGCTGGGGATTGAGGTCAAGCTGAATGGCCTGTAATTCCCGGGATCTCCTTTCTGCCCTTTCTTGAAGGTGGGTACCACATTGACCTTTTTCCAGTCTTCGGGTACTTCACCTGAGCACCACAAGTTTTCAAATATTTTTGCCAATGGTTGGGCTATGACACCTGCCCGCTCCTTGAGTACTGTAGGGTGTAATCTGTCAGGACCAGCTGACTTGAAGGTGTCCAGCCTCTGAAGGTGATCCTTTACTAGATCAACACTGATGCTGGGTATAAATATGCCCTCACCCTGGCCATCTCACATCTTGCTAGGCAGGGTGGTCCCACTGGACTGATGAAAGACTGACACGAAGCACCCATTAAGAAGATTGGCCTTTTCCTGGGTGTCAGTTATCAGCTGTCCCGTTTGGTTCAGCAGGGGTCCATGTTACCCTTGCTTTTTTTCCAATTCCCTACGTATCTGAAAAAGGACCTTTTGTTATCCTTGATATGTGAAGCCAGATGAAGCTTGCTTGAAGCCTTGATTTTGCTAATCTGCTCCCTGCAGATACGGGCCAGTGCTGAGTACTCCTCCTTGGTGGTAATTCCAGCCTTCCATCCTTTATAAGTCTCTATTTTGAGGTGTAGGAGGTCTTCAGGTTCCCTGCTGAGCCAAGGGGGTTGCTGTGCCCTTTTGCTACCCTGCCTCTGAGATGGGATGGCCATCCCTTGTGTTGTCAGGCTCGCTCCCTTGAGGAGTAGCCATTCCTCTTGGACTCCTCTTCATGTCCAGTTGTGGTCCCTTAGGGCCTCGACAGTGAGCCTGCTGAGCTTGTCAAAGTCAGCTTAGTTTAAAGCCCAGTCAAGCAGGTCAGCCAGTCTGGCTGAGAAGAGCCTCCTCCCCGGCGCAGTGCTGGCCATCTCTCCCCAGCAGACCACTGCCTCTCTCATCAAAGAGCAGACTGTGTTTGTGGAAGCCAAAGCCTTCACGATGACACCAGCACCGCAGTCTTTGGTTAACCACTTCAATCCATCTCTCCCTCCTCAGCCCATGACCCATAACTGGGAGGAGTGAGGAAAAGACCACCTGTGCCCCTAAGCCCCGCTTCTAGAGCCCTGTAGTCTCTCATGGCCCAGCTGGGATTGCTCCAAGCTGTGTCATTCATGCCCACATGGATAGGGAGCATAGGGTAGTGGTCAGAGGGCTGGATAATCTTTGGGATCCTCTCTGCTTGGTCCCTGATGTGGGCTCCCCGGAAGCAGCAGACCTCCTGGGCTATCGGGTCAGGAAGGCAGATTGCCCCCTCAGTCCCTCTCAGGAGGGAGTCTCCCATGATGAGCGTTCTGCTGTTCGTCTTAGGGAGAATAGGGGTGAAGATCCTCCGTTGCCTGCAGGAGCTGGCATCTCAGCAGGCTCTGCTGGGGCTGCAAGAGGTTTGTACCTGTTGCAAAGCCCCAGAGAGGAGGGGACCTTGGTGTGGTGGGCCTCGGGGCCCTTGACCACCTTGATCCAACCCCCTGGCTGGATAGTATGGGGGAAGAGATTGATGTCATATATCTTGACTTTAAAAGATCATCTGGTATCCCATGATCACCTTTTGGCAAAACTGGCCAAGTGCAGCTTTAGGTCCACCAGCATCCACTGGCTGGGGAACTGGCTCCATGGCTGGACCCAGAGGATGGTGGTTGACGGAAGTCAATCATCGTGGTGCCCTGTGACCAGTGGGGTCCCTCAAGGCTCTGTCCTTGGACCTATTTTGTTCAAGCTGTTCATTAATGATGTGGACGTTGGAGTGAGAAGCAAACTGGCCAGATTCGCCAATGACACCAAACTTTGGGGCAAAGCATCCACACCTGAGGACAGGGTGGTAATCCAGGCTCACCTTGACAGGCTCAGGAAATGGGCGGACGGGAACCTGATGGTGTTTAACACCAAACAATGCAAGATTCTCCACCTTGGGAGGAAAAACCTGCAGCATGTCTATAGGCTCTGCAGTGCTACACTGACTAGCACTACGGACAAAAGGGACTTTGGGGTCAGGATTGACCACAAGATAAACATGAGTCATCAGTGTGATGCTGCAGCTAGCAAAGCAAGCAAAACCCTGGCTTGCATCCATAGATGTTTCTAAAGCAAATCCCCAGACATCATTCTCCCATTGTACTCAGCCTTAGTGAGGCCTCAGCTGGAGTACTGCATCCAGTTTTGTGCTCCACAATTCAAAAAGGATGTGGAGAAGCTTGAGAGAGTCCAGAGGAAAGCCACGTACACGATCAGAGGTCAGGAAAACAGACCTTATGATGAGAGGCTGAGAGCCATGGGGCAGGCTCAGGGGCGATCTGATGGCCTCCTATAATTTTATCAGGGGTGCTCACCAGGACCAGAGCACCCCGAGGGATGACAAGGTCAAATGGTCACAAACTCCTGCAAGACCGTTTCAGGCTGGACATAAGGAAAGAACTTGTTTACTGGCTGAGCCCCCAAGGTCTGGAATGGCCTGCCACCAGAGGTGTTTCAAGCACCCACTTTGAACGCTTTCAAGAGAAACCTGGGTGTTTTTCTTGCTGGGATCCTATGACCCCAGCTGACTTCCTGCCTTTGGGCAGGGGGCCGGACTCAATGATCTTCCGAGGTCCCTTCCAGCCCTAATGTCTATGAAATCTAGGAAATCCCAGAGTCCTCCCTTGTCTTGGGAGGTGACCTTGGTCTACCCTCTGCCTTCAGGGGGTGGGTGAAGGGCCTGGCAGTAAGAGTCTGTCTCCTGCTTGCCATCCCTGATGGCACGGGGGTCTCTGCACTGCGGCCTGGAGCTCCTTTATCTGGCACCCCAGAGACTCCAAAGTGGAACAAACCTCGCGTGTGGTGGTATCCATGCTCCCGGTCCCATGAGCCTGGAAACGTGCCGGGCAGCACCCGCAGTCTGGAGTCAGGGGCTCTGCCTGCGTGGAGCCTGGAACCGTGGGCTCCGTCTGGGTGCCAGTACATTGCAGAGAATCCTGTAGTCAGTGTCTCGCCGGATTTCAAGTCTCTTAGCTTTTAATAAGAAGTCAGAGTAATCTGCTGTCTGATCCACCCCCCACAATGTGGGATCTAGATTTCTTTAGGTTCACAGCATACCACCTGAACTACAAGCAGTAAAGCCTTTTGCCAGCTTAAACATAAGAACATAAGAAGTGGCAAATAGTGGATGCTTTAGAGGGAGCGTTTATCTACAGGGCATGTCTGTGTACAGGGCATACCGCCCCCTGCCACACTTTCCCTGCATCAGCTATCATCAGTAGGCATGTTAGCGGTTTCATCCCAGATTGTTCTTTTTAATAGCTGTTAAGGTTCCTAGACCCCAGTAAAGCAATGTTTACATTAATAACCCTGTTGTTGGTTTTGCAGATATTATCACTACCTGTACACTCATTACCTGCCTGCCAGCCTGAAAAATATGGTGGACCAACTGGCCAATTGTGAAGACATTCTAATGAATTTTTTGGTGTCAGCTGTGACAAAATTGCCTCCTATCAAAGTAACACAGAAAAAACAATATAAGGAGACCATGATGGGACAGGTATGTATCTGGAATGCATTCCACCTTACTGAATCGTCATGGTAAAATAAATTCCAGATAAGTTTTAAAGTCTGCTTTATTTTTCACAGTTTCTTGTCTGAAAAAAAATGTAAATAGGTCTGAGAATATCTTTAACAGACTGAAGAAGAATCTAAAAATAGTGATGGCAAATGTCTATGGAACACAGCTTCCTCTCCTCATTTTCCTGCATTGCTTTATTTATTTGTGGTGATCTAAAATCCATGCAACATTTTTTTGTGACAGCTGAGTTTTAGTTGAGAAAACTTGAGTTCTCCAATTAATATTTTAGACTCAGACCCATTGTGCCATGCTAGAAGCACAAGTAAACCCTTGAGGGTGTTTCAAAAAATAGTATTAATGAATTTAAGGTATAGAGCAATCTCTGTGCTGTTTAAAAATATATCATATTCTCAGTGCAATTGGAGCAGTCATCTCCAGCTATGTCACAATAGATGTCATTTTTATTTTTATTTCCTTTAGGAGGTAAAGAATAACCAGCCACATATTTGTTTCACAACTGACACAATATGATCGCTCAGTGGCTGGTGTGGTTCATAGGTAAAATGTTAATTTTAGAATGAGTTTCAGTAGTGAACAGAGTCCTTGTCCAGTTGTTAGTTAAGGATCATATTCTCTGACAAGAATGGGATCCAACTTGTAGGACAAGGCAACATCGCCATGTTTTTTCTGCCTCCCTGTCTAAGTTGAGACTCCTGCAGAGAAACAAGCCCCATATACCCTTCTTCCCCTGTGCCTAAGTCACAAGACAGAAAAGATAGCTTAGAGGGATCCATGGTGCATGCCTCATCACTGCTCTTGGCACATGATGTAGGGCAGGGATGTCCAACTTTTTTGCTTGTGGGGCCAGATCATGAACTTTTCATCACGCAGCGAGCCGGCCAAAGGACACCCTGCTCCCCCCCATTAGGAAGCTGCTGAGGGGCTGGAGGAGGGACACAGGGTGGGAATGAAAGTAAAGAGTGTTTACTTTCGTTTCCCATTGCAGCACCTCGGCCCTCAGAAAATGGCAACATACGTGGGCCATATGTTGGACAAGCCTGGCGTAGGGTATTTCATGGTGTCTCTCTTGGCATATGCTGAACAGGAGTGAGTTGACAGGGCTTGCAGGGATGGTCCTGGGTTCAGAAGGTGATGGACTGAGCATGGCATTGGGCTTTATGATTCCTGCCTGACTGAATTGTGGA
This sequence comes from Crocodylus porosus, assembly GCF_001723895.1. NCBI lineage: Eukaryota > Metazoa > Chordata > Crocodylia > Crocodylidae > Crocodylus > Crocodylus porosus. The sequence goes on along the minus strand of NW_017728886.1, from coordinate 248,349,479 downwards.
ATAAAGGACATTGCTCCTTTTAGGTCTTGGCGTTCCACTTCAGTTTTCCATTAGAGCCTGAGTAGCCACAGCACTGGGGTGGAGGCGATGCGGGGTGGGAAGGGACCAGCATTGCCTAAGCAGTGTTCATGCAGGTAAAGGGCATTATATGATTTTAATAATGGCATAACCATATGCCCTCCAGTGCTGTCAACAGGTCCTTGCACAGGCAGTATGGGTCCACCCACACCATCCCTGGAGAAGGTGGCCCCTAGAGCCTCACCAGTATGTGGAGCCAGACTTTGTCTTTTTTGCCTAGGACTGCGCACAGGCTTGTCTTGTTCAGAGGCTTGTGTCTTGCGTGAACCAAGAACAACAGCTTTCTTAAAATGAGTTGTTCCTGCAGCTCTAGGGAATGTAATGGGCCATATTCATGATTGTTTGAAAGATAAATAAAAAATTAAAATATCTGGCCCTTAATGCTGTGACACAGGTTAACGGTCATATTGGAAATTCAATGGTAAGGGCTGAAATGTCTCCTAGAATCCTTCGGCACCTTGTTGCTGGCTTGCCCTGTCATGATTGTGTATAATCAAGAGTCTGAGATCAGTGCACATTATAACCTATCATTTGAGCTGAACTAGTCCAGCCTGTGGTATAGATCAATTCTTAGCCTTCACTTGAAATTTCCTGATTTTATCACTTCCTTAACGTTTTAATGAGCACAATTTGAGATGAATTTATGGGTTTTTTTTTAAATGGCAGTGCAAACATAAGTAAAGTGCTGTAGAAATATGGCACAAAACAGATTGTAATGGCACTTTCTGAGCACTTATAGCTTGTTTTAAATAATTGTTTTGGATTGAAAGTGTTTTTTTCATATAGCTCAGGTACATTATTTTCCAAATAGAGAATAATAGCTCCTTCAAAGCTTTTAGAGTCTGATTTTTCAGAGATGCTGAGTGCCTATGGCTTCTACAGGATTTAAAAGGAATTGTGGATGCTTAGAACTTTTGAAAATTAGCCCATTAGTATTTTGGGTAAACACAAAATGTAGTTTTTATATTCAGGTTAAGTACTGTAACTAGCAGAAGGCTGGATATAATAAAAAGGGTTATATGATTCCCTTTCCTGGCCTCTCTATGTATTGTATTGGCTCCTCCATCGTGAACTCTGAGTTCCTGTAGTGTGAATTTGTTTTTAGGCAATGTTCAGAAACTCCAATCATGCTAATACTTATAGGTATGAATAAGGTAATGTATGTTAGGAGTTGAGCTGAAATTGGATAATATCTGTTGCACTATTCCTGTGGACACTCTCTTTGATTGGGCCCAGACAATGGACTCTGGACCTACAATACTTTCAAAAGATTCGTCTTGAATGCTGACCCCTGTCAGGTGCTCCCCAGCTCAGAATTTCCAAGCAAATTGACTCCAGCAGCAGCTTCCAGGATGAAGCATTTGTGATCCCACCCAGCTTGCATGAACACTAGTGGCAGTTAGGTTGGGCCCTGAGTTTGTGAGGCTCTCAGCCAGTTTGCAGCTGTCACACTGTGGTGTGTGCACACTAAGCACTATGGCTTGGGATTTGTACCTCTAGCTCAAGTGGTTGCATGCTCGTTGGAAAATGAGCATGCGCTGAAAAGAAAACAGAAAAGGTTTATTTTCTTCTATCAAAAATATATTGTGCATCGGGCTAAAATAAAAAATATATTCAGGACTAAACCCTTGACAAGTTTCAGGTGGTTTGCCCAGACCTATTTCTGCTCCGTATGCTGTCTGATAACCATCAGAAGCCAATAGACTTGTGTTTTCATTATTCACAAGGGCCAGCCAGCTGACCAGCTGTTACTGAGGTCAGATTTATTCCATGTAACTTGAAGGATAGCTACCAAGTATGTACGTTGTTTGCCAAATCTCAGCCGAATATTCAAGTTTTAGAGCAAGGTGATACGGTCCTGGCATCACTTCATACTGCCATGTCATTACCACTGCACCTCCTGCCATTTACACAGCTTGGTTGACACTATGACTTATTGTTTCCTTTCTCTCCATCCAGACTTCCAGGGCTTCTCGCTGGGCTGACCCCGATCATTTTGCCCAGCGGCAGAGCTGTATGAACACTTTTGCCAGCTGGTTTGGCTATATGCCGCTGATCCATTCTCAGATGAGGCTTGACCCTGTCCTTTTTAAAGATCAGGTCTCCATTCTGAGGAAGAAATATCGAGACATTGAACGACTTTGAGGAGTCCTGCTGAGGGGACTGAACTGTACTATCTGCCCAGTGCAGATCTACTGACACTTGGAGCCAGACTGTACCAAGGACAAAAGTACATGCAAATGGAAAGCTGACTTGTGGCTCCTTAAGGATTCATTGCTCTGGACTGATTCAAACCACCTCATGGGCTACTGTCGCTCAAGACTAGGTTGTGTACAGTTTCATTATGGAACATTAAATAATTATTTTTGAAATGATTGCTATGCAGGTTTAAACTTTTTTAATGATCAAAAAACTATTAAAAACAGAGATCTTTCTTTAATCAAAATTGTGTTGGCTGTGAATATTTCAAAGTTGCCATTCCTTCCTTTACACGTATTTTGATTATCTTTGCAATTCTCATTCGGGTTTCCCTGCGAAGTTAAAACATTCAGATCTCACAGGGAGAAAATGCAGCAGTTTTGAAAATAAATTGAGCACAAACAGGACAGCAATTAAACATTCAGTTTCATTTAAAGCTGATTTTTTTTCTCTCTCACTACTCAAGTTAATAGCTGCTAATGTATGGAGTTCTATTGCTCAGAGAGGAAGCTGAATATCCATTTAGTACAACAGAGTTAAAATCCTACTGTTTGGGATATAAAAACAATAAAACCTATTTTTAAATGGCGGACGGGGGAAAGATTGATGTCAAGGAACAAAACAGATAAGATTGAAGTGAGAGAGGAATTTATGCACAGCAGAAATCCAATGCCTTTTAATCATGAAGGAATGACTCATAACAAATCATTTTAACATCAGGATGGTTGCTATAATTTGGATGCTCTGCTTGTTAGTTAGTCTCCATTATGAACAGGCATTGCTACACTGCTGGATAAGCTGTGGTTTTCATGAGTTCCTCCTCCTTGTTTGTGGGGGCATATATATATCAAAGTGACACTATGTGTGTCTTAGTAGTTAAGGGTCTATCAACACTTCTGGTTTAATCCCCTTGTTTTAAAGGAGGAAGGAAAGGAAAAGTAGGAATCTGATGGTGAACTACAAGGGGTTTCTAGGGCTTGGCATTAAAGGGCTTTGCCTGAAACCAGTTGTTTTTTACAAATGTTTGAAGAAAATCAACTGAGCCCAGGCACTTTGTATTTGTAGGAGTGAAAAGGAAAGGCCAGATTCCTTCCTAAAGGCTTTCTGGTACTTCAGATAACTATATGGATGGGAATGGATTTACTCTAAACTTACCAGAGGGTAATTCCAGGCAGAATCTGGCCCCTAAACCCAGGCATTTGTTCTTGGTGCTTTTCTGTAATATTTCTACTAAAAAATGGGTTTGTCATTTCAAACAGAAGCATTTCAGTCAGTCCGTAGTGTACAAACTAGTTGCATCTTGGGGCAAGAAAGCACGAAGGTTGATAGAGATTAGGAAGACAACAACAGAATCGACTAGGTAAAAAAGCACTTTTCAAAATGTTTTAACACTCTCATTCTCATGAGCTGTTCTTGGGGTGCTTCTAGTACTCATTGCTCACACACAGTGTGTTAAATTTGAACTGAGAAGGTTTGGCTGTGCCCCCAAATAAAAACAGTGCGGATCATTCCTTACCTCCAAACCTTTGTGTTAGGTAGTTAATTCAGGGCCTGGAGAGTGTGGCTTTGTAGTTAGAACATGGGGTCCTGGAGTCGGTCTATTCCTGGCTCAACCAAGGACTTGTTACATGGCTTCGGATAAGTTTCTGATCTGCTGTGTGCCTCAGTTTCCCCATCTCGAAAAAGGGGGCATAATTGTATTTGCCCATTTCACAGGGGGATTATGAAGCTGAATGAATTAGTGTTCACAGGGAAACACAAGTTCCTCTACTGAAATGTGCTATCGAACTGCGAAGTGTTATTGACTCATTGTGTAGTGACATATCAGGACATTCCAAACAATGTTTTTCTGTCTGTATGAACTGCAATAACCAGGTAGGACACAGGAAGTTAGGGCAGAGTTCAGTTCCTGACTGTTGTTATAAGTCTGAGCCAAACTTTTAAAAACATTGTTGAGGTATTTTGAGCTTTCCGTAGTCTTTTTTTTTTTTAATTATTGTGTTTTATTTTTTTGCCAAATCGAAGCAAAAGACTAACCTCTGTTGGCCTAAAGTTCAAAAGTGGAGATCACCCAACTGTTCTTGTTGGCCTTCTCACTTTGGAAAATAAGGCCACTTTTTTAGGTGCTAAAATCTATCTGGCCTATCTTTAGGCTTGTGTTTTTGAAAATGTGGTCACATATCAGCCTGGATCAGCACAGCTCCCATTTTGTTTTTTGTCCTACTTTCTGGACAAGCACATAGATGTTTTAGCAGGAATGTCTGGAGCTCTGGGAGTTAGCTAATGGAGCTGTAGGCAGCAGGAAGAGACTGGGCTTTATTAATTCACCATACAAAAAACAATGACAGTAGTACTGCTTTTTGTTTTATTGAATGAAATTACTTGGCAAAAGTAGGGTGGGTTTTTAATAAAAAGCCAGTGTCCATTTTTTTAATTCGGAAGGTGAAATTTTGGGGCTTAAGCTATCTGACATGGTCTCACTGACATTTTTTTAATGCGCAATTTCTTGAAGTTGCTAAACAAATGTAATGGGGCTAGATCTGAATATCATTCAAGACTCTTTCTGTTTACAGATCACTAATTACACAAGTAACAATGCAAGGCTTAACTCCAAATGGTTTCAGATAGGTATGGGGCATTTTTCTTTGTAGCATGTTACCAAGGCATAGCCATCTCTCAAGAAAAGAATGCGTCTCCCAGCCAATCTTGATAATGGCCATAGATCTTTCTGCCCATGTGTGGAGACTCAGTTCCTAGCTAAATGTTGAAAGTTGGATACAGATTTCATTCAGAACATTGTGCATTATCCACAACGATGACCAAACAGTGTTCCTAAAGCAGGCTAGGCATGGTTCAGACCCATACCACATTGTACAGAGCTATGTTGTTTCTGTAGCAAATGAAATCTCCTTTTTATCTCATGTTAGGAATTAGTATATTGGGGGGGGGGTTCCCCCCTCCCCTTAATTCAAATGGTGCTCAAACAAGGGTTATTCCTTGTTTTGTTTTAGGCTTATTTTTTGTTAACAGCAGGCTATGTTAGCCTTTACTTTACAGGTACTTGAATGCCTGATGACTTGACGGAGTGTTACGCATGTGGCCTTTAGCAAAGGTTACTGACCTTAATTTAATCAGGGGTGAGAGGGATGGCTGAATGTGAATAGATCCATGCCATTAAAAGAGAATAAAAATAAAGATCTGCATTTGGGAGAACTAATGAATTTTTAATTGAATTTATTTAAAAAAAGAAAAAAAACCCAAACTGGCTGGTTGTAATTGGAATGGAACCTCTGCTGGAAGAGGGTTTAATCATTAGAAAAGCAGGACACAAAAGTGAGGGCAAACTTCCAAGATTAGAAAGTGCCTGGCCAGCCCCACAGCCCCAAGGGCCTGTGTAAGATCTTATTCACCCTCTTTCCATTTTTGAAAAACTCTAATTATCACCATAACTTTTTGTAAGTGTGGATGTTTAAGCTTTGTAATGATTTCATAATGAACATGCCCTAGTGCTAATCCTTGGCTATTGAGCACTTTGATCTACCTTGAAACCACCACAGATTTGATCAATTTCAGATTTCAATTTCTTTTTTAGAGCCAGGTTTGACACAGAAATTAATCTTTCACCAATGAGCGCCTTTTAAAATAGCTCATTTACCAAAAATACATTATTTCAAGACTGGAAGTGATGATTTGACATTGAGACAATGAAAGTACCAGCCTACATTCAGCTAGATATAGCCCTTTTTTTTTTTTTTTAAGGACCCTTTCTTCCCCCTGCCAAAAATTCAACATACTTGTCTCTCTTCTCATATCTAAAACAAAACAGCAGCATGCTGTTGCCTTCTAATACCTCTGCTAATCATCTCTGAGTTGTCATATCCCCAAATCAAGCTCTCTTACAGCAAAGAAAGGATGGGTTGGATTTGTTTTCTTCCAGTCTGGCTTTGCTGTCAAAACCTGCAGCTTTAGCATTTTGTACACAAACCATTGGCAGTCAGCCTGATCCTGCCTTTGCCCAGCACAGAACTCCATTGGCTTAACCATGGAAGATGGGTCCATGATTGAAGTCAGCCGGTCCTGTGCAGTGCCTGTGGGCTGCCCAAGGCAGGGTCAGAACTGCTGTCCTCTGCACACTGAAACAGAGTGCTCCAAGCTTTCTGTGTTTCACATGATTTACAGTGAAGTCCAGTAGGCCTTTACACTACTATTTTAAATGTCTTCACATGCCTTTTTACAGTAGTTCATTTCTTTTGAGCTGTCAGTGTCAGCCCATATTGTACGTTAGGATGCTCCCTTGTCCATGTGATTAGTTACTGTTTCACAGTGAAATTAGGGGTTATCAAATAGGCCTTGTGACAGTGTACATAACGTTGTATATTTATTTTGAGAGAAAATATGTATAGTGTCTGACTGACAGGGATAAAGAATCCAACTGAGAATACGTAGATGGGCAATTGTAAAGCAAAAAATATATACCTTATTTTGTAAAAAATGTACATTTTGGGGGAAATTTTCTAATGCATTACCACTGTTTTCATAGTGCTGCCACATCTTTCTTTCTTTCTTTCTTTCTTTCTTTTTTTTTTTAAACTGTTTCTCCCCTTTTGTTTGACTATTGACAACACGGTGCAATTAAACCTATAAAGCAAGTGTGTGAGTGAGAGAAAAAAGATGGAGTGAGAAATTACAAAGCCATATCACTTGATTTACTTCATTAACCTGTATAACGTTATAGGTTTACCATCTAAGATAGGTTGTTTTTATAGATAGTGTCACCAAAGACTTTTTTCTTCAAATTTATTAAAAAGCAAATTGTTAATAAATGACATACCTTTCTGCTGCAGTGTGTTTTATTATTTGTAATGAAGAATCGCTAACCTTGCTTCTAGTTCTGACAGCTAGAGAATCAAGGAAAACAGGGCTGGAAGGGACCTCAAGAGGTCATTCTACCAAACCACTTGCTCAAGGCAGGGATCATCCCTGTCCAAACCAGCCCAGCCAAGCATTGTTCTGACTTATGCTCTGAGATGGAGCTTCCACATCCTATTTGGAAGGTTCTTCCCTATATCTAATCTCAGTCTCTCTTGTTGTAACTTAAGCAACTCCCTGGCCTGTTCCTAGTGAACATAAAGGACAATTGATTGCCATCTTTTGTGTAACAACCTTTTGGTATTTGCAAATGTAAATATGGGACAGTTATTATAATTTATTTCTTAATTTCAAGTAATTATTAATAATTGCTTTTTTTTACGTACCTATTTTCTCCTCAGAGTTTGTGCAGGATGTATGTATGTGCATTCCATCTGCTTGTCATATAGATATATAATGTATCATGAACGATGTACAATAATAGCTGTAGCAACAATTCACACAATGGTAACTGTTTAAAGTCATTATTTAGAATGGTTACTGTCTAAGAATGAAAGGAGGTTTTTCCCATAGCCTGAAAATTCAATCTGGTGCCTTTCATTTGAATATAATATCACAATTGTCTCAGATGTTGTAGCCTAGCAAGTGCTGGTTTGTAATGGCAATCACTGTATATATATATATATATATATGCATGCTTCATATACATGCATAAGTGAAAAAGGCCATTTACTGGTCTGGTTAAGTCTAAGGATCTAATTAGACCTGGCAGAGTTCCCTGCTAATGCAGCTCTTTTGGTTCCAAGGCCCAGCCATTGTGCTATACAGACTTACCTAAGAGTAAGCAAATTTACTTCCTTTAGTTGAGAAATCCTGTTTACCATGGCTAGTGTGGCCTGATCCAAAGCCCCTGGAGCTTTGAGTCTGGGCATCTTTCTGTTGATTGGAACTGGGAGTCTTTCTGCTGGTTGCAGCAGGTTGTGGATGGGTTGCTTTGTCAGTTTGCAGGGCTGTTCCATCAGTTCGAACTTCACACTTATTTCCAGGGCTAGCTCCATTATAAATTCTGGCTTAAACCATGGAAGTGAGGATTAGACAACAAAGTGTCACTCATTCTGCTTTGACAGCCAACCCAAAAAAAAAAAAGACTGTTTTTACTTGAAGAATGGCTGGAGAAAGCAGGTGGGTCTGGCGGGGCTATGTTTTGTTGAATCCCGGCAGGATCCTCCATAAAGCAGCCTCTCAAGTCATATGCACTAAATGGTCATCTGACACCTCCCCAGAGCATAGGGTGTTGTTCATTAAAGACTTCAATGACTTAGGTTCTTGCTATGTTATCCTTCAGATGCTTGGCTTCTGCCTCAAAATGAAGTATCAAATGGTGACTGAGATTTTTGTTACTAACCTTTTATACTAGAAAGAGGTGTTTTAATTCATGCTCAGCATAACAAAATATGAGCCAAATTCTTAGCTGCTGTAAGTTAACTTCCCTTTCATAGAAGTCAGTGGAGCTGATCTGTCATACACGAGGTAAGGACTGGGCTCAGAATTTTTAAGGAGTAATCTCCAGGTTGCTTGGCCATACTGGCCAAACAATACGCTTCCTACAGCAGGGATTTTTGGAAAATTATCTGTGAATCTGCTTGTGCAGGAGCTGAATGGATAAGAAATATTTTTAAGGTGGCTTTGCACTGGTCAACAATTTATTTTCCTCTTCTAAACCACCAGCAATATTATGGGGGAAAAGAAAATGTTCTCTGCTGAAAGCTAGATGCATTTTTTTCACCCTTTCATGTGGGTAGTCAATTGTTCTCACAATATGGTCAGAGGGAACCAAATTTTCTTAATGTAAAGTTTCCAGCAACATGACAGAAGCTATTGGGGTGCCAGTGAAGGAGACCAAATAATGAGTCTTACTCCAAACTTTTTTTTTTGTTTTCTTCCACTGGATTTATGGCTACCTCAGTATTTTACATTCCTTCTACACTGTGAGTACTTCCAGGCAGTCTCTTACTGCAGTTTAGCTGCATGCCATTGCATTTCTTTTTCCCATGAATAATGAGCTGAAGCATCACATTGTATTTTATTTCCTCCTCTTTTCAGCTCCAAGTTTCCCACCTTCTTTCTATAGTTAATAGTTGTTCTGTTGTTTTTCATAGAGGGAATTAAAGAACAAGAAAACTCTCTAAGAAATTAATAAATCCTTATTTGATACTTCGCAAAGACATGCCAACATCGGCTTCTGAGCTCATCGTTAAAAACAAAACAACAAAAACTCACCAAGGGCCTGGGCACCCAACACTGGTGTAATGTATATGCATCTGCACACAGCTGTAAGTGATACTGGTGTCTGGATTGGATAGACCGACAGCTCTCCTAGGATGGCTGCCACAGAAGGCAGTAGTACAGTGCTTTGCCACTTGGTGGTAAGGAAGCCAGTAATAGCTGGTTTGCATTGAGCTATCCTAGAATAGGGGCAACTACACAATACCTACACAAACCTGACTTCTAGTGATGTAGTTGTACGCTCCATTTTTTTGCAGCGTAACTCTACAAAAGATTGTAATAAGTTTCACAGGTGTAGGACTACATAGTTTGTATAAGCCTATTCTTAACACTGGCATAAAGGTAGATTATGGACAAGAGCAGCAAGCTGGGATAAAGCTGAAGAGTGCAGCAGCCTAACTAGGGCAGGGTAAGTGGGGCAGCAGTCCGCGATGGCGGGTACAGAAAAGTAACAGCTGCCGCTATGGTCACAT